>NW_005841861.1:4293504-4301100 GCF_000455745.1 Alligator sinensis | reverse complement strand
TCCTGCATTATTGAAAAATGTCCTATTTTTATCCAGTTGTAGGCTAGTACTATTGTTAAACTTAGTTTTGTTCTTAATACACTTGCAAAACTCTTTCATATTGTCCTTAACTCTGGCCATAATTGTTTCTTAATCTTTTGCTTCCCATAACAAATTGCCACAATTCCCAGCTTCTATTCTATGCTAAAGGCATTATCATGTCTTATTTTTAATTTTTAAATATGTTTTCATTTTTCCCCTTATCTGCTTTTCTTTTTTTTCAATCGATATATTCTCTTTTTTTCCTGATTTGATTTTTTTTTTTTTTTTTTTTTTTAGGGACAAAAAAAACAAACAAGCAAAACAAAATATTTTTGAATAGTATAGAATTATTATTAACCTTTTAAAATTTTGAAGGGGAAGACATTTACCTGGAGCAAAAATCCACAAAGGAGACAAGCTGCTGAGTCAGCTGATTTTAATTTCCTTGGAGTTCTGCCCCCATGAACTCCTGCTTAATGTTTCTATTTAATTTCTTTCTCCCAAACAATTTAGCTCAACATTGTTTTGAACTCCGTGAAATTTGTCATCTTAAATACTCTGTGGATGGTGAGTTAGTTTTGAAACCACTCCCACACCAGTTTCCACAGGTTTCTTTGTTAAACACCTGTGAAGGAGGTGACTGATCAGCCAGGATCAGAATGGCAATTTCTCTGATAAAAATAACAAATTATCTGATTAAAAAAAACAAAACCCGTGATTAAAATGAAATGCTACTATACACACACACACAGGTATCAGTTGAATACAATGTTTTATTGATATATTTATAACTTTAAAGCAATATGGAAGCCTGTCAGTGCATCAATCACTATTCTAATATTATAAGAGCCTAAGTCTGTCTGTCTGTCCGTAATGCTTTATTGGTGCTCTGATCAGCTGATGGAAAGCTGATCGGAGTGCTCCAAGTGTGGGGGAGCACCACCATGATTCTGAAGCATTGCTGAGGATTGGACAGAGGGTGGAGGAGCAGCGCTGGCCTTGGTTTCCCCACCCCGCTCCCTGCAAGCGGTGCTGAGGGCCAGACAGGAGGTGGGGCAGCTGAGGCCAGCAGCGCTGGACCAGACAGAGGGTGGTGGAGCAGTGCTGGCCTTGGCTCCCCCACCCTACTCCCTGCAAGAGGCAGAACAGTGGCAGCATGCGGCATTAGGTGGTGGCACTCCATCACAACACTCTCCCCCACACTGTGCATTCTTGATGGTCAATTGGCGAGTAATAAAATAAATTCTAAATACCTATAAAATTTGGCATCTGATTTTGGGTTTTTTAGCATGGAAAATCAGAGCTCACCCTGCCCCCTTCACTCACCAGGATGCCGGTCCAGGCTCCTCACTCACCACCCACAGCCCCTGAGCCTGCAGCAGGCAGCTTGCATTTGCCCCCGACCTCATGCACAAATCTGGGGGGCAAGTGCCCCCCCTGTTCCCCCAGGAGTGTGCACAGTGGCAGGGATCCAGCCCCCTCCTCCTCCTCCTCCCCCTCCCTCTCATCCCTGGACAAGCTGCCCACAGCCTTGCCCTGCTCCCCAGTGGGCCCTGTAGCCACACATGGCCCTGGGCCCCAAGCCCCATGCATCACCTCAGTTGGGCAGCAACCCCAGCCCTGCCCAACTCCTTCCCTCCCCCCCTCACTGTGGGGGGCCTCAATTCCTCCCCAACCCCCACCAACTGACCTGTGGGAGGTGCTCTCCATGCTGCCTAGCAGCCACATACATGTGTGTGTGCATATATGCACATGGCACCCCCTGCTTGACTACCCTCCTCCCCGCTCCCCCCAGCCCCTTGCAGGCTGGAACTCTGGCAGCTTGCAAGAGGAAACTCACCATTTCCCATGTCTGAAGATTCAATGCTGATTCAGATCATTAGTGATTCAGACATACACACAGCTTTAAATGTTTTTTCTACATACCTTGAGGTACCAGGTGCAGCTTGCGAATGCTGAGATGGTGGGGTGGATGGAGCATCCTACAGGAGTGCAGCGGGGGGGGTCACCTACGTGCTCAGTGGTGGATCTGGAAGTGGATTGGAAATACTTCCGGTCCACTTCTGGGTCCACAGTCGAGCATGCAGTCAGCAATCGCCTATGGGAAGACCCTGGGTGCCCCCCCAGACCCAGGAGGCACCAGTTGCTGAGCCAGGAGGCGGGGGGAGGGTCCCCCATGTGCTCCATGGCAGACCCGGAAGCAGACCAGAAGTGTTCACAAGCCGCCTGGTACCTTGAGGTATGTAGAAAAACCATGTAAAGCTATGTTTATGTCAAAATCATGAAATCTCTCCAAATTGATTCAGAGGGTTCCAGTTCGATTTGGAGAGATCAAAGGGTCTCCTGATTCGGACATTTGGCTGCTGAATCAGGCTGAATCTCCACTGAATTGAATCAGTGACCGAAGTTCTGCACAGCCCTAGTAGTCACCACCCTTCAAGCTTGCTGTGCTGCTTTTAAACCACTAACAATGTAGCAGCACCTCCTCCCAGTGCTTCAGACAGATTACTTGACACTGCTATGAAACAGTGCCAATTTACCTATCCCTGTCATTTTCTGGACACAACTGTGCTGCTCCTGATTTTAGGAGGTACACTGCTTGGAGTAACCTCACATGCCTGAAGATGTCAGTGCCCAAGAGTGTAAGTTTACCATGTGTATATGGCCTAAAAGGAAGAAGGATATTAGGGTAATTGCTGTTCATGAGATGATAACAATTAAAGACTCTCGGTTGGTCCATGTCTCCAAGGATATAAACAGTGTTACATTTATAACATTTTTTTAATTGCCTTTTTTCAGTTCAGAGGAATTGAAGTGGTGGGAAGTGCATATCAGAATACATTTACTTAATTTTTAAATGTTGTAGCTGTTCATCTTCAGCTTCATTATATGGGAATCCTGTTTAGGATTAATAGTAAACAATGTACATTTTTTGTCTCCTGATAATTCAGGTGGCTTATAATGGTTTTCTCAAATCATCGAGCTGTGCTCGTGCCTCTATATCTTTGGAATATATATTTTTAAAATCTAAAGCTGTTTGTATAAAGAAACCTAATTATTTTACATTGTAAAATAAATCACATTGTAAGCTACATATCTGATAGCTACTGAGAGTCCATTTCTTGCATGGCTTGGAAGCAACTAGTAGTAGTCTACTCAGTAGGCCAAATTGCACTTTACAACTTCAGCACTGGGACATAAAAGTGGTTTCATAATTCTAGAAGGAACAAGGTTCAAAACAAAAGGCTGTTCCTGTGCAATTATGAATTTCTTATTGCTTTGAGTTTTGAGGTCTCACCACACTATCAACAGGCAGTGCACGTCTGTACTACTGGCTACAGCTATGAATAACATACAGCATTACAAAAAGCAAATACAGAGACAGTGAATCAAAAAGGTATTATTTGGGCAAAAATGCATTAATAGATAATTTATGGAGTTTGGGTGGTTTGCTTGGAGCTGTGCTAACACAAAGGAGAATGTGATCAGACCTCTGTTTTAAGGAATTTATATCGAAAATTAGACACAAACTTCTTTTGAAAATTCCAGCCTCAGGGATTTAAATCTCCAACTTCCACTAAAAATCAATCATAATCAAGCTCATTTCCTCTGAAAATCGTAGTCATTGTGGACCAAGATACCAAAACCTGATTAGTGATTTTTGGCACCTCAATTGTTGGGAGTCCAATACAACACCTTGAAGGGTCCTCACTTTGTAAGTGGTGGGTGCTCAGTGCTCCCTGAAAAATCAGACACTTAAACTTCTCAATTAAGGTGTACCGAAAATGGAGACCTCCTCCAAATCTAATCACTGTGCTAGAAAACCTTAACATCTATTTGTCTTTGGCAGGAGTTTATGTAAAATAAGGGCTATCAGTAGAGAAGATAGAGGATGTTCTGAGTGAAGGGGGAGAAGGAAAATATAATCTGTAGATAAAAATAGAAGGCACCTAAAATGTGTGGCCAAAAGCAAAGTTGCAGTGACAGCCATGTTATACATATGGGTCTACTGAAGTTGAGGCAGCTGCTAGATGACTTCATGGGCAGACTGCAGGCTGGGCAGCCATTTTCACAGGTAGAATGTGGTGGGGAGCAAGCTCTGGCTAAGGGGCCCTGGTGGCCCCACTTCTCATCATAGATTGGCTGCAAATGCTGTCCATCGTGTGGTCACAATCCTGCCACCACTCCTCACCACCAATTGGTGGTAAGGGGCAGGACCGTATGACAGATGCCCCTTGCAGTCAATCAGCGGTGAGAGGCAGCAGCTGTCTTGCTGTGCTGGCAGCCCCTCTCCTCTCTTCCCCTCTGGCAGGCTGTACAATGGGCTGCTGCAGCCACAAGGAGTGCTGTCTCCCCAGAAGAAGCCCACATTTTATTTTTGGTGAGTTTTTTTTTTTCTTCAGGGAGCCTACCAAAAGCATGGACCCTGTGCTTCTTTACAGGGCCTGCCTGAAATCACAGTTTCTGTAGAAATCATAAAATTGAGATTTCAGTAGGTCCCTACTTATACAGTCTGGTAGAGCCTTCAAAACTTGCCCTGGTTCTGCAGGTTCCTTTTAAAATAGTTTTTTGTCTGTCTTGGCACTGAAGACAGATTTCTGTTTCCATGAAGCATGTATTTTGTGAGTGCCGTGTCTTAAAAGAAGTGTACTAAGAATGTTTCTTCCTGAAACACGATGCAAACAAACAGTTTTTAATTGATGGCATTTATTTATGCTGCTGTTTACAAGGGAAGATCTTACTATAATATTAGACTAAAAAGAATAATGTGAGGTAACTCAGGGATGACTTACTAGATAAAATGTAGTTGAAAACAAAAAAACTATTTCTGATTTCAATGAGAATTGGAAAGGACTGCTTTTACTCCCACTGTGTATTTCCCTACTCTATTGAACACCCTCACTGAAAGCATTAGGACTCATGGAGTAAGATACTAGGGCTGTGTGAAACACCACCACTTCATTTCAACTTCTGTTTCAAAGGGACAGTGTTTCATTTAGTTGTTTTGAAGCACTGTTCCATTTCATTTAGTTGAAACTGTTTCACTGTTTCAACACTGTTTCCATGCGTTTCAATGTTTCGCCCATAGGCTATCATGGGGAACCATGAAAATGTCTGTAACTTTGTAATTTCTTGCCTGATTCAGATGAAACTTGCAGGGATGGTAGGCCCTGCTGGGGGCATGAAGCCTACCAAGTTTCAAGGAGATAGGGTTTTTGTGAAACTGCACCTCAAACTGTTCAAAGCAAATCTAGTATCACTTAACGGCAGCGGCAGCCTGCTGTCATCCCGCACACAGATCCAGGGGCCCGGTCCCCCTGGGAGGAGTTGGGCACAGCCCTGTGGCCCTCTTGTGGGGCGCGGGCCCCTGGATCTGTGCACAGGATGACAGCATGCTGCTGCTGCCAACTGGGGCCAGCACCAACACTGGGTTTTTCCTGGCACTTGGCACGGGCTATGCCAGGCAGACTCGGGTGCTGGCATTGACCCCAGCTGGCATCAGCAGCATGCTGTCATCCATATGCTCTACAGCCAGTGCATGCGGAGCTTTTTTTTTTTAAAAAAAAAAGCTCTGCACTCACCGGCTCTGGCAGTGGCAACTGGAGCCTCTGTCCCAGAGCTGGGGCAGCTCCATGTGTCAGTCTGAGCTCCTGGTTCAATTCCTCAACTCTCTGATCACTCCCCCAGCTCTTCCTGGTGGGGTGTGGACCCCAAATCTGCATGCGGGATTTTGGCAGGCTGCTGCTGCTGGCTGGGGAAATAGCCCATAGCTGCCACCATCCCCAGCTGGCAGTGGCAGCCTGCTGTCATCCTGCATCATCTGGGGGCCTGTGTACCCTGAGAGGAGCTGGGAGAAGCAATCAGAGAGCTGGGGGAAAGATTGGGGAGCTGGGAAATCAAACTGGGAACTGGGGGAATGTTCAGCAACCTGAACATTCCCCCAGCCCCCGGCTCAATTCCCCAGCCCCCTGTTCAGTTCCTGAGCTCTCTGATCATTCCCCCAGCTCTTCCCGGGGTGGGGGCGAGGGCCCCTGGGTCTGCATGCCAGGTTTCAGCAGGCTGCTGCTATAGGCTGGAGCCAGTGGCAGCACCAAGAGGCTGCCTCTGGCCCCAGCCTGCAGCAGCAGCCTAATGAAACCCCACACGCAGATTGGGGGCCTGCACCCCCCGAGAAAGAGCTGGGAAAATGATCAGAGAGCTGTGGGAAGCAATCAGAGAGCTGGGAAATCAAACCAGGAGCTAGATGTCAATATCAGAGCAGTCCTTCCCCTCTCCCCCACCTTAGTTTTTGTTTAGCTGTAAGCAAGTGGGCTTTGAAACTCAAAATCTTTCAAAAATTTCTAAACATGTCAAGGGCCCTCATTTCATTTTGAAGCTGTTTTAGAATCCTTTCATTTCATTTCAATTTCATGCAGCTTCGAAATGAAATGCCAATCAAAATTTTGCACAGGCCTATAAGATGCTACTATATTCAGTTGTAAGAGGTGTGGCAGAAGCTTTCTCTTAGTTTAGTTTGACAAAGTTTCCAAACATTATTGTGGTGACTCTCTTTGTCCCCTGTTATTTATGAGTTAAGCTGCGCATCTGGAGCATATCTCTTATTTTTTAAATTTATCCTTTTCACTTCTCAGCATATCATCAGGTTAGTTGAAAGTTTTGGTAGAGGGGGCCAAGATACTATTTTGATACACTGTCCCAACATAATGGTTCAATGAGTTCGATGGGTGAGCCTCTAGTGTATTATTATTATATATAGAAGATCTTCTCAGCCTGAAAATAGATCAAAGCCTAGCGAGGTGAATCAAGTAAAGAGTAACTCTAGAATGAAATGTAACACCTAGTTATCATCACACAGTGATGCAAGCAGCTTAGGATAGGAACTGAAGGATAAACATATAAATAGAAACTTATACTTAATATTGAGAAAAAATGTCTTATGCTCTATGCTCTTTACAGAAGCTCACGTTTTATGCTCTTACCAATTTTTGCAAGTTTTGTATATGAAGTAATCTACAAGATCACTAAGGCTAAGGACAGAAGTTTACACACAAACTGGTATAAGTGATCTGAAACTGGTTCAGATCTATAATACAACAGAAGTTCAGTGCAAATAAACCACTTTCAAAATGACTGAAACTGGTTTATGATAAACCTAGATGGATGTAGTATCAAACTTAACTGAGTTAGGTTAAACCGGTTTATGAAATTTCTGTCCTAGACCCCTTCCTGGTTCAACTTAAATCAGAGTCCCCCAGCATGCTTTGCACATCTCCGCAAGCACCCCCTTGCAGGGTGGGCAGGCTTGCCTTGGCCCAAGGTGTCTGCTCCAGCTCTAGCACTCCTGGCTTCTGGCCTGGGCCACTGCAGGTGTGTGGCTGCATTTCTGGAATCAAAAGTGACTGTCTGTTCACTTATATATTGGTTCAATCTATGCAGCATAGGCGACTAGTGCCTCCCGAGTCTGGGGGGGCACCAAATTGCTGACGGAGGTGGGGAGGGGTGTTCCCCAGTGACCAATAGCTGAGCTAGCAATGAAACCAGAAGCGCGCTTCTGCCAGGACTTCCAGTTTTGTG
>NW_005841861.1:4273847-4293494 GCF_000455745.1 Alligator sinensis | reverse complement strand
CCAGGAGGTGCCCAGCCAATCTCGGGGGGGGGGCACATGTGCACCCGTATGCACCCCCTACACGTCACCAATGCTATGCAGTTTAGACTAGCCTACAAAGATTAAATCGATTCAGCCTCAGGCTTTTTGATTGTCTGTACTTATCTTAACTGCTAATCCATACTGACTCAGTTTCATTAAAAACTCTAGACATGCATATCTGACATAATTAACTACCTTTTCATTGTTAAGGAGAGAATAGACAAGATTTTATTTATTCCACCTGTAGTATTTCTAGTTTATAATATATTCTGTTTGTTTCATTTCTCTGTCATTCAGTCAATGAAATATGAAGGAAGGGTTGCAATCTTTAGTTATTTCCACCTCATAATATACTTGTGCCTCATACCTGAATATCCTGAATCTTAGCAGCCGTACTTTGGTTCCATTCCCTTATCTACCATGAAGCTAGCTCAGCTTTACATTTGTTTTCTGACTGAGAGGAAAATGCTATCATTCTAAGTCTTATGTGGAAATGAGACAATAATACCTGCCTCTGGGTGAATACTGCAACATACTGAATTTCTGCAAATATCTCTCTACACTTATAAACTTGTGTACATATGGATTTGCAAAAATCAAATGTTAGCTTCACACATGCTAGACAGTTTATGTTGGACATATCTGATCAGTCATAAATAACCTAAACAGCCTGCAGAAAATTATTTGCAAACAATATATAGAGTTAAAGCAATTAGTAAAAATGTTAGCTGAATTCTGTCCCACAAGCAGAAAAAAAGAGTCTAAATTTGCTAAATAAGTAATTAATTGGGAATCAGTTTTTGTAATCAACAGTTTTCCTGGACTTAGTTCTGTTGACTAATTACTATGTTTAATGCTATTACTGCCTTCCCATTTTCCATGCAGTGTACATTTGTCTGGGATAAGACAGAAAAAGCCCTACCTTTGCAAGTAAGAGCCAAGCTGTATGCTACATAAATCCATTGTAGTCAATAGAACTGAGCCAGAATTTTGATCAAAGGCTTTTTAGGTCCTTCAGTTCATAGGAGTTTAGCCACAGGTGAAACTGGGTGTTTCTACATGTGCACTTTAATGCACAGTAGCCTATTCTACTGCTTATTAAAGCGTCACATAAAAAAACATGCAATTATGCCAACATGGGATAAAATAGGTTGGTGTGTAGCAAAGCCCCCAGTTTTTCTTTTTTAATACATATATATATGATAGATATGCATTCCCTTCCCCAATTATTTCTGGCTTTTCTTTCTCTCCCTTTCTATTCCCTATAGACAAGCATAAGTGAGCTCAGACTTAGGATAAGCTTTAACATTTTTATTTTTGTAGCAAGTTTTTGGTTTTGGATATCCACTGTTTTATATATTGTATTACTGTTAGGTTTGTATTGATTTTTACTGTTGTATATTGTATTATTAGCATTTTTGTACTGATTGTTATTGTTTCATATGGATAGTGTATGGTTTAGGCCTGTGTTTGTAAGTGAACCGAAGTAATGTCAAGTTTCCATTTTGTATGTCACGTCTCCATCTTGTGTCCTCTGCCTGGGCATCCCCTTTATTGCAACTGTATGAGTCACATGTCCCTCCCATGTAAATTGGTTCCTGAATGAATGTGAGTGATTAGGAATGATTGAAATACAATGGTAGCAGGCCTCTACTGAATGGCCTGTAATGACTGGGCCATTACCTCGCATTGATTCATCCAGGAACCACAGACCTCACCCAGGAACAGAGACAAGAACCCAGCATTTGAAAGACAAAAGACCGTGCAGAACCAGCAACTCTACCATTGTACCCCACCATTACAGACACCTGAGACTGCATATCCCTGCATGAAGCACACATGCTCAGTATGCCAGGGGCTGACCCTTGCCTGGGCATGCATCCTGTCACTAGGGTCACACAAGGTCTGCCCCTATAAAAAGGGGCAGTGAAGACGGACCCAATGGGACGCCTTCTTCATCTGGACCAGCACCATGCCACACCACCTATCATTTGGACCCCTAAGTTGGGTTTTGCTTTACTATGGTTTGGCCCTGCTCCAATCTCTGCTCCTCACCCCTCTAACTTCTGTCTCGTTTCTCCCTCTCCTGCTTCTGGCTCACCGCCACCTGCAACACCTGTCCTGAGCTCCTCTTTGCCTCCAAACCCCCTGTTTCTTTGCCACTGTCTTATCCCCACTGCCTTTTCCTTTTCCCCATGAGCAACCAGGTTTCTGCCTCAGTTTCTTTCTTGACTGTCTCCTCCTTGCCACCACTTATCTGCCCCTCTCCCCCAAATACCTCAGCTGTCTGCCTCAGTTTTCAACCCCAGTCTACCTTCAGTAAACCCAAGCCTCAGTTCCTCAGCCAAGTTCTCTGTAGTCTGCCGGTTCTAATCCCGGTTCTGGCAGCTTTCACTCCCTACACTTTAACTCTCTTTCTCTCACCTGAACCTTCCCCCAAGTATCCCAGGTACCCCAAGCACACACATACACACTGTACCATCCAAGTTAGGAACTTAGCTGTGTGTATCTGGAAGTGGGTTGTATGTGTGTGAACTGGTGAGAGTGTGTGTGTGTGTATATATGTATATATATGGCATTGTGTGCATGATATACGAATGAGTGATCTGTGTCTAACTTTTGGGATGTATAGTGTATGTGCTTGAATTGGTAATAGGAATGCATGTGCCTAGGCTGGTTTGGATGTATATGTGCCTGAGTTGGTAGTGTGTGTGTGTGTGTATGCACCTAATTGATTGGTGTGTTTGTATATGTGCAATTGTGTCACACCCTCCTGTCTAACAACGCAATATTGAGATCCTGAGAGTTAGCCTGACCCCACAGGGCTACAGCTGTGCATGAAGCGCCACTTAAAAACCATGTGCATTTGTTACTGTGCATTAAGGCAATCTAATGAGCATTAGTTTAGCACCTCACCTTGGAGGTATTAAATTTAATGCACATTAGGAAAAGCTCCTTAATGCATGCATAGACATGCCCACTGGAGCTAAAGTCCCTTGTGCAGAACTTACTGAGGGACGGTGCCCTCTGTGCTCTTCCCATTCTGCAGCAGGACTGTGCATGTGGCCCTGTCCTTTCTTGTGTGCTTGTGTATTCTCAACCCTTTGGCTGACCAGTAGGGTTGTGCGAAGCTTTGGTCTCTGATTCAATTTGGTGGAGATTCAGCCCAATTCAGCGGCCGAATCTCCAAATCCGAATCGAATCAGAGGACCCTTTAATCTCTCTGAATCGAATTGGAAGCCTCTAAATCGATTCAGAGAGATTTGGAAAGATTTGGACATAGAGACAGTTTTAAATGTTTTGTCTACATATCTTTAGGTAGAAGGGGCTCATGAATGCTGCAATGCTGGGGCACATGGAGTGTCCCACAGGAGCACGGGGGGCTCCTCAGAGTGCTCAGCAGCAGTCCCAGAAGCGGACCAGAAGCACTTCTGGTCCACTTCCAGGTCTGCCAGGGAGCACATGGGGGTCCTCCCCCACACCCCGAGCTCAGCAACTGGTGCCTCCTGGTTCTGCAGGGGGGGGCACCTGGGGTCCCCCTGTAGCCAATCACTGAGCCAGAGGGTTGCAGGGGGCCCCCTTTGTGTGTTCCCCAGCAGACCTGGAAGTGGACTGGAAGTAGTTCCGGTCCACTTCCAGGTTCGCTGCTGAGCACTTGGAGGGCCCCCCCCCCCCCTCCAGTGGGTGCTCCATGCACCCAAGCATTGCAGCGATCATGAGTCATGTTGGTACCTCAAGGTATGTAGAAAAAACTTTTAAAGCTATGTCAATGTCCGAATCGCTGATTCTCCAAATCAGCATTGAATCTTCAGATTCGGATTCAGCTGAATTAAATTAGGGACAGTGATCTGAATCAATGAATAGAATTACTGTCCCTGATTTGGGCTGAATCCAAATCAAATAGGGCCTGCTTCATACACCCCTACTGACTAGCTCCTTGGGCAGCAGTTTAGGCAGAGCTGTGGCTCTGCCTCTTCTTTCCTTTTTTGCTTCAGAGATCTGCAGGGAACACAGTGTCATATATGCAGAGGCTCCATTTTCATAACATTTCTAGTCTGCTCTGTTTGAGGTCTTTGGCCCCTGGCTATAGCTACCTCAAGGACCTCCCCTAAAGGTGGCTTCCTAATCCTCGAGGGCACTGAGATGGGAAGTTACCACACCCTAACCTGTCTGCTTTTCCATTAGCACATGGGCTGCCTAAGCTCTCCCCTCACATTTTTCCCAGGATTCTCTACAAAGGTCTGGGTTGGGGAGAGGGGGAGGGAAGGCTACATGGCTACTTCCACATGAAGAGAATATTTATTTGGAAGAGAAGGTCCATTTTGCATTTAGTCCCAAAACCCCCAGAACTCTCATATTGTTCTTTTCTTGTATTTGCTTTTTTGATTGTACTCTGTTTCTCCTTTATTTGTGCTCCTTTTCTTTGTGAATATATGCACTAGGCTCACTTCATCTGTTGGTGTTGTGCCCTGTGTATTTGGGCTTTGTTCCCTGCACTCTGTCCCTCTTATTCAATATATTATATTTGTGTTCTGTGCACCTTTCTTTGTGCATATCTAAGGATATCTTAAGTGAAGTAGGTGTATTTAAATATATTTTAAAAATGGTTGTCACTAGAAGTAAGGGGGGAGTTTAGTGGCTCTAGTGTTGGCATTGCTCTTCTTGAGATCTTTTTGTTTGGTCTAGACCTGCAGCATTTGATCTCTGAAATGTTTTTAGAAGTTCAAGCTAGTTTTAGAACCTCATTGAGCTTTAAAGTAATATGAGTTTAAAAAGAGTGCCAGAGCTTGCAGGTCAGTTGGTTTGAAAAGTTATGCATATTAAACCATGAAAAAGGTTGTTTACAGTTTAACCCCAGTGTGGATTCTTCAGTGTATGTAGGACTGCAGTGGCTCCTAAAATGAAGCTTGTGTATGCTTAGTGAGGGACACTTCCATGGGAATTTGTCTGGGAAGGCTGGACTTTATATCAGAAGAACTGCCATTCTGATTCTGGGGCACCTGAGATTATTTTGAGTGTAGGTATATATTTTACAGTAACATATTATTAAGGCTTTAGTCAAGATCTCCGTAATGTACTTCACTGTACATCATGCTGAACAGATGCAAAAAGGGACCAAGTGTTGCTTCAGCAGACTTATCTTTTAGAGACTAGCTCCAGAAATAACTCTTAAGAAATGCCTTTTAAATCCACCTAGAAAAGATTAAATCTGGAAGTGGATGCCTGTGGCCTGCAGATGATATTAAAAAAGCTCCTATTGGTGTTTGTGTTTATGGGCATTGCAAGATTAATATACTTAAATTAAGATATTCTGGGATTCATAATTGTACAAAAATGAACATAAAACCCCCTTTTATCTCCTAATGATGACAGTGCTCCTTTATATCAGAGGAGACAATGAGGAAACTATAAAAGCTGATTTAATTGGTGCTACTGAAAGAAATATAGAAAATGAAACAATTACAGGAATATGAAACTTACTGGAACTGAAGTTTAACTCTCCCTTAACAACGGTCCTTCTCAAAAAGTGTCAATGACTGAGTGGGACATCATTATCATAGTAAATGTTATAATGATTAATTTAAACCACCTGAGGAAAGTTCCCAAGAAATGTTTGTTATAGAGGTGACAATATTCTGCTTTGTAGTTCCAGAAAATAATTTGTTAGAAAAAAGCAGGTAGAAGGTAGAAATTTGGATCTGCTTAAAGTATTATTTTTTGTATTGCATGCAGGTTACAAAGCCTTATATGATGCAGCAAACTGTATCATCAGGAACAAACTGTGGGCCTGATTTTTTCAAACACTTGACAGATAAGTGACTTTGGTCACAGGATCAGCCCCACTGAAGACAATGGGATCATCATTGTAATCACAGAAGATATGGAACTAATCCTCCAGATACGCGCTGTTCACATGAGCATCCTATTGTCTCCATGTGAATAAGCGTTCACAGGATCAGTATCTATATCTTCTGAGTGAAGTCCTGGGCACCTTGAAGTCAATGACAGAATTTTCATTGTCTTCAAAAGGGTTGCAGTGATGACTATGTAAAAACACACACGCACACACACCATCCTTATTACTGACTCTGTATAGGAGTAGGTGAAGGATGACCTTGTATTCGCCAAACAAGACTGAGTAAAGAAATCTCACTAACCTTTACTAATCTTGCAATATCTATTCAGTAGCTGTTACTGAACTGAATGGGTGAACTTGTGGTCTTCGCATCTTTTTCGCAGGCGGAAAAAGCCTTGCATTTAACCTCCATCTTTTCTACCACCAAAAAATCTTTTTAAGGAAATGACTCCTCCTAAATTTCTGTTTTCATTTTGGAGGATCACAAGTCAAGGATTTGTGTTCTTAGTCTAGTCTTGTCACACCTCAGCAAAGATTTGAAATCTGAATCTTATTTATTACTAATGTTTCTTACAGGGGCGTGTCCAGACATTTTTTGTGGGGAGGGAAATCAGAGTAGATTCTTGAGACACTCTGAGCCACCATCCAGACCAGAAGTAGTGCACCAGCTTTATTGTGGCACTGCTGTGCAAATACAACTTTGTTGCTTCCAGTTCCAGCACACTGTCTATTCTAAGTAGCATAACTTGGGGTGGGTAAGCAGGGTACTGGACAAACAAGGCATCAGCCATGGGTGCCAACTCAGTAGGGGTGCCAGTATCATCCCCCATGGAATCTGTGCCCTGGCAGGAGAAGGAGCAACAGCTGGGATATGCAGACTGCTGTGGTAGGAGCAACAGCAGCTGGTGACTGTTTTTTAATCTCCTGGTATAGGTAAGATTCTGACCTTCCTCCTCCCATCCCCACTCAGAGTACCTGCCCTTCTGGAGCTCAGCAACACCTTTCCCTGCCTCCCAAAATCTCTCAGGGTGAAAACCCTGCACAATATGTCTCCGCCTATGCTGTATATGTCTGCATATATCTACATGGCACTAGGCCACTAGACAGTGCTCTGCAAATTTACCCGAGCTAACTCTGCACATGCTATCTCTGGAAATGGAAGTAGCATGGCTGAATGTACAATGGCACATTGCCTGGGCTAATTATCCATGCCTCTCAGCAGAGCTAGTAAGCCTGTCAGCAGTGCCTCACTTAGACTAGTGTTGGTCCCAGCTCAGGAGACAGTGCAAGTAATGTGTGTACTGCACTCTGCTTCTTGGCGTAACAGGAACACTTGGGTGGGCAGTAAGCCAACTGTGTTCTTCCCATATTTGCCCTTGATTCCTTGGATTATTCATTTACATGTGCATTTCCAAAGTCCTGTTTTATATTAGGCATTTTCTTTGAAAGCTTTGCTAGGTGGAAAAAGTAATCAGTGGAAGTATATATTTAAAAGAATATGTGTTCAGGTTGAGGATGATAAAATACAGAGCCATCTTCAAATTAATGCAAGAAGAAACAGATGTTAGTGGAGCGATTCTTTAACATACAGTAAATCTTATCAGCTTCAAGTAATTGCCATTATTAGGCGCTAATTAAAAGAATTAAAGATTAAAAGTGGGATTTTCCAAAGGAATCATTCTGCTCCCGTTGTAGTCACTTTATTGTTGCCTGAAATGGAAGTAGAATTTGGCCAAGGATAAGTGATTTTGAAAATTCCACCATAGAGTCCCTGCGTATGTTCCTTGATATGAAACAATTCATTGTTTCACTGTTCTTCATACACATTCTAAAAAGCAGAAAGCATTAAAACAGTATAGAGACATAGTGTAAATGCACTTATATTTGTATAAAGGTCTTTACACTGGTGTAGCTTTTTCCCTCCTTTAGGGAATAAGCTTCTGGATCTGAGCTGATATAGTTTAAGAAATACAAAAACTGTGTGTAGAAACACCTGGAGACTGCTGATGTGACTAAAAGAAATAGGATTTGTCACAAATCAAAAAAACGATTTACCAAATATGAATTATGCATATAAAATTGTTGATGTACAAATGTAATACTTCTATTTTTGCAAGTTAACTCTTTCTTTTCTTTTATGCTGCACTCCAGTTTAATGACATCCAAGTCCAGTTTTAGATCCTTCATACACACTGGAGGATACTGATATGAAAAAAAATTCCATTGAACTTGGTAGGACTGTGTGTGAACAGTTATGTGACCACATTGCATATAACTAGTTTGACAGTACTTAGCACTAATATAGCACTTCATTTTCAGAGTTCTGTACAAACATTACCTAATTTGTCTTTGAGACAGCTGTGGGAGTGGTTAAATGAGTACTAGTCTCTGCACTGCACATAACGGGAGGAAAAGCTTATGAACCAATAAATGAAGAATGTTAGGTTGTTTGCCTGAGGCTACATGACAGTAGCAGAGCCAGGATTAAATTTTAGGAAGGAGTTCCTGGCTCACAGCCCTAGATTTAATCTCCTCATCCTCTGTATATGCTTTCCCCCTGAATTTAACTAGTAAAGCACATAGAGCAAAAACCCAAGAATGAGCAAATAAGGAAATGTAGTTTGTCAAGGCATGCAGGCGCACGAACCGATCTTACTGGAAATAATTAATAATAATGGGCCAGATCATGATCTTAGTTACACTGATGTAAATCTATCGAAACTCTATTGACTGCAGTATATACGTTTCTTAATTAGCATACATTTTACCATAAACTAGCTTGATTTATTATGGGGTCAGTAATGTTTCATGCTGACAAGGTAGTTTTTCAGCCTATTTCTGTTATAGTAAGGTTTTAAGTTCTGAGTTGCAACACAGTTGAAAACTTTTCAGATACTATATCATAGAGGGAACTCTGGGAAATAAACTTTAACCTTAAGATCATTAAACAAAAAATATACACACGGGTTAATTTAGTGGCAGTCATTCTAACTTATATTAAGCCTCTTAGAACCAGTATCAACCAGATTCTCATGTCAATATTGGTTGATTTATCTATCTAATTTATAACATACCTTTTTTACTGAAGTCATCTATACATCTTGTAGAAATGAACCTAATAAGACTAATTTCTAAGTTACAGCAACATCTGTATCGGAACATCTGTTATTGAAACCATTATTATGCAATAACATTTTTTTAGTAGTAGTAGTACCACCTTCATAGACTGCTTCATGTTTTGAAGGAGAATATGAAATTTGTTTGTTTTGGTGGATAGGAAAAGCATTATTTTTCCTCCCATGGTGGAATAAGAATTTTTTGTCCACTAATATCCCCTGCTGTACGGTACTAAATAATATATACAGAGAGTAAATATTTCCCAGTAGGTTAGTCAATGTAGGAGATTGGTTTTTGGCCAAGGCTGGATGCTTTCACATTTCCCAGTAAAAGTCCAGAGCTATACACTTACTGATTTTGTTTTTCACATGGAAAGTAACTTTCTCGTGTCAAGTCAAAGGTTTTCTAAGTAAAATTGAAATGGTTGCAAAGAGCCACAAATCAATTCAGAAGTGAAATAACTAGTGTTAGGTGAGGCTGGAAAGTAAAGCTGCTTTACCAACATTTCCAAAGTGTCATTTTTTAAGGTCTGTCACTGAAAATAAGCTTCCAAGAGTTCATCAAAGTGAAGTAACCTATTCAGATAGCTCATCAATGTTGCATGCCTGTTTGCAGTGTTTATATGTCCATCAAAGAGATTAGGGAGAAAATCATGAGCATATGGACAAATTATTCCAAACATTTGTCAAACATTGTCACAAATTGCTTTGTATTTTACTTCTACCAGAGAGTATTTGATGGAGTATGTTGTTGCCTAGGAAAGCTCTTGCCTGCTTCTCCAAATCAGTTATTCTCTTCCTTACATTGTCTACCTAGGTTTTCTTTTTTGCTGTTCAAGGCTTTAGGGATATTTTGGTTTGTTGTCCAGACAACAAAGAAGGATCATAGGAAAGTAGGGCTGGGAGGGACTTTGCAAGTATAGTCTCTTGCTCAAGGCAGGATCATCCCTGACTAAACCATTACACCCAAGAGTCTGGGAGAATAGAATGTATATTGTTTTCCCTATTTTGGTTTTAAATAAATTAACTACACATGATAGCAATGTATATACACATATCTATATGATTACAAATTACAATGAACAAAGCAAACTACTACATGAAAAATGTATACATTAAAATTATAGCATAATTGCAGAAAATAAATTTTTAAAGAAACCTTTCAAGCGCTTAATAAATGAAAACAGATTGTTAAAGTATGGATTTGGTTCTAAAAAGAACAATTCCTGGTGCTTTTGACAATTTTTTTTGCGTTGTTTATAATCAGTATTCTCAAACAGTTGTTTCAGGGCCCTTCTGTACTGTGTGTCAATGCCCAATTTGGAAATAAGTTGAATGGATTTATTGATAAACTGTCTTGCATCAATGAACTATCACCTACCAAGAAACTGTACCTAGAGATCATCAGATGAACAACAGTCTGGGAATACACAACTGTATCTTCTGGCTTTCTGTCTTTAGGAATGAAATCAGATTAATGCAAGTGCTTTTTAGAAATAACAGTGGGACTTTACAAATAAAAACTGCAGCCTTTGATGCTGTTGCAGACTGGGAGGCTTTGGAGGAAAAGGGAGTGATGCAGAGTTGGAGATTTTTGGAGATTTAGTATCTGCAGCAAAACAAGCCTCTGTTTACCTCAGTAGTGCTTAGCCTTTTGGCCCCATGGGTTGAATGAATGGATCATGGCTGGATCGCTTATGAGGTCAAAACCCAGATTGGGCTCCGTGCTGCTTTGGCCCAACTTTGCATGCTGAGATCTGGCCCTGTACAACCAATCTAGTGCTCAGGCCCATGCTATCTGGCATGCTGGGCTCCCCACAACTCCAGAAATTAGGTACTGGGGAAGCAGCAATTAATGTTGCCACTGCTCCCCTGCCACCAAATTTTCTTATCCATAGCGAGCCCTGCAGGTTGGATGACATGGTGGGCCAAGGTTTGAGTACCTTGGTCTGTCTCTTCATCTCTGTGCGGTACTGGTATGTGGCATGGCAGCCAAGACTGTAACCTCAGCAAGACTCCATCAAAATGCCCGGGGCCATAATATCCCATGGTACGTATGTCTGCTCTACACAGCTGGGAATAGTTGATAGGCTGGATCCACTGGCCCAACACAAATCCTCCCTGAGTTTGCTTCTGCAGAAAAAGGGAAAGGAAATGTGAGAGAGCACCTGAGTTTTTAGCTGGTGCAGAGTCCCAGAGGATTTTGGAAGCCCTTAGCTGCAGGGAATAGAGCCATACATTTTCAATCTGTCCATAATGTTGATATGTTAAATAATGTTCCCACTGAAGTTCAAAAGAATTTCATTTTGCTGCTGACTACCAGGGGAACAGGACTGTGTTCATAGCATGCATAAGAATCTATCATAAAATAAAATTCAGCACTCCGTTCTCGCTACCATTTTTTTGGCAGTCTATTAGGAAGGGACTATATGACCTTTCACTCACGAATTCATTTTTATGTTGTTGCCAGTAACATCATTTTCTCAGGAATTATTGTTTAATTTTATTATTTGTTTATAGTATAGTAGTGTCTTGAAGAACCAATTGAAAAAGAGGTCCTGATTTAGGATCTAGCTCCAAGTTAGGAAGTTCCTTTTCTGGTTCTTTTCCAGGTGTGAGTGAACTACTGCAGATTTCAGCCATTTGGGATGATATCTTCCAGGAATAGCTCATGGGCTTTAAGGATTGTCCCATCGGAGAACAAGCTACATCCTGATCTTGACCGTAATCACAAATACTACACTAACTATGACTGGGACAGGTTACCTGAAGAGGTTCTGGAGTCTCCATCACTGGAAATTTTTACAAGCCTGTTAGAAAAGCACTTGGATGAGATGGTTTAGGCACAGCTGATCCTGCTTTGAACAGGGGGTTTGACTAGAATACCTTTTGAAGTCCCAGCTAGCCCTGTTTTTCTGATTCTATATTCTATTTTAATTTTATTTTATTTAGGTTTAATTAAAAGCATTTCCTATTTACTTCATCTCTGGTATCTATATGACTTTTTATAAGTTTTCTGCTATGTTTGCAATTTGGACAACTTCATTTACATTAGTCAAAATCTGCATCACTGAAAAAGTTTTTACCTTAAGGTAGTGGTTCTCAACCTTATTAGACTCAAGACAGTGGAAAGTGCCAGTTCTTAGTTTTCTCTCTTTTTTGAGTGCAGAAAAGTAATAAAACATATTGTAGTTGCAAAGAACACACAAAGACCACATTAGGTCAGAATGCTTTTAACACTATGAGTTAATTCCCATTTGAAACCTTTGGGTTTATCTTGTGAACCATGTTTGCACACCTAACAGTGCTAATATTGCATGGCACCCCACAGCAACCTTAAAAGGATCTTAAGGCACCCATGGGTGCTGCAGCACCTTGGTTGAGAATCACAAGGACCTGATTCCCTGTGGGTCTGCACTTCACACAGTTATACTAGTGCCATGTGGCAGTAAATTAAATAGGGCCCTATCTTTACTTCAAAATGTTGCCAGTTAAAGTACTTTAACTGTACAACATGTATCCTATTACAGTGTATTCCCATTTAGCAAAGCAAAAATTAGCTATACTGATGCAATGTTCCAAATACCAGCATCCTTGCTTCTACACTCAGATTTTTAGTAGCATAACAGTGCAAAACAACGGAAAATAAGACCTTTTTAAAATGTTGTTATTGTTGTCATTTTATTATGATTTACCACAGCTGGTATTGCATATTTTATAGCTATGCTAAAATTTGTTTTATAATAAAAAAGCAGTGAAGCATTAGGGATATCCAACAGAATAAGAGCTATTACACTCTTACCCTTTTCTGTATAATTAAGGGTTTTCTGAATGAGAAAGTATGAGTGTTTTGCTTTTCAAACAGAATTGCTGTTTATACAAATAAAAGTAGATTTAACCTTTTCACAGTGGTGTTCATCCAGATTATTCAGCCTTGGGGGCATTCTGCTGAATGGCAGCATTGCTACATTATTGTCAAATCTCCTGCCATTGGTTTAATTCTGCCCTATTTGTCATTGTAGTACAATGATGTCTCAACAAACAAGGTCTGGAAAATGACTCGAAGTTCCTTGTTAATCATTTAGTGGTTATAAGCTGAGGAGCATTTGGTAAACATGGACTTCTGTCAACTTCCTTGTAAGAGTTTTGGTTTACTCAGAAGATATGAAGGGCACTCTGATCATTACATTGTTTCAGCCCCTACTCTGGAAAAATATTAACTTGATAGAGGGAGGCAGAACTGTTAAGTGAAAAGTGTTAACCTTTGGCAAATGTTTGCAGCAGCCTCTTCAGAACCTGTCTACAGAATAAAATGTTTGCATGTTTTATCTTCAGTATTAAGTCTAGTGTAGACAGTGGTCTGACCAGTCTGTATAGAGCAATATTGAGAACAGTTACTTTCCATTCTCATACCACATATTATCCACTACCTCTGAAACATTATTTATGTCTAACAGGAAGCATGGAATAGAACCAAGAAATCTGGTTTGTATTATACAGAGGATATGTTCATACTCTGTTGGAAGTGTTTCTTTGTGTTGCCCTGGGGGGTCAGGCCAACTCTCAGGATCTCAATATTGCGCTGTTAGACAGGAGGGTGTGACACAATTGCACATATACAAAACACACACAAATCAATTAGGTGCATACACACACCTGCTACCAGCTCAAGCACATACACATCCAAACCAGCCTAGGCACATGCATACTTATCACCAATTCAAACACATACACTATACACCCCAAAAGTTAGACACAGATCACTAATTCATATATCATGCACACAATGCCATATATATGTATGTATGTATATACACATACATACATACATACATGCACACACTCACACTACCAACTCAGATACACACACGTTCAAAATAACCAGTCCAAAAAAAGAGATGTATTTGTGACAGGGACCAATCTGTAACCAAAGATAAGTCTGTTGATTGGGATTTCATGAGCACAACTGGGAAATCTCATTCTGATAGACTTTCATAGATTAATAGACGTTAGGGCTGGAAGGGACCTCGAAGATCATCAAGTCCAGCCCCTGCCCCAGGGGCAGGAAGTCAGCTAGGCTCAAAGGATCCCAGCAAGATAAGCATCCAAACGTTTCTTGAAAGAGTCCAGAGTAGGTGCCTGTACCACATCTGGAGAGAGTCTGTTCCAGGTCTTAGGGGCTCGGACAGTAAAGAATGTTTTTCTTATGTCCAGCCTGAAACGGTGTTGGAGGAGTTTATGACCATTGGTCCTTGTTTTACCTTGGGACGCTCTGGTGAACAGACATTCTCCCAGATCCTGATGTACACCCCTTATATACTTATTGGCAGCCACCAGGTCTCCGTAAGCCTGCGCTTTTCCAGACTGAAGAGTCTGACTTTCGGTCAGACTTCAGCTGGCAATCCTCCTGACATCTTTCCTCCTGCTTTATAACTGTCTTAGCAGATCTGCCTAATGGGATCTGAGCCTATGGAGTTCAGAGAGTGGGCACTTTGCAGCACTTGTGTTGATAGTATACACAAAAGATTGTTATTACCAGGCCATTGATAGAGTGGTCTTTTGGCTGGGCATGTCTCTTCCTTAACACTGTCTGAAACCAAACTGATTCTATTAGCTTGTAAGCAGGGAAAAGAGCCTATTGATTGGTCTGCTCTGAGAGAAGTGGTCAGTCATCATGCAGGTCATTCCATGATAATACCTCCACTTTTTTTGAAGGGTCGGGGAGAAGGAGAGACAAGTGGGGGTGGCAAATCCCCTGTAAGTTTTGGTATCTGTTGAAGTCTGTTGAATAGGAAATTATGCTAGTTGGGGATCTGTCTCGGGGGCAGCTTTGTAGCCAAGTATGTATGTGCCAGCATGGCATAATGCAGTACCATGCAGAATTGTGTGAACTAGCTCTAAATGAGCCAGTCTGGGTATTTGGAGCAGTTGTGTAGTGCTCCTTGTTTATCTGTAGTGTTACAATCCCAAAAGGTCAGGAAAAGGGAGGGAGTTCACAGATCCAGGTGAACTGAGCTATTCATTGGAAAACACTATTATAGATTTAAGCAATTAAGTAATAAATTGTTAGACTACCGATTACAGCAAATTATGTCTGCTAGCTCACCACCTTCAGGGCAGCCTGGTGAGGTTATAAATTGGCTGTCCACAAATTCTTTAGTCCATTGGTTCTGGTGCCTCCCAGAACCACGCTGAACTTTTAATTTTTATTTCTTTTCTTAAACCAGCTACATCAACTAAAACTGACACACATTTTCATCTTACTACATTTACTGGTAGTTAACAAACCACTATTTACTGGTAGTTAACAAACTATTTCCAGGTGTTATAGCTGGCTCCACATAATTAATTTCTTTTCTTATTAAAAGGCAAAGCATCAAGTTACTGTAGCCGTTGCTTTTAACTGTTACCAGTGTTTTCCAAAAAGCAATTATTCACACTTGGCCCATCTTAATAGTGGTGGCCTTGACTGACAATATTTTTACTCTGAAGCTGCAGAAGCTTTATTCAGGCAGGGAATCTTATCACGCTGGACTTGGTAGGGGGCTACAGATTTCTAACAGCAGGTCTAATTGGCTGTACTTTTTCCAATACCTATTCTAGGATATTCAGAGATAGCTTGGGAATGTGATTTCAGCTAGGAATTTGGCACTGACTTCAGGGGAGAAAGGGAAGGAGAGGAGGAATCCTGTGAGTCCTTCCCAGAGCCACTTCAGCAGAGGATCCTGGGGCTCAGGACAGGGGAGGCTCTGTGCCCCACTGACCTAGCTGGGAATGTGGGGTGCACTGCTGGCACAGCCTCTGCCCAGCAGTTTGTGAACCCTGCTCTGTTCATGCCTCTGTCCTGCCTGGTGTTGACCCCTGCACTCCCTACCCTGGACAAAGCCCAGGGACCCCCATGCCACCAAGTGGGGGTGGGCATGACAGATGACAGGGCAGTGGGGGGAGGTGTGTGCCCAAGAGCCAAGCAGGGATGGTGCAGCCATTCAGTTGCATTCAGCTGCCCTCAGCAATCTCCAGCATGCTGGGAGGTGTGCAGGAGTGCTCTCCCTACCCTCCTCTTCTGGCCTCAGCCAGTGCAGGCATCTGCCTGCCTGTCCCAACTGAAGAGAGTTTCATTTGCTCCCAATCCAGTCTACGCATCTTAGCATAACCTGTGTAGATTGAATTGATTCCGCCTCAGGCTTTTTGAATGTCTGTACTTAGCCTATGTATACTGAATTAATGCTTATCTTCAGAGACTATGGAATTGAAAAGAATCCTCATGAACTGGAGTAATTTCAGCAACTCCAAGCCACTTGGTGAAGAATTCAATCAGTTCAGGTAGGGATTCTGGGATGCCTACCATTCCTCTTCCCATTCTGATTCTATCCCAAGACCATATGAACTCCAGAAGACTCTGGAGTCCTTATCTGATCCCACTTTGCGACACAAGAGACTTTCTCCACACACAAAATAAATGTACCATATTTTCTTTGAGGTTTTCACAGGTCATTCAATAGTTTTTTATATTTTAAATACAGCATTTTTGTATTGTCACTAGGAGTTCCTATATGTAGCCTAACTATCACCTGCTGTGCATATCATGTCTGCATATCATATCTGAGCTTATTTATTCTTTATCAGTGGTAGTGGTGATGGAGAATAAGGAGGTAGGGGAGTATTTTGTTTGTTCTTTTTATCTTCCTAAAACAGAACGGGTGTATTCTGACAGGAAAGAATTACAGATGGTGAAATCCTGCTTTCAATTACACTGATGTAAGTCCACAGACTGGTAGAGTCATTGCGGACTCATATTGGAGGAACTGAGAAAGGAATCTGGCCCACACAAGTGTGGACATCTAGGGAAGGTAAATAGAGAGACTCTCCTTCTTTACATCAACATAAGTCACTAGACAGCTGGAAGATAGTGACAGTTTGCTGTCTGATTTTTCTATTACCTCCAGGCATGTGCACCAGGTGTTCAAGTAGTAGAGTCCAGAAAAGAAATGCCCCATAATGCTGCCTTATAAAGGACAGCCACTTGCCAGAGCAAATGCAAGATTATCAAACTCAAACTGTAGTAGTCTTTTTAAACAATGTAGACAGGTAGTGGAGGTGTGAAATTGAAGAAGTCACAAATGCCTCCTAACTTATTCTTCCTAGACAGGTTTCTTGTACTTACTTAAAGGCTGAGAGTCCCAAGAGGGAATGTTAGCGCCTTTATTACTTTTTCTCTAATGAGATTTTCAGATGTGTGGCAAAAAAGTCACATTCCATATCACAGATGTTGTACCTGCTGCTGCCCCAGTCAACCTGGTTTACTGTGGAAATGAATCTGTAACTCACTCTTCTGTATTTCCAGTCTTCTGCAACATGCTCAAAACTTAATATACAGATACTAAATTTTCTCAGGATTCTGGGGCCTAAATTCAGCTCTTACAAAACTCCATTAATATCAATTGAGCTCTGTCTGTTTGCACTAGGAAGGCTCTTAACTCTAGCACCAGACTGTCCTTCTTACTCACATAAGGAAGCCCATTAAATAAATGGAACTACTCCTGTGAGTGCTTGCATAAGAAAGCCCTTAATAGTTTTCAAGGTCCCTGTTACCTAATCCACCGAGCTTTCCTGGCCTGCATAGCTTTCACTCATAGCTTTATAAATGCACCCTTTAATGCCATAGGTATTTTTATTGTTTAAAGCTGGAATTTAAGTTATAACTGAGTTATTCAAACCAATTAGAGCCCAGTTTTTCAATGTAAATAAAACTAAATGGAACCTGAGAAGGCTTAATACTTTTCAGGAAGTGCACAGTACTGTGCAGGATGAGGTCATTAATGCTATATAAATCCAGGAAGAGCATCTGTTCAATAACCATGGAACTTTTTTCACCCATAGCTACCTGATGAATCAGTATCTGCAACAGGAGGCTAGGATTCCAATGGGGCATGAAGTCTAAACTGTTGGATTGTTGCTTTCAAAAGGCCACATGCATTTGAACAATCGATGGTAATCTCTATAAAGTCACACTCTATTGTTTGAGTTTTTTTCTGTTCTCATTGTTGAAATCTGATTGAGCAGAGCAAAGTATCCTATGAAAATTGTTATACAGCTGGTTTCCTTGGAGCTTTCTGAGCCTTTTCTGGATGAACACTTATCTCGGTTCATCTCCCCAGAAAGACCCACAAAGCAAGATTTCTGGCTTTTACCTCATCCCATTATGCTAGATGCCTTGCTTGATTTTGCTATTTTCCTAGGCCTCCTTTGCCTATCATTCCTCACCAGACAATTAAATGAAGCAGTTCCTTTGCCCCTACTGTCCCAGCCTATTACGCATGGATTTGTCCAACAAGTTTTCCCCCAACTTTGCAGGAAGAAGCCAGTTCTACAGATCTCTTAGTCTACATAAATGAGTGTCTGTTCCCAGTTGTGAGGGCCTTTTACATTAAACTGTCCCTCTGTGCCATCAGAAAGCTTTAAATCATTGCTGACTGCTCAGTCAGGGATGGATCCTACACTTCAGTGGGAGTAGCAATCTGCAGTTCTGACTCCATAATTAGTGAGGCAGGTATATGAATAGAGCTCTTATAGCATGTCTGTACTGCCTCCAACCTGCACTAGGGAACACTACAGTAAAGACATAAGACAACAGCCCCATGTGTGCTAAACCCCAGACACATGCAATATAGCTGCCTTAGAGCAGTGCTAGGTACACCCCAGTAACCTCTCTGTCTTGGGAATGCGTATTGGTTATTCACAGCACCATATAGCTGTCCATAAAGGCATCTAAACTGTGTGTCCATTTCCAGGCTTAGCATATATAGTGTGTCTAGGTGTGCTTCATTGCAGCATTCCCTAGCAAAGGGAAGTGGGAGGTGCTACTACTAGGCTTCTTTTTGCCGGAGCCCTCCAAGGATTGACACGGCAACTCATTCAATGTGGTATCAAGTGAACATTAATATCAATCCCTATGCTTTATTACAAGTTTCCTCCCTGTAATACAACCTGGCAAGCAGTTTCTTCAGATGTTACAACAGCAACCTTCAGTGGTACCGGCCTCAAATCCTCTGCTGGGTGTGCGGGATGTTAGTTTCTGGAATCCCCGTCGTTCGAACAAGAATTCCAAGGTTGCTCCCATCTCCCCAGGATGGAAACACAAAACACATGTGTTCCTTTGTTTGTCTACTACTTTTGTAACTTTTCTAATCCCAAATTGTCCAATCCCCTGGCCCTGTGCCAGGCATTCCTTATATGGTGTACTAATCCCCTGGCACTATGCCAGGCACATTGCTTATAGGGAAACTGTTGTGCCTTGCTTGCCTAGTGCCCAATCACAGCACTCACATTTCCCAGTGCCACAGAAGGTGCTCTGTTCAGTTTGGTTGCTTAGTTCTGGGAAGGCCTGAACTATGGCTAAATAGCCTTAGCATAACTCAGTTTGCCCACTACAGGAGGCAGTGTAGACATAGTTTCATAGTTTCATAGTTGATAGGGTCGGAAGGGACCTGAGGAGATAATCTAGTCCAACCCCCTGCCGTGGCAGGAAAGAGTACTGGGGTCAAACGACCCCGGTCAGATGTTTGTCCAGCCTTTTTTTAAAGACCCCCAGGGTAGGAGCCAGCACCACTTCTTTTGGAAGTTGGTTCCAGGTCCTAGCCGCCCTGACAGTGA
>NW_005841861.1:4238227-4273541 GCF_000455745.1 Alligator sinensis | reverse complement strand
GCCGGTAGGTGTGCTGCTGGTTCCTCCTCCCCAGGTGCATTACCCTGCACTTGTTAGTGCTGAACCCCATCCTGTTCTCATCAGCCCACTCCTGTAACCTGTCTAGATCTGCTTGCAGCCTGTTCCTTCCTACTAGCATACCCACTTCACCCCACATCTTAGTGTCATCTGTGAATTTGAACAGGGTGCTTTCTACCCCCTCGCCCAAGTCACTGATGAAGATGTTGAATAGTGTGGGCCCAAGGACCAAGCCCTGGGGAACCCCACTGCCCACATCCCTCCAGGTTGAATAAGACCTGTCCACCACCACCCTCTGGGTGTGGCCCTCCAGCCAGTTAGTGACCCATCTGACTGTGTAGGCATCAACACCACTGTCTCCTAGTTTCTTACTGAGAATGGGGTGAGAGACTGTGTTGAAGGCCTTCCTGAAGTCCAGAAAGACTACATCCACTGTGACACCTGCATCCAAGGACTTGGTGACCTGGTCATAGAAGGCCACCAGGTTGGTTTGACAAGACCTGCCCCTAACGAATCCATGCTGGTTGCCCCTGAGCATAACCTCCCCTGCTGGCCCTTCCTGGACATGTGCCAGGATAATTCTTTCGAAAAGCTTCCCCAGGACCGAGGTAAGACTCACGGGTCTATAGTTTCCTGGGTCCTCCTTCCTCCCTTTTTTGAAGATGGGGACCACATTGGCCCTTTTCCAGTCCTCCGGCACATCGCCCAAAGGCCATGAGTGCTTGTAGAGCTGTGCCAGAGGTCCCGCAATGACCCCTGCTAGTTCCTTCAGCACTCTGGGGTAGAGATCATCAGGACCTGTGGATTTAAATACATCTAGTCCCTCCAGAAGTTCCCTGACAAGGTACCTGACATACTTGTATATTCCCTATACAGTTCAGAGGAGTCATGGTAAGGTGATTAGTAAAGTCCAATTCTAATATTCACCAGACTCCCATGAGGTACATTAGGTTAGCTCAGGGTTATTGGTTAGGATTTGCTATGCTCTGAAGGCCACTTTTTTAAAACTGTGGGTATATGTAATGAATTGAGGAATGTGTATTAGTGGATGTCAGAGCCATGCCATTTTTATCCCATTTCTCTACTGGTTAAGAGAGGGAGCACTGAGATGGTTGAAATAGATTTCAAATTTTGCTTTTATTAAAAAATATTGGGAAAATGATAAGAAAGATACTTCACCTCAAATCTTAAGAAAAAAAAATCAAAAAACACTTCCTTTAGTTTCTTTGGAGATATGGGGGAGGTACTTATTTTAAATTGATATGGCTATTTTTCTTTTTAAAAAGGTTTGAGTCAGAAGATAGCCCCCAGCTCTAAAGTGGAAGGAGTCAAAAACTGGGAATTCAGCTCTTCAGGCTTCATATACATTAGCTGACAACAGATGGGTTGTCTGTCTGTGTCACATAGTTATGTATTGGGCTGGGACAGTCCTCTGCATACAGTTCCCCTCAGCACTTACTAGGCAGCCAAACTCAATGTGGGAGGGGATGAGCTACTTTAATGGGCCACCAGCAGTGACAAAGAGGACTTAGGATGGTTGATCAGCCTGAAAAAGCCCATATAAACTTCATGAATGCAACTAATTTATTACACTGCAACGGAAAACACATAAATGTAAGGAAAACAGTGTTTGGAACCAGGGACTTTCCCATGAAGGACTGCTTTCTGTGTCAGCATCTTGGTCTCTATCAATTCTTGGCAATGTCCCATCACAGAAGGCAAGCTAGAGATACTCTTATTCTGAGCTCCTTAGAGATTAGAAGGAAATTTCTAATTTTCATGAGAAAGATATACAGGTTTTGTTTCTCTTTTTTAAAAATATTCTGTGACTGAAAGAACAGATCATTTTCAATTGTCTCTTCAAGCTTTTGTGAGCAGATATTGAATAGAAAGTGGCTCATATAATTGTATTTTTAGGAACCTACTTGCAGTAAAAGATTTATAGTTTTTTGCTTGCAAAAACCTGCTTCTTATTCTTTTAAAATATGGACTATCAGCAAGTGTCACCCTGAAGAATTAGAGCCACTAGAGTATTTTGTTATATTCTGAGGGGGAGGGGAGTGCAAGACTGTTACACTATTAAGCAGCAGCAGTGGAGCTGCCACTCTCAAGCTCATTATTCAAGCCTCTCTTTAGTTCAATTATACACCTCTACTGCTAAGGAAGATAGATGAAGGTCATTTGGGAGCTGTAAACCACAATGCATTGAATGCCGAACTATGTTCTTAAACTGATTTACACCTTGTTCTCTGGTGTTCTACAGCATGGGGCTTCGATTGAAATGCAGGGGCAGTGATTGAAAAGCTTTTCTCTGGTTCTTAGTCTCAGATCCAGTCCCTGTAATTATTGTCTTGATTAAATGGTGAGAGACAATGAAAGCAGCATTCATTATCTGGGTGGTGACAAAAACAAAAAAACAAAATCTAAGGACTATCAGCTTGAGAAGAAAACACACTGGGGATGCACAGCAGTGTTTACATCAGCAATAAGTTAATTTTGGGTTGTGCATGTTGGTCCAGTGAGAGAGAAAATGTGTAATTGAAAGAAGCAATTTGCCTTTGCAGGAGACAGAACTGCCATCTTGTACTGATTTACCTTCTCATATCTCACAGCATGAAGAAGGTAATGTATATAGAAGAAAGTTAATTAAACAATACAAATGTACATAAAAGCCTTACAGCCCATTGACAGATGATTACAGGCTTTGTTCACATGGAACAAAAATATTTCAAAACTTCATGTTTGCAATGCATCCGGCACTAAAACAAATGGGACCAGATTGCCAGCACAGTTAATCTGCAGGTAGAAAACTCTAACATTCAGGCATTTGGGATCTGAGCATCTTTCTGAAAAGAAGACCAAGTTGGAGTCCCTGTAAAAAGCAGGTTTAGACTCTCTAAACATAGTTTCAGTGTCTGCAACTTATACAAGACACCACAAGACTTTATTTCTCAGCACCTTTATTTTTAAGAGACCTTATTATTTAGTCATCCCTGAAGTCAGTGGGAAAAGAATCAGGCTCAGTGGATGCATCTACATGTGTGATTAATGCACATGAATAAACTCTGGAGCTTATTGCTCCTGGGTGCACCATTTGAACATGCATACTGGAGCAGAAAACTCCAGAGCATATTGCTCTGGAGTTTATTAGTGAGCAGCACATGCAGCCAAGGCTGGCTGGGGACTCAGGGATCAGCCTGCCAGCCCAGGGCTGCTCTGACTGGGCTCCATGTGCTGTGGAGAAGCTGGCTGAGGTATGAGGGTGCTTCAACATGGGGCAAGCTGGCAGGCAGCCTCCATGCTGAAGTACCCTTGTGCCCCATCCAGCCCCTCGGCAGCATGTGGAGCTCAGTCAGAGCAGTCCTGGGCTGGCAGGCTGACCTCCAGGTCCCCTGCTAGCCCGGGCTGCTCCAACCAGGCTCCACATGCTGTAGGGTGGCTGATTGAGGTACATGAGTGCTTCAGTGCTGGGGCTACCGCTGGATAGCCCAACACTGAAGCACCCTGTGTCCCAGCCAGCCATGGAAGCATCTGCACATGAGCTACTGTGCACAAAAAAACTCCGCAGCAGGGTAGTACTGTACTTGTATTTACAAGTACTACCCTGCTGCAGAGTTTATTAGTTTTGTGCTCACTAATAGATGTGCACGTATAGATGCCAAGACATTAATTAGTCAACTGTACAGTAAATGTCTTGAGTAGACACACCCAATGAGGGTCAAAGGTGCTTAAAGTTTCTCAAGTGGCGCACAGAAAGTTGTGGTGCTGTCTTTTATCTTGTATTCCAGTATTGCCTTGGGAAACCCATCAGGCTAAGCTAAATAGAAAATGTTGATGAAAACAAAATGATTTGAATTCTCTCTTGAAATATGGATTATTAGAATCTTGTCTCTCTATCATCTTGTTTTTCTTGAGTGAAAAACTACAAATAGAATAAATATTTCTTCCCTTGAAAAAGAAAACAGGAGTTAGTTTGTGCTAGCACAGAAGCAAACGTACTTTTGAGATGGGGAGAAACACCTTTAGCAGACTATATTTGAATACATAAACCAGACCCTGAATAGTTGGCTTTCCCCTCTTTATTCAATTAATCTTATAGAATACCAACCAACAGGAGTACATTTTTCTGTATAATATTTTATAACTTAAGTCAGATGAATTTTTTCTAACATTGCGCTTACTGAAAAAATGCTAGATGTTTTTATAAATCCAAACCCAAAATATAGGAACTGTTAGCAGATGGCTAAAAAACTCACTGGGGTTACAGTGCGGCATTTCTTTTCTCTGTGACATTTCAGGATTTCATAATAAATTCATGTTTAATAGATGTGTTTTTGGAGTCATCCCTGTATAAGCAGAATAGTTCAAATTCTACTTTCAGTTAATTTTCACTTGGCCTTCAGTGTCCCATTGTTGTTAAGGATTACACTTCATCTTTAAATGCACACACATTGGTCCCTTTGATTTGTAGGAAATGGTACCATGAAAACCCACATTTTGACCTGGGATGTGGTTATGTGATGTGCTTTACTTTTAGTGTTGCATTGATATAAAAGGCCAACTTTAATCTGGTCCTGTCACATGGATCTTGTTGACTTGAACATCCCTTTCCTTTAGCAGGACAAATTCTTGCCAAGAATGTGCTCATTTGGTTTTTTCCTTGCTGAGTGCTGTACAGGATTCACATACAGCTCACTGTTGCAGCAGTGACCCATAATGTTAATATCTATAATCATGAATGAACCTAATTCTTCCCCTACTTAACTGAATGGTAGTATGGGGATGAAGATGGGGAAGGTTCTCTAGTATTAGTGTCTCAACAGAAAAATTCTGACACAAATATGAATATAAAAGGTAAAACATCCAAAGATTTTATATATATATATATATATTATGCAGAATTTGATACTAAATTAACTGGTAAAAGAAAGCATATGGCTGTGCAGGTTTAGATCTTACTTCACATCTTGCTCTTACTTCCGTAAACCTCTTCATATACAGTAAATATATGAAGTGTATCTTGCTCTTAGTTCAGTAGACCTCTTCTTATACAGTATGTGGAATTTCACCAGTAACGCACATGCTGATGCAGTTGTTCAATCTTATCTGGGATTAGGATCATAGGATCAAAGTAGATCTTGAATCTGTTTTGACTCTTTTCTATTTAATTATTTTATTTATTTCGTAGATTCCATAGATTTTCTAGGGTCAGAAAGGACCTATTAGATCATCGAGTTCAACCCCCTGCTCTGGGCAGGAAAGAGCACTGGGGTCAAGTAACCCCAGCCAGGTACTTGTCTAGTCTCCTTTTGAACACCTCCAAGGTAGGGGAAAGCACCACCTCCCTTGGAAGCCCGTTCCATATTTTGACAGCCCTCACCATAAAGAATGTCTTCCTGATGTCCAATCTAAAACTACACTTCTTCAGTTTGTGGCCATTGTTTCTAGTAACTCCGAGGGGCACCCTGGTAAACAGAGTATCCTCTATTCCCTGCTGACCCTCCCTGATGAATTTGTAGGCAGCCACAAGATCACCTCTCAGCCTTGCCTTGCGGAAGCTGAAGAGATTCAGGTCCCTCAATCTGTCTTCATAGGATCTACCTGCAGGCCTTCAACCATACAAGTATCCCTCCCCTGAACCCTTTCCAGGTTATCCACATCCCTTTTGAAATACAGTGCCCAAAACTGGATGCAGTACTCCATCTGTGGCCAATGCCACATAGATTTGTTTATTTATTTATTACAGATTGAAAACATTATTAGTGAATGTTTAAAATTACAGTTATTTATATGTCTTTGTACAGTTGGAAGAGAATATAGGACCCTGTGCATGATAGCTATGGACATATGTAGCTGTTGAACGTAATCTAGAACATGCTATTAGTTATGCAGCCTATGTTAGCCTAGCATTTGGGGGTTAAGAAGCTGCAGTGCCTTGGTATGCTAAGAAGAGAGGTAGGACCCTGCACACAATAACTGCATCGGTACAGAGCTATATGGTGACAAGACATTCTAGATAATAGCTTCAGCATGCAACATACAATTGCTGGGATAGGGAAAAGCCAAAGTGTTTGTCTGTACTGGTATGTGTGGGAGGTATTCAGTCCTTCCCCTGGGTCTCATTTTTTACCAGTGGTCTTGGATGACTGTCTTCATATTGGCAATGGCCCAGGATGTGCTTGATGTAGATGTACCTTGAGCATTGGATAATATTGGATACCATGAGGCACCTGTGTAGCAATGGGATACTCTGCATGCTCACAGGACTCTCTTATTGTTTAGGGTCCCATGCACCAAGTATCCCAACAATCAGTGGCTGCACTGTCACACTGTACTCCTTCTCCCTCAGGGTATCAGCCAGTGGCTTGTATTTGGAAAAGTTTCACTCTCAGGCTTTGGCAAAAGCCTGTTATTCATTCTCAAATGGGATGGTCATTTCATGCATCAGGACCTTTTTATTGTCCTTATTCATTACAGCTCACTGTTGCAACCTGGGATGGTGTGGTTCACAGCTATTGTTCCAACTGGTGCCAAGATGGCCTTTACCACCTGGTTCTGGACAGGACTGTGATGCAGTTGCCACTCTCTCATGTGGGGCTTGCAGTCACAGGATGTGGGGCAGGGTCTCACTCTCATACCCACACCTCTGGCATCTCTTGTGTTGGTGTCTATAGTAAATGGTGCTGTTGAGCAGGAGGCAGATGAGACAGGTCCAGTGGATGAACTGCCAGTCTGCAAAGCATGTGAAGTTCCCACAGGGCATTAAGTGGTTCCTGGCATCTTAATTCAAAGTGACCTTGAAGACTTTGCCCTGGTCAGGTTTTGTCTTCAGGTTTTTGATGTACTTGGCTTGCACAGCATCATTCAGAACCTCTCCAGGCAACTCCAGGTGGGAGGCAGGGGAGGGAAGGGGAGAGGGAGCATGGCAGTTATATTGTTGGTGGTTGGCGATGGGAACAGCAAGACCTTCAGCTCCTGTCATTCCTCACACCATGTCCAGCAGCAGCCAATGCCTTCCCAAGGCACCATGTGGCTTGCCTGCACAGTAAGGCAAGTCCCCACCATCTCACATGCAGTTTTCCTCCAGTGACCCACTCAGGAATGTTGCCAGGCCCTTGCTGGATGTGAGCCTGGTGATCCTCCTCTTAGTGGCCTCCTTCGTGACAATGCTGCTTACTAGGTCATCAGGGCAGGTCAGGAGGCAAAAGGCATGTGTGAGTACTGTGATGTCATGGAGGTGTCCCATGAGGGATGCTGGCACCCATCTGTCAATAGGGGATGTTCAGGAACTCATTTCAGGTCTGTAGTAGCAGATTCATCCACTTTTCGAGAAACCACTTGATTTCACTATCTACTTTCTTGAGAGGCATTTGGGGGACTGCTGAGCCTCTCAGGATGAATGAGATGTGGGGAATGAGAAAGGTGGCTAGGGTGTCCATCTGCTGCCAGGAGGTCTAAAGGAGGAGTCCAGCCTGGGGGCATCCTGCGTGATCCCGCAGATGGTCTCTTTTAGCATCTGTTTCACCGAGTGGCCAGTGGTGGTACGCAGGTGGAGATAGCTCTTGGTCTCCTTCAGGTACCTTGTGGGCTCACCCTGGATCTTAATAGTGGTGGCCAGGATGGAGTTTCTTTTTTTGCAGTTTATAGAAGGAGGTTCATTTGGGGGCATTGAAGCGGAACCCCATCTACCTAGCTGTGTCGGAGCTGTTGTCCAGCAACCTCTGGAGTTGGTCAGGCTCACCAGCAAGGTTATCTGCATAGGCCAGAATGTTTGGCTTATGTCTGCAGAGGTTGAACTATAATGTCTGTAAAGCCAGAGTTCATTATTAACACCAGTGATCCTGTAAACAGTTGTGTCCTTTGAGGACAAAATTGTGTCCTTTGAGAACACTCATTGACTTCATTTTTCTGTTGTGATGAAGGCCCAAATTGTTTTAGATATGAATATGCCTTCAGTGAGACTTCTTAAAAAGTGATTTATCATAGGCCTGTTAAAATACAACTCATATACAATGATTTTGAATCTGTACTTTTGCATCTATTCAAAAATCCTCCAAGTATAACTTGAACTGCAATTCCATCAAGCAGTTTCAATCTCTCGGATTTAGTCCTTGTCACAAGAACACTTTTCGAACATGTCAGCAACTCAGCTGGTACCCTGTCTTAATCACTGGTTCTCTTAATCAGGACTGGTATCTTGCAATCCTGAGAGGTAAGGAGTAGTCAGGAAAGTAGAGAAGCTTCCCTTTTTCTTCTGCAGTTTATTTCCCCCTCTGTCCTGGGTCAGCTGCATGGGAAGGCAGAGTAGTATCCCTGTGGTGACTATTTTTCATGTTCTGCTTACTAGGTAAGTGGGCAGCCGTCACAGGGAATGGTGGGTATCTCACACCCTCTTGCTCTTCTGTGTGGCTGCATCATGTGTCTACATGTGAGCCTATCAGGAAGTCCTTGATCCAAAAGAACCCGTGTCAATCCCAGGTCATTGCTTTAAAAAATGCTGATGTGTTACATGGCTGGTAAAAATGTCTGGTAATTAAATGTCTGGTAAAAATGAATGAGCAGTTATTCATATTTATACTAGTTTCTAACTGTTCATTTATAATTTTCAGGAAGACAAAGATAAAATTTACCTCCCAGGGAGTGCAAACTTGAGATATCACAGGCACTTTTGAATGCCTTCAAGCAATGGCTAGCTCAGATGTTTTGCAATTCATCATCCAATCTCCCTGCTTATGCTCCTTACCATAAATCTCAAAAGTATTGTCTCCATAAGCTGATATCAAGCATGCTGTCACATAACACTGATCTAAGAGGCTTGTGTCTTAGGCTAGACTGTAGGTTTAAACCACAGTCTACAGCCAGAGGAGCTGGGAGGCATGATGCCCTATTCTCAGTTCCTAGAGACACTATTTCCTCCTGCATAATGCCTCATTCCCCCCTCCCCACTTTATTTATTGTTTTTTTACTAATGTGCTGGGAGCAAGACACATGGTCTCAGCCTCAGGAGGATTGAATGCTTGTTATCTCCTTTGTTCGATGCCAGGGATTCCTAAACTGTGGTACACGTACCCATGGGGCTACACAAGACATTTCTGGGGAGTATGCAGGAAAAATTGTAGATGGCAGATTTAATTTTTAAAAATTAAATGGCAGATTTAATTTTCATTATAATAATAATAATAATAATTGTCATTTAAGGGGTTAAATATATAATGTATGCTGGTAGGGTACGCGGGCAGCTGGTAAATCTGGAAGGGGGTATGTAATAAGAAAAAGTTTGGGAACGTCTGTTCTATGTCTTCCACGTATTAGAAGCCCTAGTTTAGCTTTGCGGTGTTAGAAGATCAAAGACAGATTGCCTTAGCCCTCTACTGGGCCACATGGTGGGGAAAGTACTTTTTCCACTTTCCTCCAACCATGCTGTCTGGCCAGGCAAGAACTATGTATGTCAAGCTGGGGCACCAGATAACTCTTAGCATGACAATACTAGCTAATCACAACAGATATATCTATACTGGCAATATCATACCAGTCCATTGGTGCTTAGGCAAAATATTTCAGTGTCAGTTCAAACGCTTCTATAATGATATCCCTTAGCATTGCAAAGGCTTCAGTAGATTAACTAATGTAAAGGTATAATAAAAAGCTCTAGGAAGTTCAGCACAGCAGACTGCTCAATTAGCTGAAAAGTCCTGACCTATGAATTTGAATAAAAGTCACTAAGCACAGTAACATGACCTCTGTAATGAGCATGAAACTGCCACTGGTATAGGAGATACTGGAAACATTCAAACAATTAAAAATGAAACAAGGAGCAATAATTCTGAAGTGAGATTCCATCTATTCAAAGTTGTTCCCATTTGCTCTTTGAATTTTGACACAGAGCTTCTGGTGCTTTACTTAAGGGTCACAGCAGCTCATGAAGATTTGTTACACACGCAGTAACCTCTTGGGTCCTCTTGTATCCCCTGCTCTTCATCTATGGTGCATTGTAGGGCCTTTTCATGGGGTATGTTTCAGCTGTGGTGTGTGAGAGGGAGGGGTCAGGGCTGGTAATCTTACGGATCTTTTGGACTAAAGATTGCCTGCTTGGTGGCCCAGATGGCCTCTTCTAGTCCTGTTTACAATGGTGTAGAGATGCACCTGAGCACTGAGGGCCCCGGGCAGTGATAACTTCCCCTTGCTGCCACAGTTGTAATTGCTGCTGTTGCCTTTTTCTCCCCCTTCCCAAAATTGGCCACTAGGGCAAGTGACCCATTCACCCCACCCTGGTTACAATACTGTATGTTTCTATTATTTTGGAAGCTTGGAGTGGGACATATGTAATAAATACATATATCATATCAATACAATTATTTTAATTCCAGTTAATTGTAAAGCACTTTATAGCTGTATGTAGCATACACCATTTAAATGCACAAATGGAGCAAAGCAATACATGTACCTGGCTTGTGAGGATGGAGAACTTATTGGCTAAGGACATCAGTGTAAATCTCTTCCCTAACAGAAGCACCAGGAGATGTTTCAGTCTATGCAGAAGCACAAGGGTTCTCCTTGATTTTTAAAGGTACTGTTGAAAAGATTCATAGGCAATAAACTGTATGCTACTCAATTTATTTTCCTTGAAAAGATGAAGTGTTGGGCTGACTCCCCCAAGACCTGCCATGGGGTCCCAGATTGCCTAAGTACTGCTAACCCAACACTTAGTTAATTAAGCTACTCCTTTAGTTCCTATGCACACATGTCCTTGAACCCTGCCTCTTTCCAGAAATACCTAGAACAGAAATGTCTGACTGTTTCCTATAATGGAGGTTTTCAACCAGGGGTATTTTGGAAGGCCCCAGGGGGTATGTGGCAGTGGTGTGGCGAAGCTTGTGGCACTTCTGGTTTTGCCGGCAGCACTCCTGGTTTTGCTGCCACACGCTGGGCGAGGGATCACCACCCCCTGCTCATCAACTGGCCTCTGGGGAACTCCCCACTTCTCCACTGGCCACCAGGGGTACCCCTACCAAAAAGGGTTGAAAACCCCTGTCCTACAACACTTGGTGTCACATAGGTTACAATTGTTACCCTTCCACACCTGGGGATTCACCACTGTTGTACTTAGGGCAGTTTGTCTGAACATTATGTGATACTACCAGATATAATTGTTAGTCATCTTCACTACAGAGTCTTTAATAACTGTAACAGTTTTGTAGCAGGGTTTTGGAAATTATCAGGACATTATTTAAACCAACTAACCAACTTCAAACACTTTACAGACTATGCCTTATGTCATGCAATATATCATTAATGTAATACACACTAATCTGCATACCTTTGTTTTCTCCTCGTGGATGGACCAGGTAGGAAATATGTGAATCCACTCCTGTCCTCAAGCTAAAGGACCTGGTCTTTTAGCTCAAGCAGGTTCTGCTGTTACACCCAGAGGTCTCAAGCTTAGTTCTTGCAGTTAACCAGACTAAAAGTGTCAACAATATAGTTATAAACCAGATAAAAATTTAACATCTCTAAAACAGATTAACTTTGTATAGCACAAAATAAGAATGAACTTTTCTTGAAATAAACAGGGACTTGCGTGCAGCATAGAAATATCTGAATAACTTTCCTAGATTTGTAGATTTTAATACCAGAAAGGCCCATTAGAATGATTTGCTTTTCCTTCTTGTATAGAACTGGCCTGGTGCTGGAATAAAAGAGACTGCTTTGCAATACTGTTTCAGGGTGGTTTTCAACTATTATAACATTTCCCCAAGTTATTCTCTAAGCCCCAAAGTACCCTTTTCATATGTGGCTGTCTGTCAATCTGTGATCAGCTCTCTCTTACAGCTCCGTCACCGCCTTCCAGTGTCTTGGGTCCCTTCTTCTACTACTATCAAATTCAAGGTAATTAATTTGCATTTCTCTAAAGAGACCTTGTCTGAGCACAGAATAATCTGTATCTTCTATATTTCATTAGCAATCATTATGTTTCTTTAGCTAATAGTTAATATGGCCTCATAGGGTGTGTCCAGAAGAGCGTGTCCGTGCAGTATGTGGTGCCACAAACACATCTGCAGTGCCACATACCACACAGTCCGGTGTTCTCTGTGCTGCAAGGATGTGCTGCCCATGTGTGCGCTGCTCCGGGGTTTTTTTCTGGGGTTTTTTTTTTTGACCCCAGGATATCTTGGGGGGGGGGGGGGGGGGGGGGGGTTGGCAGGTTTTATTGACCCTTGGATATTCAGGGATCAAAAAAACCTGTGGAAAAAATATCCGGAGCAGCACACACATGGGCAGCATATGCTCCTGAAAAGTGGAGCTGGCCTGCCCAGAGCCACACTGTGGCTGCCAGCCAGGCTCTGCCCAGCTGGATCACCACTGGTGCAGCCCCAGGAGGCCCCCAGGACACCAGGTAAGATTGCTGGGGCCACCACAGAGCTAGCCCCAGCCTCCCCTACTGCCCCGGGGTAACTTGCTGTGCACCAAAGTATATGTGGCGTTCCCCAGGGACAAGTGGCAGTGGCACAAGGTGCACCGTTGCTATTTGTCCCTAGGGAACCAAACATCCGTGCTTAACCGGACACAGCCATAGTGTCTTTTAAAACACAGAAGTAAAGTGGATTTCTATTTTATAGTCATTTCTGATTAGCCACCACTTGGTTTTTTCAGAGGGAAAAATATTACTTTCCTTTTGTCTTTAGATACCACAGAGTCCCTGAACCTAAGATTTACTGTTGTTCATATCATTTTCACTTATGCAAGATTTTAGTAGGAAAAGCTATGAAGTTATTACCTATGATATAAAACTATCATGGGTGCCAGTGAATCCTGTCATAAACACTTCCTCTGTAACAAGAACTTAATTTAAACAGGACACTGAATGCCAGCTACAGCCAAGGAGAGAAAAATAGCAGTCTTTTCTCACGGCACTGTATGTTTTCAGGTGCCTTTCAAATACATAGAGCTTTGAGGAATAGCATTATTAATTTTTCTCTCCCTGAACAGAACACAGAGAGTTCAACTTCAAAGTGACATTGTTCAGTTCGGCCCTGCAGTCATCCAGCATTTGAACTGCAGTTTTTAAATAGAGAAGGGGGAGTTGCATACTTTTCTGATTACCATTTAGTGGGGTAATTAATTAATCAAGCACAGACTTGTTACAGTGACTGACTTGAGAGGAGTCATAGCTGTTTCACTGAGGACAAGGTTTCAATATTTTGAGGGAGAGGATTTTAAAATATTTTTTCAAAGGGGGCAGCTGCACAAGGAGGGAAAGATTTTAAACAATCAGGTTAGTGGCCTCAGATTCCCCAAGCATTTTTGCAAATTTAAGACTAAACACAAAATCTTTGTACCAACAAATCACTTAAGCGCCCATTTAACTAAGAGCTGATAAGTAATCCTTTCAAATTTACTTCTTAAAATGATGAGTGCACAATGAACGGCTGAATCAAAGTCAGTCACCAGACTGGTGAGATGCCATATAGACCATATGCTGAGAAAGACTCAGCATCAGGGATTTCTGAATAGAGAGACGTGGTTAGTCATGTTAGCCTGAAGTCAGGCACAAGTCAGGGCATAATGGCATCTTACAGACTAACTTGTCCAGAGAGACATAAACCTTTTGGCCTACTTCTTTGGACGCTATCAGGGATTTCTGTAGACTTCAGAGGAACTTGCAAATACTCGGCATCTCTCAAGATCAAGTCTGTTATGGCCTCTTTCATTATGATTTCCCATAGTTACCAGTGCAGAAGGAGATTCTACCCCTCTCCTCCTGACTTATCCTAGAATATTTGAATTTCCTTTTCATTTTGAATTTCACTGAGTGGTTTGGTGCTGATTCTTAATTGTAAAGCAACTGACAACTTATTATGGATGAACTGTACCGTCTCCATAACTGAGACTGCATATAACATTTAATGTGCTGCATTATAATCAGGAAACATCAAAACTTTTATACTCAGCTGGGAAAAGCTATGAAAAAGGGCTGCAAACTCTAATATTTAGGAGTGGAGTTAGGCTGTGAAACAGCTCTCCACAATTAGAATTTTCAGACCCTGATCTAAGTTAACTGTTTGACTCCATTTCAACTTTTGTTAATAAAAATTATTCTGTTAAATAAAAAAGTTAAATAAATGCATGCAATAGTATTACAGCTCAGCTGTAAACATTCCTGTCTGGCATCTAAAGTGTAATCATTGCAACATTTTTCATAAGAACTCAAAAGTGAAAGGGGCATTACATTGCAATGCTCTGATGCAATTTTCAATTTTTATCCGATATTAGAATAAATAAAATCTCCTTATAGGTAAGTTGACTAGGACTCCACTGCACTGTAATCTGTAAATAATAAACTGCAATGATCAGTTCATGAAAACATAGGGACATGTAAGTGTCTTAGAGGAGTTCATATATGCAACCAAAATGGTCATTGTGATCCAAGGAAATATATATTACTTTGGTATACAGCTGCCATCTGGACCGTAAATCTTTTGTCTTACTGTATTGTTCCCCAGAGAACTTTATGGTTCTCTCTCAGGTAACTTTATTCTTGACAATGGCACTTTGTTATACACTGTACATCCCATATGTACAACAGTCCTGCCTATAGGTGTATTGCTTTTAGTACTATCTCTTCTTTATTTCTGTCTGTGCCTTTTTGTTCATGAAGTAGCTATCTCAGAATTGATTAGCAGAAATGTGTTTTTCTTTACTACATTTCATAGATCACTCTTTTTGATACCTCTGTAAACCTACCTGTTTAGCTTGACCTCTGCTTCCCTTTTTCAGTCTCTACAAAATGACTAAAGCAGAAGATAGGTACAAAGTGTATGTTTACATCTGTTATAAATCAAGCTTTTTAAAGTTATGTAGAAAAGGAGAGTTTAAGCAGGTGTAATTTCCACATGACTCTGAACAATGTATATATAGAGGGTCAGATCCTCAGCTGGTTTAAATCAGCATGAGTCTATTGAAGTCAATAGAGCTACACTGATCTGTGCCAGCAGAGGAAGTGGCCTATCATATGCAGCCTCTGAGGTTTATTCAAAGCTCAAATAACAGGAGCCAAATATAAATGCCAGCTTAATCTTTCTTACCAAGTTTAGCTCTTCCCATGATTTGCCTTGGAAAATCCTTCTCTGTTCAGAACCCAGATCCCTCTGCCTAATGATATTCACTAGTCCTATTATATTCTGTGTCAATCTACCTTGTGCTTTTGTATTTGTGTTATATCTGCCTGCAGGATTCAAGCACACTAACGTGCCAAAGATGAGCCTTGCATCCTACTACCACCCTACTAATTCCATCACTGCCAAAATGCTTATTTGTTCGTGTGAGCAGTTTCTCTATTTCTTAGCTCAAGACATTGATTTTGGAGTTAATTGTTCAAAAGATAGTTGTTTTAAGGTATGCCTGCACAGCAAAACAAAGGTGTGATTGTAGAGTGTGCTAATATATCAGTGCTTTCTTAACCTGGGTCTGTACTCTTGTTGCTTGTGTGAGCTAAAGCCCATGTTTCCAGATCTTCCCTGCTATAATGACCCATGAGAACTAGATTAGCACAGGTAAGCAAGCACATACTAAAATCTCACCTTCATTTGCTTGTAAAGGATTTTGAGATTCTGGTATTTTTTTGTCTTCCATAGACTGTTGTATTAACAAAAGATCATGGCAGAAATTTCAGCTTTGCTGCCTGCTATACGGTTTAACTCCTTTAGAAATTTCTTTTCTCTCTAGACCAGGGGTTGGCAACCCCTGGCACGCGTGCCGAGCAATGTTTCCTCTAAGGAGCAGCGGTCCGTGAGCGCGCTGCCTTGGTCCAGCGTGGGACACTTACTGAAGGGGGCTGGGGCCAGGGACCGGAGGCTGGAGCTGGAGGCTGGGGCCGGAGGCTGGAGCCGGGGGCCAGTGGCTGGGGCCAAGGGCTGGGGGCCAGGGGCCAGGGGCCAGGGGCTGGAGCTGGGAGCCAGGGGCCAGAGGCTGGAGCTGAGAGCCAGTGGCTGGAGGCTGGGGCCAGGGGTCAGGGGTCCCTCGCATCAGGGCTGGGGTGTGGAGCACTTCCCCGGAGCTGATGGAGCCCGTGCCAGCCTCCATCCCTGCCTTGCCTCACCTTGGGGAAGAGCTGCTGCCTGCCCCAGTGAGACTCTGCTGGCTCTGGGACACTGCTCCGCTCCCTGGCTCTGATGCCACGTGCCTCCTCGCTCCCCAAGGTGATGAGGCATGGTAAGCAAGAAATGCAGCGTGAGACCCTGAGAGGCTGGAATAGGAACCGGGGCAGCATTGAGGCAGTCTCTAGGGGGCATCATGGCTGCCCTTGCATGCTATCCTATTATGTATGTATCCTCATATAGTAAACCCTGAGAAAATATATAGGCCAGAGAAGCTTGCATAATATCCATTAGTTTCGAAATGAAAAAACTAAAGCTAACAGCCAAAAGGCTCATAGACATGTTTGAATAGAAATGTTTTTATCGCCAAGGACATTTTCCAGAAAAAAGATCTTTAATATTGAAAGAAAAAAATTGCACGTGCAGAAGTAGGAAAATCCCATTGCTGCTATCCAGCCAGTGCCAGGCTCCATGTTAAAATGGGAGTCTGCAGTGATCTTTCATTCCAGTGATCTTTCATTCCACAGAGCCTACTATATTTTTTTCTTGACACAGCAATTACTATCTAATCTTTTTAGGATAGATGGTAATGGAGCTTAGTTGTAAAGTGTCCCTTTGTATTTCTCTTTTATTTTGTTTTGAATTGATTGCCCTGATTTTTATCACATTTATGGGCACATCAAAGTGCAGTTACTCATTGTTAAAGCCAATCCACAGTGTCATTTTTTGGTATTTTGTTTATCCAGATGAGAAATTTGATCCTGTTCACTGGCTTCAAGGGGCAGTCATCTTGCTCCTCTGTCTCCATGACACAAAGGGCATCTACAGCCTTCACATGGGTGCGTGTCCAGGAGGGCACATGACATTGACCCTAGTATGCCTTGAGCACAGATTTTGGATAGCCCCTACTCATGGAGATGGGCAGCAAATGTTCGTTTCTAGTCCCCTGTGCAGGAGGAAGGACAAAGCAAGCAAAAAGGGAAAGAAGGGGAGGGAATAAGGTGGAGTAGGCCTGTCTGAAACATTCTGAGTGAAGGTTGGACTGTAGAATCTCACTGCAAGCAGTTTGTGAAGCAAATCAGTCACACTGATGAGTGCTTACTAGGGATCCTGGTTTTCTCTGTTTAAAAATTGCAAATTCTCTGATGAAAAAAAATAGCAAATTCTCTGATTTTTAATGACCCGCCCCAAATCTATGTTTTTCCATAATTAAAATGAAATGCCACTATATACAAGCATCAGTTGAATACAAAGTTGTATTGATATAGTTACAATTTTAAAGCAATTTGCAAGCCTACCATTGCCTCAATCACTATAATAAAATAAATTCTAAATACCTATAAATTTTGACATTTGATTTTGGGTTTTTTATCATGGAAAATCAGAGTTTCCCCCTTCATTCACCAGGACAGCTGCAGCTGTTTCTCTCCCTTCCTGCTTCCCTCCCCCCTCCTCCCCCCGCCTCGCCTTGCAGTGCTGTGAAGCCCTAACATGCCATTACCCCTCACTCCCTACCCACAGCCTCCTGGGCCCTGCTGGTGCCCCTCACTCCCTAACCATAGCCCCCTGCCTCCACCCCCCAGCCCTGCCAGGGCTATGGGGCCAGGGTCGCAGGTCCACAGCTCTCTGCCCCCCCACAGCAGTACCCAAGCCCCAGCTGCCACCTGCGTGACATGGCAGCTGCTGCAGTGAAGTAGAGTGCGAAGCCTGGCTTCCCCCTGCATGAATGGTACAAGTGGAACCTGTCGGTGGGAAGGGGGCAGGTGCAGGCTGCCTGATGTGGGCTAAGGATCCCCGCCCTGCTGCCTTCCCCCTGGGACCTTCACAGCCTAGCTGGCAGGATCCAGCACAACAGGGCAGAGCAGGGCCAGGTGGGGGAGCTTGGTGCTGCCCCCACAAGCCCCACACCTTCATGGTGAAGTGCTCCCTCCCCACCAGGAAGCAGCAAGGGGCACGACTCTGTACCTCCACCCCTGCTGCTGCTGGGAGGGCAGGAGGTGCTTCGCAACGGAGGTGCAGGGTTTGCGGCAGTGACAACAAGCTTTCCTGCCTGGCCTCTTCCCTAATGTGCTGGGTCCTGCCCATTGGGCCCCGGAGGCCCCAGGGGGGAGGCAGCAAGGTGGGGAGGCCTGAGCCCATATCCTCCCTGCCTCGTGCACAAATCTGTGGGGCATGTGCCCCTGGGAATGCACGCAGCAGCAGAGAGCCAGCCCCCTCCCCCCCTATATGGACTGCCCATGGCCCTGACCCATTCCTCACCTAGGTTCTGCATCCATACATCCTGACCCCAGGCCTCAATCCCATGCACTGCCTCAGCTGGGCAGCAGCCCCAGCCCTAGCCCTACCCCTGACCAACTCCCTCCCTCTCCTCACTCACTATAGAGGCTTCAATCTTTTCCCCTTCCCCCCTCCTGCTAGACTTACCTGTGGGAGCTGCTCTCCAGGCTGTGGGGCAGCCATGTGCATGTACACATGCACATGGCACCCCCTGCCCAACCAGCCACTTCCCTCCCCCCCAGCCCCTTGCAGGATAGAACTCTGCCAGCCTGCAACGGAAACCCATTGTTTCCTACGTTTTTCTCCTTAAAATGAGAAAATCCAGGTTTTTGCCTTGCAAACAGATAACCCGCATCTCTGGTGTTCACAAAGGAGAGCAGAATGGGACTGAGGTTTGGTCCCCCTTTGAGCTCTGCCTGAGCTGCTGAAATTTAACCTTTTACAAAGCTGGACTTAAAGGCAAGGGACGGAAATTACCCATAAACTGGTATAAGTGATCAGAAATTGGTTCAGATCTCTCACACAACAAAAGTTCAGTGCACAGGAACCACTTCAAAATTGGCCAAAACCAATTTAAGATAAACCTGCATGGATGCAGTATCAGACTTAACTGATTTAGATTAAACCAGTTTATTAAACTTCTGTCCCAGTTCTCCTCCAGATTCAAGTTAATTCAGTCCCCCAGTATGTTTTGCACATCCCCTATAAACCCCCACCCCTGCAGGGTGGGTGGGCTAGCTTTGGTTCAAGCTGTCTGCTCCAGAGAAGCAGGGAGGCATGCTCTGGCACCCCCTGACTTCTAGCCTGCGCCAATGCAGGCATGTGGCTGTTTTTCCAGAATCAAAAGTAAATGCCTGTTCACTTGCTTATTGGTTCAGTCTACACAGTTGAGACTAACCTGCCAAGACTGAATTAATTCAGTCTCAGGTTTTTTGACTGTCTGTACTTAGCCCAAAGGTGCTAGGTAGCCCACTGAGCTAGAATGATGAAACTGATGGCTTTCCTTAGTCAGTGAATGTTCCTAAATGTAGGTCCTTAGGTGCAGAGAGGTGAGTCATACTTGCCTATTTCAGTATAGCACACAAGGAGGGAAAGGGTATAGTTCTGGCTTTGGAGTTTGTGCATCTATTAATACATTCAAAGGGGACCAGTGTCTAGAGTTTTCTGCCTATCTATATGTTCACCAAAAACATTTCTTTCTCAACTTGCCTAGGATAATTGGGTTCCCTGCCCTTGCCTGTAATCCTACTACTTGTGACATTTCTTTCTCTGAGTTACTGAATAGTATTTTTCCCCCCATATGAGCGGCATTCTTATTTCAGTGAACCAGAAACTTAATGTAATAATAAGCAAAGATTTTCCTATCTTTATCTTGACTCAAGCTATCAGTTACCCCAGAGTAAGGCAGAGATTAATCTGCCCCATGTGTGCTTGCTATATTTAACAATAACACACAACTTTCCTTATCAATCTCCCTCTGGAAGTTTTGATCACAGCACTGAAGGAAGAATAAGTCTTTGTTGACTCTTTCTGATGCTCTTGACATTTGGCAAAGTGTTTACATCGCTGGGTCTGGGCCAAATTGTGGCAGGCTGTACTTGGGTAGAGGAGAGGGAAACCTTGCCACCTCCCACTCATTTGCTGAGCTGCTTTAAAGGCTGCAGGGAATAGTAGTTTATAGCATCTAACAAAACAGACTTTTGCCTATGAAAGCTCTCTGAACCAGTTAGTCTCTAAGGTTCCACCTTGCCCTCTCTTCTGCTACAGTTCTAGAAAGCACAGGGATAATGTGATTCTGCTCCCCAGCTCAGCGGGTACAGATTCTATGGCATGAGCCAGAATCATCCTGAATTTAGGACACCGTAGGTGTCAGTTTGTTTCATCCGCAGCACCCACTCTGTTCTGGCCTCTTTATCCATAGACATATGAGAAAAAGATGCTTGTTTTCTTCCGTGTGGGCAAATTGCTCTCCAGAAAACCTAGGGCTAAAAGCTCAATGCTAGATTTTAATTTTAATCTTCACCTTTCTGAAGTGAACTGTAGTGTAAGGGATCTCCAGTTAAGTTGCTTTTCTTCCATTTTTCCCATGCCACATAGATGAGCCAAGAGAGGACATTCTATGAAGCCACTATCCTTTCCTCCTTCAAATCCCTCCTTAAGAAATGCATATGCTCTGAGGCTTACAGGAAATGAGCCAGCTAATGATTTCTATGTTGAACTCATGTTACATGTTTCTTTGTTTATTGAGCAAAAATTCTCCCATGATTCAGAACCATTAAATAGCCTATTATCATTTCTGTCGTTGCCTTTTTTCTCCTTTCTGTTCAGAGTGGCATAAGCTTTCATAGGCAACACCCTACCTTGTCAGATGCCATGATGAAGTAAGCTATTGTCTATGAAAGCTTATGCTCCTTTGAACTAGTTAGACTATAAGGACGTTTTTACATATGCTCTGGGAGTTGGGGGAGGGATGGGGAATGCTTTAATTAAAGCAACTCCAAGAGCTGTTCTAATTAAAATGCCCAGAGTGTCTCATGTATCAGTGTCCCCAAGCTTCAAAATGGAGGCAGACACTGATACATGAGACACGGAGGCTGGCTGGAGTGAGGTAGTTACCACACTCCAGCAGACTCAATTAATCTTAATAAAACATTAATTCCTCAGGAATCTGACCTGAGCCTTTCAGATTATCTCTATACTTTCCTCTATCATTTATGGCATGTATGTTTTTTGTAGAAAAGGGAATTCTCTTTAATTCCAATTTCTTTTCCCTCACTTTCTGTAGCAGCTGTACTAGCACCCTGGATCATGTATCTTCCATAACAGAGAGGGGAGATGAATGCATGCTGTGGCATAGGTTTGGGCAAGGGAGGAATATAGTGGAGCCCTGCAGAGCTTCCTGTCCCTCATAGTGCAGGGAACCCAAGCACTTGAGGAGGTGGGATTTCTGTAGGGTTAGTGACCGGGGGAGGATCATGACACTGCTCATTTTTGTGCTTTTTTTGGTGAGGGTCAAGGAGGTAGAAAGTCACATATATGCTGTCTTCCTCCGTGGCAAAATACTTCCATCAGTTGGTATCGGTTTGCAATCTGCGATTCTTTGGATGAAGGACACTTTTAAAAAATGTGCTAATTTTATGTATAATTATTTTATTTCACACACACCAGATTGTGAATTTTGAAAGTTTTATACTGTCCCAGGAGTCTCTCTCTTTCCTTTTTTTTAATTAATCCTCGTGTCAGAATTCAGCCCCACCAGTACATCATTTTCATTACAAGTTATAGCCACTCTGCCAAGTTCTACTTTTTCCCACTATTGATTTTATTCTTGTCTAAAACCTCTCTGTTGTTCTGTAATAGAATAAAAATGGGCTAAATCAAGCACTTTACCCAATCGATGATTCTTCATACTTGACGAAGAATCTCTATGCCAGAAATAACATTCCACAGTCTGAAAGAGATAAGGATGAAAGGGACCATTACAACATATTAATCATTGTTCTTTCCACTTTCTTCAAGCAGGACAAGTTCCACTGCTGTTTATTTTGTGACTTGTGAAGAAAACCTTTGAAGCTTTATTATCCTGAGACTACATTACAATGCAGTGACCTCTGAGAAAGCACTTGGGGCCTGAGTGTCTGAAGTGCCAAGGAAGCACTGTCCACATAACTCTGTTCCTAATTTACACAAATAGTTGCTTTGTTATGAGATTTCAGTGTGCAAGAGGATTTTTTTTTCTCTGCCTATACCTGACTCCAATGGGTGGTTGTGGGAAGTGAATGTGAAATTTAGGTTCACAATTGTGTGCTCATTGTCCAGAAAATCCATCTAGGATGGGATGTATTGTCCACTTGGATCATGAGAGACAACTAGACACTATGAGGCCACATGAGAAAGGGGCAAAATCTTTTCTTCTTTACTTGTTGCAGGATTTAGGTAACAGACAGGAAAGAGTTAAGAGTGTGGGAGTTTCATAGATTCATAAATGTTTGGGTCAGAAGGGACCTCACTAGGTCATCGAGTCCGACCCCATGCCCTGGGCAGGAAAGCGTGCTGGATTCAGACGACCCCAGCCAGGTGCTTGTCTAGTCTCCTCTTAAAGGCTTCCTCTTGAGGTAGGGGAGAGCTCCACCTCACTTGGAATCCCATTCCAGATTCTGGCAACCCTTACTGTGAAGTTCTTTCTAATGTCCAACCTAAATCTGCTCTCTGTCAATTTGTGGCCATTGTTCCTAGTTACTCCAGGGGGTGCCCTAGTAAATAGAGCATCTCCTATTCTCTGCTGTTCTCCCCTGATGAATTTATAGGCAGCCACAAGATCACCTCTCAGCCTTCTCTTCTGAAGGCTGAAGAGATCTAGGTCCCTCCGACTTTCCTTGTGGGGCTTTGCCTGCAAGCCTCTGACCATACGAGTGGCCCTCCTCTGGACGCTCTCAAGATTCTCCGCATCCCTCTTGAAGTGTAGCGCCCAAAACTGGACGCAGTACTCCAACTGTGGCCTGACCAGTGCCACATAGAGGGGAAGCATCACCTCCCTGGATCTGTTCGTCATGAATCTGCTAATGCATGATAAAATGTGGTTAGCCTTGTTGATCACTTTGTCACATTGATGACTCACGTTCATCTTGGGGTCAACTATGATTCCAAGATCCCTTTCCACTGCTGTGCTGCCCCAGCCTGTAAGTGTGTTGGTAGTTCTTTTTGCCCAGGTGCAGCACTTTGCATTCGTCTTTGTTGAACTGCATCTTATTTCATTCTGCCCATTTTTCCAACCTGTCCAGATCCACCTGTTCCTACCCACTTTGTCCCATAATTTGGTATCAGCTGCGAACCTGGACAGGGTGCTCTCCATGCCCTCATCCAAGTCACTGATGAAGACGTTGAATAGCACTGGTCCAAAGACTGAGCCTTATGGGACTCCACTGCCCACATCTTTCTAGGTCGATATGGACCTATCCACCATGACTCTCTGGGTGCAACCCCTAAGCCAATTTGCTACCCACCTGACAGTGTAATCATCTACATCACAGCCTGTCAGTTTATTTATGAGAACAGAATGCCATACAGTATCAAAGGCCTTTTTAAAGTCTAGGTAGATAATCTCTAACTTGACTCCTGCATCTAAGCATTTTGTGACCTGGTCATAAAAAAGAAACAAGGTTAGTCAGGCAGGATCTACCTGCAATGAACCCATGCTGATTTCCTTTCAGTATTATTTCCCCTGCTGGGCTCCCACAAATGTGATGCTTAATGATGTTTTCCAGTCTTCCCAAGGATAGAGGTGAGACTAACTGGCCTATAGTTTCCTGGTTCCTCCCTCTTCCCCTTCTCGAAAGAGATCACATTAGCCCTTTTCCAGTCCTCTGGGACCTGGCCAGAGCACCATGAGTGCTCGAACAGCCGTGCCAGCGGCTCTGCTATGACACTAGCCAATTCCTTCAGCACCCTTGGATGAAGGTCATCTAGGCCTGCTGATTTGAACACATCTAGCCCCTTTAAGTGCCCTTTCACTAAGTCTGCACTAACAGTTGGTGGGCTGGTGCCCCTCCTGTGTCCACCTAAGATCCAATTGGGAGATTTGTCTTGGTCTGTGTGTAGGAATACAGATGCAAAAAACTCATTGAAGAGCTCAGCTTTGTCCCCCCTTTCTGTCACCAATTGCCCTAGTTTGTCCTGTAGGGGTCCTATGCTACCCTGCACCATCCTTTTACTCCCTATATACCTGAAGAAGGCCTTTTTGTTGTCCTTAATTTTTGTCACCAGCCTGAGTTCTAATCCTATGTTGGCCTACCTGAGTCCCTGCAAGTGTAAGCCAGGGAGGTGTACTCCTCCTTGGTAGCTACCCTGTTTCCACAGCCTGTATACCTCTTTCTTTGCCCTTAGGCTTTCCTGGACTTCCCTGTTTAGCCAAGAGGTCTTCTTGGCCCCTTTGCCCCCTTTTATGTGCAATGGGATTGTCTCCTGCACCTGTAGGATCGCTCCCTTGAGGAACAATCACCCTTACTTGACCCCCATTTCGCCAATGCTCTTGAGCTTTAATGCCTCACTAACTAATCTCCTGAGCACACTAAAGTTAGCCTTTCTGAAGTCTAGCACTTCAGTCCTGCTGATTAGTTTACCCACCCTTCGCTGGATGAGCTTCAGTTCAAGGCAACTAAAGCTCATCAGGCAATGAGGTCCAGCTGACTTGTATACCAGGCAGGAGGAGGAAATCATATCCAAGACTGGGGAGGACAGTATTGTGGTCATTACAGAAGATGGTGAGTATGGAACACAATTAGGAGGTCTTTAACTTTGAAGTGAGAAAGGAGAGTTTTAATTCTGTGACATAATCTTCAGAGTTGTTGCTGTTGCATCCCTACTGCCAAAGAGCTGTAGGATTAATTTTGCCTGTGTTAGAGAGATCCTTTATGAGGCACGCTTGCAGGAGGGAATCTGATACCACAAACGTCAGCATAACTTTACTGGGCCCAGACCCAGTAAAACATGTCAGTGCTCTAGGGCTTGCAGTACATAACTGTTAGGTGCCTGGCCCTGAGGTGGAATCCAGAGTACTCAGCAAGGTTGTCTAGACTGCCTGGATAAGCCGTAAAGAGAGGAGGACATCTCAGAATGAGATTCAGAGCAGCTGCCACACTGAGCAGGGAGCTAACTAATACTGTGTGCTTAGAATAGGGCTGTCTGGGAGTAGCACACAGGGAAACACTGAGGACAGGGGTGAGTCTTATATCCCAACTCTCCTTAGCTCAGGGATGCCAGGAAGTACCTTTACTACCTTGAGGCCTGCAGCCTGAAAGGTAGGCCTGCTTCTCTATTTTAAACAGCACTGCAGTCCCAATGAATTGTTTTCTACATACTGGTCAGCTTCTAAAAAGGCCTGGAGAGGGCTTCTCTCTGCATGGGCGACTGGTGCCTCCTGAGTCTGGGGGGGGCACCTGCAGAAGCTGCCAGCGGGGGCAGTACTGGTGAGCTCCCTGGATGAGAAACTGGTGCTGCCCCTGATTCACGCTCAGCTTAGAAGCTAGGGCCTCTCTAAGGAGGGAGGAGATGTGGATCTGAATCATTCAGGAAGAGAAGAGAATTGAATCTGGGCCAGTATACCTTAAGTGAGTGCTCTGACCAGTTGGCTACTAAACTAAAAGAAGCCACTGATCTTACCCTTATAGTCACCCTGTAAGCAGTGACTGCCATTGCATTTGTGGGCACCCTCATCTGATTGGCATTTTTTAGGTCTGGCCTGTGGGAATTCCTATTGGACTTAGTCCTTTGGGGAGTTAGGAGGAAGAATGCCTAGTTTTCTAGATCATGATTGGGCTTAGGCTTGACATAAGCACTTATTTGTTCAGGCCCGTTGAAAGTGAGATGCATCTGTATGTGTTCAAAAGCTGGACTTCCAGGGAACTGTAAGGTTATAAACTCTGGTGCTCTGGTTATCTGATAACTCTGACTATCACCTAGCCCTGGAGACTTCATGTCTCCAGGACTAGATGATAGATGAACAAGGGGATGGGACTGATATGGGATCATAACAGAGGCAACTAAATTCTAAGTCCTTCATTTGAGCAGACTCTCAGCAACACTGTTGCTATTGTTGAATTAATAAAGAACTAATGTAAGTGTGGTCAGAATTACACCCATAGAAACAAGAATGAAAAACTAAGCTCATAGTATTTTTGAAGCATGGGAATCCTAACATTTTATTTCAGATATTCTTTCCTTCTCAGCCCCTATAAAACAGCTTTCCTTCTACCTGCTCTTCATGAAGTAGGTAAAACTGAAAATTACAGGGTATGTGGCCTCATCTCAGCTGAGATCAGTAATTAGAACTGCTTTACATAATCTCATTCTAAGTGTGCAACTGTCTGGGTGTCATTAAAGGTTTTGAAATGTTCTTGCTTTATTCCAACTCAGGTTTTGGTGTCTCAGTTATTTCATTGCAAACCCTGGTTCAGCTAGCTTTGGTAACCATAGTTCCCACCTTTTACTTTGCAGTATGTATGTTCATACGGGGTGGGGAAAAAAATGTTTTCATTAGAGCTTCCAGGTGAGAGCGCCTCAGCCTGAACTTCATCTCTTTGTGTACCTGAACTTCATCTCTTTGTGAAGGCTGAATGAAAATGCTCAAGTATCTTCCATAGGATACATATCTTGACATGCACCCAATCACCTTGGGGCAGAAGCTTACAAATAGCACAACTCTGTAGTATTGATCTTGAACTCTGAGGTAGCTACCATCACAAAAGACAAGCTGGATGCCTAATTAAGCACCTTCTCATGTTCCTTTTTCAGCAGTTCTTAGGCCTTAACCTTTTTTCTAAAAACAAGAAAAACTTCAGTGCAGTCTCTTCTGTTTCTAATTTGTCTCCAGGGCTAGAGACAAAAGTTACACATAAACTGGTTTAAGTGATCAGAAACTGGTTTAAATCTGTAACAGAACAGACGTTCAGTGCACATAAACCAGTTTCAAAATGGCCAAAATTGTTTTAAGATAAATCTGGTTGAATGTAGCATCAGACTTAACTGATTTCGGTCAAACCAGTTTATGCAACTTCTGGGTCCCAGACCCCTTCCTGGTTCATGTTAAATCAGAGTCCTCCGGCATGCTCTGCAGCCCTGGGGTGAGCTGTGCTCCCTGCTCCAGAGAGCAAGGATGTCCTCTCTCCTCTGCTCTCTGGCTGGAGCAGGGCTAGGGGCATGGCCCCCTGAGGCGAAGGGGTAGGGAGGGGGTTTATTTCCCTACCTTCCCTCCCTTCTCCTCTGGGAACCCAGTTGGGTTCTGCCTGGCCAGGGTACAGCAGCCCCCGTCAAGCCACCAGCATCAGGGATAGGGCTGTGGTGAGATGCCAGCCAGGGGGTAGGGAGGAGGTTTTTATCCCCAGTGCCTGCCCCTGCTGGTTCTTTAACAAGTGCATGTTAAACCACTACCTGCACAGAAAAGTTAACTAACATCTTGCTAAAATGTTAATACAAGAGCTATCAAGACTGGAGAACTAACAGCTCTGACTTTCTCAATTATTGACTGACCTACCTAGATGAGTTTTCCTATCCAGAGACTTACTGGAGGAAGGGGCAAGATATATAGCACCCTTCTTAAGGAGAAGACTTCATCTCCTCCCACCTCTGGCAGAGACTAAAGTAAACAGTTGATGAGGGGAGGGAGAGGGGCATGATTCCCCTCAGCTCTCCCAGGCCATGGGAGAGGAGGAAGAAGCTGGGGAACTGGGCTTGGAGGGACTGGTCCCCTGTTACCTGTGAGTACAGAGTCAAGCCCTGTAGGACCAGACAGAGGTGGGAGGTGTTGGCAAAGACCTGGCACAATCATCACGTGTATGTGCTGAAGACAGAGCTAAGGGAACAGGAGAGGGTCACAGATGGCTTGAGCTAGTGTGACAAAAGAATGCAGTGAACTGCATTTACATTATAAAGCAGAAGATGTAAGAGGTGGGAGACCGGAATACCTAAGCAAGGGACGTGTCTTTTTGGTTTATTAAATTCCAATTAAGTTAAACTAAGTTGTCTGTGCTCTCAGTGTGTGTTACTAGGCTGTATCTTAGCGTAGGCGCTGATTTTTCATTGCTCTGTCATGTGCTTGAGATTGCAAAGTGCTGTGTTCAATACGCGCTTGCTTCAGAGAAAGGTCTATTCTTGTTCAAACCAAGAATTCAGTGCCACTACCATTTCACCCACTGCTCCCCACCCTCAGTCTGGCAGTCTGGCAGGCACTGTCCTCTCCTTCCCCACCACAGACCCATGCTGGAGTCCTGTGTGGGCCAGGGAGGGGATTTAAATACCCATCCCAGCATGCTAGCCCAGGGCTGGTGCCTGGCCATGCCCCCTCTGCTCCAGCTGGCAATCGTCAGTCCTCCTGGATCATAGTGTATGCATGAGGGCCACCCAGATCTGCGATGCATATGCCTCCATTTGTGGAGGAGTGGAGGCTCTGCTCCAGCAGGGAGAGGGGAAAAGTCCTTCTTCCCTCCCCTTTAGCAGTGGCTGGCAGGTGTGCTTAGTGCCCCCAGCTTATTTCTTGCATCAGAAGTGAATGTCTGTCCATTTATTAATTGGTTCAAGCTGTGCAGCTTAGACCATCTTGCTAAGACTGAATCGATTCAGCCTCAGACTTTTTGACTATCTGTACCTAGCTCCAGATCATTGACAAATACTTCCCAGCTAAGCAGGCCATTGATTGTGTGGAGAGCGTAATGGATGACATGCTATCACCCAGCCCCAACTGCACAACAGAAGTTGGACATTGAGGGTGCTGACAGACACGGACCACCCTCCCACCCCCCAAAATGCATTCTACCAGAAGCTCCACAGTGTCTGTATAGATTGGGTACTTCAGCGGGGGGGGGTTGGCACTTTTAGCCGTAGGTGACTGTTTGGGGGGGAGCACATGCCACTGCCGCCATTGGCTTCTCCAGGCGGTCACAGATAAAAGCACCAAAAAAGCCTCACTAGAGCACCCAATCTCTACAAACATTGGGAAAGCCAGGTGCAGCTAACATGCTGCCTCTTCTGGGCACATGTTCGGCTTAGCATGGGAACATGCCAATTTTAAGTAAAGCATTGCTGTTGTGTTCCCCCCTCCCCCCCACATTTTCAGGCAGCCTATGAATTTCCACAATCCTTAGGGAGCGTGGAAGTGCCCTTCTAAATAAGGAGGTTTTCTGCATTTGCTTGATGCTTTCCAAATATTGCTTTCATGTGAGGTGAACAGCTGTTATTACCTAGACATGAAGTAAATTCCATTTCTCTTATGAGCCTGACATAGGTAAGAGGCAGATCATCTGCAGCTGACAAAGTCCATAGGAAAGCGAGGGGATGATTCAGTGATCTAGCTCATTGATAGATCTGAGGAATGAATGGATGCAAGGCTACCATTAGGGTCATGCCATGCACAATTTCCATGGATTTCCAGGGGCTTGATGCAGTTCTGTATTCAGGCACTTCCAAACCATATTACAGACTATGTGAAATGCCCCTATTCATAGGGTTGGGAATAAGGCCCCCCCAAAATGGAAGCCAGAAATACAGATAATGCTGTAATAATGGGGGACTTCCACTATCCACAAATAGACTGGATCAGTCTAGCACCAGGCTAAGATGCAGAGACCAAATTTCTTGATGTTCCAGTTGGTCCTGGAACCTACAAGAGGAAATCCTTGACCAAGTCCTAAGTACTGCACAGAATTACCAGTGCACCAGCAATGGGTAAGTGTAAGCAGGTTGGCAATAGCAACCACAATGTAATTGGGTTTGACATCCACGTAGGAGGCAAGACAAGATAATCTACCACTGTAGTCTTTAACTTTACAAAGGGAGACTACACCAAAATAAGGAAGCTAGTTAGACAGAAGTTAAAAGGGGCCCCTAAGGAAGTGAAGCACTTATTAGCAGTATGGGAAGAGCTTAAGAACACCATATTGGAGGAGCACAGATCAAATACATACTGCAAATGAAAAAAATGGAAAGCAGACCAAAAGAAAGCCAGCATGATTTAACAGCAGAATTGCAGAGGCAATGAGCAGAAAAAGACTTGTATCAAATAGTGGAAGTCAAATCCTAATGAGGAAAGTCAAAAAAGAACATAATCACTGGCAAATCAAATGTAAAACTGTAATAAGACAAACTGAGAGAGAATTTGAGGAGAAACTTGGTAGACACACAAAAGGTAACAATAAAAAAGCTCAGTTTCCTCAAGTATGTTAGAAGCTGAAGACCTGCCAGGTAGTCAGCTGGGCCTTTGGATGATCAGGGTATAAAAGGGGTGCTAAAGGATGAGAGGGCCATTGCTGATAAACTAGATGCATTCTTTGCATCTCTCTTCCCTGTGGAAGATGTTAAGGATATTCCATCACCAGATCTACTCCTTTCCAGGGACAAGTCAGTGGAGCTGACCCAAATTGAGATTTCAAAAGATAAGGTCATAGAGGAAAATGGAACAAATTTAACAGTAGCACCAGGACCTGATAGCATTCACCCTAGGTTCCTGAAGGAACTCAGATTGGAAATTGCTGAACCCCTAATCGTAGACTGCAAATTATCACTAAAACCAGCCTCAGTACCAGAGGACTAGAGGGTTTCCAATATGACTCCCATATTTAAAAAAGGGTCTAGAGGGGACACAGGGAACTACAGGCCAGTGACCCTAACTTTTGTTCCTGGAAAACTGGTAGAAACAATAATAAAAAAATAATTGTTCAGCATGTGGATGAACATGATTTGCTAGGAAAGAATCAACACAGCTTTGTCAAGGGGAAATCATGCCTCATCAACTTACTAAAGTTCTTTGAGGGTATCAATAAGCAGGTGGATTGGGGCGATCCAGTTGACATTGTATATTTGGACTTCCAAAAGCCTTTGATAAGATCCCTCATCAGAGGCTTTTAACTAAGGTAGTTATGGGATTATAGGGAACATCCACTTCTGGAATAGAAAATAGTTCAAAGATAGGAAGCAAAAAGTGGTATAAATGATCTTTACTTTTTCTTTTTTTTTTTAGGATGGAAAGAAGTAAACAACAGGGTCCCCCAAGGATCAGTGTTGTGACCAGTGCTGTTTAACATATTCATAAATGATCTAGAAAATAGGGTGAGTAGTGAGATGGTCAAATTTGCCAATGACAAATTTATTCATAGTGGTAAGGACCAAGACAGACTGTGAGAAACTACAGAAGGATGTGGCATGATTGCATGAATGGGTAACTGAATTGCACCTGCCATTTAATGTAGATAAGTGTGAAGTGATGCACCTGGGCAAAACTAACCTGAACTACACCTACGCCAAGGTGGGCATTACGTTAGCTGTTACCATATGGGGAAGAGATCTGAGAGTCATTGTAGGCAGTTTGCTGAAAACATCAGTTCAGTGCTCATCAGCTATCAAGAAGTCAAACAAAATATTCAGGATTATTAAGAAGGGAACTGTAAACAGAAAGTGTCATTATACCCCTTTATAAATCCGTAGTGTGTCCACATCTTGAATACATTGCCCAGTTCTGTTTCCCACACCTCAAAAGGATATAGAAGAACTAGAGAAGGTCCAGAGAAGGGCAACAAGGATGATTAATGGTGTGGAGGGCTTCCATATGAGGGGAGACTAAAGAAGCTAGGCCTATTCAGTTTAGAAAAGAGATGCTTGAGGAGAGACATACAGGTTTGTAAAATATTGAATGGTGAAGAGAAAGTAAATAGGGATTTATTATTTACTCTCAGAATACAAGAACTAGGGGTCACAAAATGAAACTACTAGGCAGTAAGTTTAAACCTAACAAAAGGAAGTTCTTTTTCACCCAGTGTGGAACTCATTTCCACCAGATGTTGTGGAAGCTGACAGTTTAGCCAGAATCAAAAAAGAGATTGGACAAATTCTTGAAGGAAAGAGGCATGAGTAGCTATTGAACATGGGAGCTAGGGATACTGCCTCTGAATTAGAACTTCCTAGACCTTAAGTGCTAGAGGTTGCAAGTGAGAAGCACAGTGGGGGAAAAAAAAACACTGGTCATTCCCAGTTCACTCTTCCATTCAGCATCCACTCTGCCATTGTGTGACACAGGATACTGGGCAAGATGGACCTGTGGTCTGACCCTGTAAATGGCAGTTCTTATGTTCCTATACTAAAGCCTTCTCCCTCTCCTTGCTCTGGATGTAGCTGGCTAAGGGTCATTGGATCTACTGTCCCCAAGGCCTGGTCATATGCAGATTGGGAAGGTTTAGTTGGAAATGAGGAGCACGAGCTCTAGTATGCTGTTCTAGCAGAGAGGGGAACACCTGGAAAAATTACACGCCTCTTGTTTGTGGCCCCAGGCATTGTTCCAGGGGTTCTGAAGTTTGAGCTGCTTCTTATTCCTGAGTTGAGCATCTGAGAGACAAAAGGCCAAAATTAGCTTCTTAAAACAGCTCTTGGATATTTTTTGTGGTGTTTTGGGTGAATTAATTGGTTAATTTCAGGTAGAGATTGTAGGTGCATGCTTGGGTGGGTTGGTGGTTTAGGGAGTGTAGACAGGTTGGTGTCTGTGCACAGAAACCAGTGCCTAATTTCACTCCCAAGTAGGGGTACAAATATATGTCACTTTTTTTTTAGGGTTATACTAAGGCAGCTGTGTCTGAATGCCAAGGACAGCAGTAAATTGCCAAACTGCTGAAGGAATTGGTTAGGACTGTGCAGACTGAATGAGAAGAATGAGAAAAGGACCCCTTTTCTTGTCATCTTCCCTCCAGGTGCCTGATATTCTGGGCACCATATATATATAGATGCTAGCAATTCAGCAAGGTTGTGTCAGGGTTCTTACTAGAAGTAGTTTCCATTCTTGCTCACACAGACATAGACAGTGACCAGCAGTCTACTGTAGAAGCTTTCTGATGAGTTACTACTCCTTATCACTTCTTCTTGGTCATAGGCAGATCCCACAGCAGGATAAAGCCCCCCAGGGCTTTGAGTCAGCCACAGATCCTTTGGGATGACTTGTCAATGTCCAAGCACATTTGTGCAGTATAAGACAGGCTGTGCCATTCAACTTCTGCCTCTAACAGCATTGGCAGAGGGCAGCACTGTTACCCTACCCCATTTAGCTAGCAGAGCCTTTGTCTTTTGCTTCAAGATCTTGTTGATTCCTTACGTCACTGAGGCATTCTCAGCTCATACTTAAATTCTCTTAAATTGCAGTGACACCTCTGAACTATAGGGCTAGAGACAGAAATTACACATAAACCGGTATAAGTGATTGGAAACCAGTTCAAATCTGTAACGCAACAGAAGTTCAGTGTACATAAACCAGTTTTAAAATGGCTGAAACTGGGTTAAGATAAACCTGCATGGATGTAGTATCAGACCTAACTGATTTAGATTAAATCGGTTTATTGAACTTCTGTCGCAGATCCCTTCCAGATTCAAGTTAACTCACAGTCCTTCAGCATCCCAGGATGCTTTGCACCTCCCTTGCAAGGTGGGCAGGCTAGCCTTGGCAAAAACTGCTCCAGCCCAGCAGGGAGGTGTGCCTTAGTGCCCTCTAGCTTCTGGCCTGAGCCACTGCAGGCATGTGGCTGTATTTCTGAAATCAAAAGTGAATGTCAATTCACTTGCTTATCAGTTTAATCAACACATCTTAGACTAACCTGCAAAGATTGAATCAATTCAGCTTTGGGATTTTTGATTGTCTTTACTTAGCCTGGAGGTTTCTTGCTGAAAATCACAGCTTCACTTGCCAGGTGCTGTATTTGTAAATGAGCAAGATAAAAAGTCTAGCCAGTGAAGACAGCAGCTTGTGTGACAACGTGGCAGCCACTGAGCAGTAAGTAACATCCCAGATCCAGCTCTGCAGGTTTTCTCTTACCATGTTAGAATCCTAGTGCTGGAGAGCTTGAGGTATGACACCAGACAGTGCTGTAAGTTCTTCTCCATTGCTGTCTTGTTCTCCTCCTGTTCCCACCCTGTTACCTGTGAAAAAAACACAGCAGTAGCATTCTAATTGGCTGACTGACTTCATATGGCTTTGCAATTAGAAACTCTTATAACCAAAGTAATTGCTGTGCTCTGCAACTCTTCATTCAGGCTCCTGACACCCCTGGATAGGCCATTCCTAATTTTTGTAAATGTACAAGGTACAAGGCATGTGGGTTGCTCATCATCCTTCTGCAAGTTAATGGCAGAAGTGAGAAGTTCCTGCAGACGTCAGAAGTGCAGGAATGTGACTGTGGGGAAGAGAACTTTTGTTTTACATTTACTGATATTAATTTACAGATTTTTTTCCAGGCTTACTCTGGTGTTCTCTCTCCCTTCAAGCAACACATGAACAGGAATATAGGACCTGTTTCAGGAGTTGGTTGTTGGGTATCCTTATGACATGTCCTGTCCAATGGAGCTGGTGCTGTATAAACATGGCTTCAATGCCGGTGGTGTTTACTTGAGACAGAAAGCTGACATTCATTCTTCTGTCCTTCCAATGGGTATGGAGGAATTTCTGAAGGCATGGCTGGTAACATCCCAAGGATTTCAAGTGTTTCTGATATGTTGTCCAAGTTTCACACTCGTACAACAGGGTAGAGATGACAACAGCTTGGTAGACAGGAAGTTTGGTTTGGGTCCTTATGTCATGATCAGCAAAGACATGATTTTGGAAATGTCCAAAGGCATCACTGGCAGATTTTATCCAGTGTTAAATATCATCATCTGTGTTTACCACCCAGGTAGCAGAACTGCTCAACATTCTTTGAAGACTATTTTCTAATTATAATGTGCGGAGGAGCAGCTGGTTGGTTTAGGGTGGGTTGGTAAAGCATCTTTGTTTTTGTTAAATTTTGTGAAGTTTTGACAGAGAGTCTGAGCATTTCATATGTTTCACAGAAGCAGTCAGTAGTGACCTGGGGCTCTTGAACTAAGTGGGCATACACAACACAATCATCAGTATATTGAGGTAATGGTGTTGGTTATCTTGGATTTAGAACTTAACCAATTATGTTAAAAAGATTCTCATCCATGTGATACTGGATACTGTATTCCAAATGAAAGTCTATCAGCACTAAGATGCAGAATAGCTGTGATATACATGAGAAAGTATTGGTGCAATCACACAACCTTGCTCAACTCTAATAGCAAAGGGATCCATTTCCAAGCCATTGTTTAAGGTAGTTGCTGTCATGTCATGATTATGATAACAAATTTTGGCAAGCATCTAAATTTCATCAGGATTTTCCATCGGGCCTCTCTGTTGATTGAATCAAAGGCCTTAGTCATATATAGGACTGCAGAGAACCAAGTGCCTGGACGTTGCCCACCTGCTAATCTGTAAGTCAGCCCGTCTTTTTCATTCTTGAATTCAAAAGGGGTTTGAACTGCAGGAACTGAGTCCTCAGTGCAGCCATCAGGGAAATGGAGAGATATTCTTAGAGCTCTGCTGTGTTCGGGGGGGAGGGGAGAGAAGAGAA
>NW_005841861.1:4215820-4238196 GCF_000455745.1 Alligator sinensis | reverse complement strand
AGAGAAACCCACAGGGGGTGGGGGGGGGGGTGGGGGGGGGGGGCAGGAAAAGGTGGAGTTCTGTTTTAGTGTCCTTTTGTGTAAGCTTGGTGAAGGACCAGAAGGGTCAGAAGATAAGAGGACAGAAGATGGAGTAGGAACAGAGAGGAAGCTTGCTTTCTTCTAAGAAGTACAAAAGAAAGCAGTAGAAGATGCTGTAATGCTAAAACCATTGTCACTATTTGTGCCGGAATGGCCTCTAAGGTGAGGCCTCTGACATGTCCCTGCCAGAGACCTCTGAGTTGGGGAGTGGTTCTGATGTGAGATGTGCCTGCTGATGGATTCCTTTGGGAACCAGGTGAGGGAGATTCCCAACATGGAGGCTGTGTCTGTAACTGGAGGTTTTCCATCACTTGTAGACAAGCTCCAAGTCAGGGCACAGCAACCAGGGATCTCCACACATGTTCCTAGAGTGCAGTCAGCTGTTCCACATCAGGTCATGGTGGGTTGTGGCACAGGTGATCATGCCCCAATCAAGCAGTCTGTTTCTAGTCTGAGGCATAGGTGATGCATAGGGTGACCATGTGCCCCTCCTGAGATTGGCTTCTGCCAGCTTCTGTGGGCGGTTGCTGCCCCCCCTCACTACCGATGAGGCCACCAGCGGCTGTGGGCAGTCCCCACTTGCTGCTTGCTGCCTGCCACTCACCACCCCCCACCACTGCCACCACTGAGGGCAGTCCTTGCTCCTGCTCACTGCCATGGTGCCCCCCCAGTCTCAGGAGACACCAGTCACTTATGGTCTGAGGTATCTAAAGATGCAGTTGGTGTTCAGTGGGGTTTTTAGAATTACCTAGATCAGTGTTCCCCAACCTTTTAATGATGAAGATCACTTTTTGTTAGTAAAGGGCACCCAAGGATCTACCACCCCACTGCCTCCCCCTGCCCCGCCTCCCGGACAAGCCGCCCAGGCTCTGACCCCACTCACCCAGCCTGGCCCGGGTGGCAGGGGTGTGTGGCTCAGCCCAACCACTCCCAATTATGATCCGACCAACTGGTTGGTGACCACTGACCTAGATGCTCAACTCTACTGATATCTGTCAGTTCCTGCTGGGTACCTATATGAACTGTTTGGTACCTACATTTTAAAAAAATCTGGTCCTCAATCCCCACAGCCTGGGCCTGAGCTTTTCTGACACACTGCTCCTGCATAAATTACTTGATTATTTTTTTGCAGACCAGAAAGAGGCTTTTTGAATCTCTGTGCTGTGTAGATTTACAAATAGCTACCAAATCTTATCATATACTTGCTATTTTAAATCTAGCTGTATAAATGTTATAGTCACTATTCAAGAATCAAACACATCAAGGCATTTTTCATATTTTTAAAACTGATTTATTTTAAATCACTGAAAATATAGATTCCCCTGGATACTTGAAATCTCACATATGAACATATCCATTGATTATTACATGGATTCTTTGAATTGGGAAGCTATTAACAATTGCTGTTTGGCCAGTGCTTTACAACAGCTGCTAGATTGGGGCTGCAACATCACCTGTGACTGAGAAGATGGATTGGCACTCAGTTTGCTTTGTCTTGACTGATAGATCTGAGAGAAGGGGGTCAAGATAGTATACAGGTCCTTCGGGAAATGGTTCAAAACTAAATGATGGAGAAGATGGGGCTGGTAGAGCAGTCATGAGGAAAGAGGGGTTTGGCTAAAGAGTGGTTTGGCTGCAATGCTCACTGGGCAAGAATCATCCTTGTAGCGGCCTGAAATCCTGCATTCCAAGGCAGAGCTATTCTTCCCCTGTGTTGATTTAATCAAAGCCCTGGATATTTACCAAGCCCCTTGTGACATGTGTAGATTAACTGTCATTTACTAAGGATTAACACAGACCCAGATTTAATTGTGCATCTCAGAGAAGGTTGGTGGTACTTTCTTGAGAGTAATAAAAGGAAATGCATACACTTAACTAAATGGTGCAGAGTATTAGGGATGCTTAGAGAATGGTAATGATTTATTTATGGGCAGAAAAGGGTAGACATAATAAAATATACTTTCAGTTTGCTGATCACACTCTGAGCCAATGGAATTTTAGGGTCTGTATTTTACTGTTTTAAATTGACACTGCCATATATTTTCATTTGAGTTAAGCCTCCAAAAGATTAAAACTGTTTAAGGCAAAGCCAGGTAACCAGCCAGCCTCTCTTACATTTTCATTCAGGAGTAAAACACACTCCTCACTTGAATTCCTAACAATGTTTGATGCCGTTATTCAGTATCTAGCTCAAAAGATGAATGTCTCAGTTCAAAAGCTGATGAAAATGTATTAGTTCATTTGCCATTATATAATGTTATTTTTGCAACCAATCTTACATTATGAATAACACCCATTGGTTGGGCCCAAACTGTTATTCAGGTGTTGTACAAACATGGAACAGGTCCCTGTCCCAAAGAGATTCATAAATCTAATTGAGCTTTTTGCCTCTCCTTTTTCATCCTAGCTGTCTCTCCTCTTTTGATACAGTATTTTACCTCACTTCTTATGATCTGAAACAGTGAGGAATACTGGAAGGAAAGGTGCTATCTATCAGGGGCGATGCGTAGGGGCTGCATATGCACCCCCTGAGAGTGCTGGTGCACCCCCTGTCAGGCCATGCTCCCTGAGTAGCTTGTGAGAGCACCAGTGCCCCACCCTGCGAGTGCTGGTTGGGTAGCGGGGCTGCCAGCAAAAGTGGCCGCGTCACTTCTGGATGTGGCTGCCGGAGTTCCAGAAGTGGCACAGAGGCTTTTACTGAGTGAGATCGGTCCCCCCTGGCCAGCGGGATTAGCTGCCGAGGGACCTCCCCCACCCAGTAGCTGACTCAAGAGGCACCAGACACCCATGCTATCTATAATTAGATAGATAAATTTTGATGTATTATTTTTAGATTTTCTGTGATGTTCTGTTTGATCTCACTCTTCCAAGAACACACACTTTTCTGCTCAGACAGGTTTTGCTCAATCAAGATTTTTTTCAAAGCAGAAAAAAATCATGAAAACACTGATTTTTTAAAAAACTTTCTAGTGTTCCTTCTATTTTAGTGACAGGTACCTGAGTTATTATCCAAGCTGTTACTAAAATTGGTACTGAAATTTTTCAGCCTTTTTTTAGTCAATTAAAAAAATGTATGTGATGATTTCAATTAAAAAAAAAATCATGTTAAAAAGAGCAAAATGACAAGTAGGTCAATTTCCAATCCCCCCAAAAATTAGCTCTGAGATTTTCTCATAAAATGTTTTTGCTATCGGGCCTGTTCTGTCATTTTCTTGCTAAAGTATGGTTATGGCACTAAGTGCACTCTGAATGCAAACACACTAATCTATGCAATGCTTGCTTATTCTAGTGGTACCTTACCCATCTCTCACATGTCCACCTTTTTATTCCTTCCATCTGTTGGTCTCTGGTATTGGGGTTGCCTTTTACTATACTTACGTAGTAAGGCAGTTGTACTGCAATATAAAACACTGCAACCCTGACCTGATCAAAATCTTCTAGACATTGATAATTATGTATGGCAATTATCTATGTGCAGTTCATATCCTCTTGCCTGTGATTCTTGTAGTATATGGATACAGGTAACAGTATGACAGAGTAAGAATGATGTAACATAAATGCATTTCTTAAAAGAAAACATTACACATTTCCTCTTATTGTATTAAGCTATACTGTATCACTCACTCTCATACCATACTTGATGGGACATAATTCTGTGTAACACAATGCAACCTGGCACTGTGTCAAAAACCTGGAACAAAAACTTCCTATGTTTAGTATGTCTATTACTCAAGGAAAAATGTACTTTTATTGATTGCGACTGGCTTACTAATTTAAGCCATAGTATAGCCATCCATGAAAAAAGTGATTGTATACCCTGTATAGAGATTGGTGCTTTCTTGAAGGATGGAGCATACAGAGGAAAGACAGATCAAGATCAAATCTGTCCAACTGCGGCAGCTAATGTCTCCATGACTCACTGTAGTGATTTTAGGGTGATTAGTCATTCAAGAACACAATCAAGTGCAGGAGACTTTTTCAACAAGGTTACAATCCCCAAATAAAATCAGTAGCCAGAACTGGTATTTCTATGGGCTCTTTGTCAGTCATCCAATGTGGATCTATCTACTTATTTCATTAAAAGCAATGATTTACTGTCTCAGGTCTTATAATTACCTTTTTCTCGTCTAAAATGTTTCCTCACTTCTTCTGATTGGGCACAGAAAGAGTTGAGCTTGTGAAAATGGTTTTGTAATATTCTTAGGTTACCAGTACGGCTTATGATTTACCTCAGAATATAGAAAATATCAAATGTGTTTTCATTCTCACATCATCTAATGCTCTTGGAATGGTATTATTATTCACATCAGGTTTTTCTGCAAATTTAAAATGTGGATTTCTGATCAAAATTTGAATCGGTTTTGATAATGTGAAGAATGAGGCTATGGTTGATGTGCTTTTGCTGTAATGACATTATTTTTGACTGCAGTTACAGTTAGGAGAGGCAATTGGCTATTATTTGCTTATAACAAAGAACATAGACCCCCTTCTTTCACATCACATTAAATCAATTTTTATTAAGTAGAATAGTTTAATTAATATATAGCTGCAAAAATGGGAAGGGGATAAAGTGTACATATATTACATAAGCTTAAGAAATTTTACATGAGATTGAATTTGTTCATAATATATGTATCAGGAAAAGTACTGAGGTGGTGTAAATCAGCATAACAACATTGTCTTCAGCTGAACAATGCCAATTTACACCAGCTGCAGTGTTCATCATAATTAAATTATTCCTCCCCTCCAAGACAGTCTTATTTCATTTTTAATGTTGTTTGTAACATCATTGAACACAGCTGAAAATAATTAAAGTGGGAGATACAGAGCCTGCATCTTAGTGTTTGCCGTGCATTTAAGAAAAATAAATTCTGACATTTGCAAGGTTATAACATAATTTCACAAGAGGCTCTCAAAATAAGCCACTCTTTTTCATAGAAAATGAATCTATAATGACTGATCCTGGGGCTGACAACCTGAAACTCCCATTACAGTCAATGAGCATTGCAGATGTGCAGCCTACTAAAGGGAATATATCCTCAAAAGTGACCTGGAACATCCTGGAGGGAGAAGACCTTTCCTTTTCCTCCTCCCCTGCTTCTCCTCTGTGACATTAAAAAACACCTTGAAGTGTCAGAGCAAGAAAAACTTCAAACAAACAGCTCTCAACTTTGTGGGTCTTCTGTGTACATCATAAGATAGGCACAACAGAGCACAGGTCTTTTAAATATTTTTCCTTTGGAGGTCACTTTTAATGAACAGCAAGTGGGCTTAACTTCATCTTTGTGTGTTAGGAAGTATTAATCTGAGACCCTGGGTGCTTTTAACTTGTAAATTTTTTCCCAAATAATATAGTAAATAAATACAGTGATAGAGAGGATAGTTTAGCTTATGTCAAAAAGAGATGAGGTGGGCAAAGGGGACTGTAATCAGCTACTTCTCATGATAATATCTAAACATAATTATTGAATATCATTATGAATGTCTTAATAAATGAGCATTACAGAAGCACTGGGGTTTCTCACTGTCTTTCTGACTCAATAGTCACCAGTCATATACTGTTTTACTTCAAGGATGGGGGCAAAAATGGGTTAAATGTATGAATGGCTTTCTAAATTCTCTAGTAGATTCTGCTCTCATATTTAGCAGACAATGTTAACTCAGATCAAAGTTTCTGTTGTTGTAAAGTAATCTTGCCATTGGAAGAGGTATAATTTAGATGCAGCCTAATTTAATTTGCTTTGTTTGGACATACTGTGTAATCCTGTGCTGCAAAACAAATCTTGGAACAGCTTTTCTTGTCTGGACTGACAATTACACAAGTTAAGTTGTTTTGCCTTTTGGGACACAATCTTCACATCTCTGTGTCAGGTTTATATGTCTTTTAGTTAGGTACTATTTCAAATTAGGTTGTATGTGATATCTGCTTGGGCAGACAAATTAGCTCTTTTTTTTCTAATTAATACCAAACAACTTTGCTTGAAAGCCATCAGGAATATTACAGACACAGATTCAAGACATATCACTCATAAACAAACACTAACTGCTTGATTCCAGAAACATCGTATAGATAAAATCCAACAATAGTGTTACACAGTCTCAAAGAGCTGCATTCAATATGATATACATTTAATTATTTCATTTCCATCATATTCACAAGCTGTCAGCTGTCAGGTTTCACTGGTAAATATGTTGACACAAATACCAAAAAAGCAACGCAATTCCATATGTTAATGTAGTTTGTTGCTGTTAAAACAGTCTAAACACAAACAAAAAATAAAACATGACTAAGATTAAATATGGAAGTATGAGTCAATTTGTTTCACACAGTTTTATCAGAGGATTATCAGAAATGTAAGATTACTCTAAAATTATGTAGCTTACTCTAAAAGTATTATGCTCCTTACAATAACTGATGATCAAGGCCATTGCTTGTAGTTCTCAAACAGTAAAAAATTATCATTTTGGTTGGAATTTACCCCCCCTCTGGCCTTTTGACCAAGGTGAATTTCTCCTATGCTGAACTTGCACAGGGCAAAAGGAGTTGACTGCCTCCAAAGGACAAGCTCCAATATAAAAATGACAAAAGAAACAATAAGGTAGCTTTAGTTTCAGGTTAGTCTAACAAAGAGAAGATTGAATCTAGAATAGCAGACCACTCTAAATGAGACCAAGGATTTTTCTTCCATATCTGGACAAAAATGAAAAACCTTACCTTTGTGCAAAAATTAGAATTACATTGACACGAACAGTGCAGTTTAAAGTGCACACAGTGTGCTTATCATTATCTATCATTATTTTTGACATCACATAACTGAAACTTTTCTATAGCTTTTTGCACAGGGCCAAATATTACAAGCTAGTGTATGAATAAATTAGGACTGCTCTCACCATTTCTGTGATAAGTGTTAAAAGAAAAATAGAGAAGGCTTGCCAGTTGCCTTATATAACTAAGTAAGATTTACAAAATTGTTGTTAATTAGACCCAGTATGTCTGTACCACTTGTCAAATTAACGTGAAGTTTCCAACTGATTATATTTTAACTATTATAGAAAATAAAAAATAATATCACAAATGACAAACCTAATTATCTGTTAGCTTTGGTGAATAAGAGGGAAAAAGCCACTTAAAGAAGGACAGGATTTTGTTTCACATAAGGAAATATATCTTTAAAGTTACAAAACAACTTAAAAAGCCAAAGAAAAGTCACCCACTTAGAATAGCTAAAGAAGTAGATCCAATCATGACAGATAGGACACCTCTTCTACCGAGTAGACAAACCACCTAACCAAATTATGAAAGTTAAGCATGTGAGTAGTCTCATTGCGATAACCAGACTATATAAGCTTAGTTATGCATGTGCTTATATGTAAAAGCATGCACTTTTTGAACTGAGGCCAAAGATATCAAATGTATTCAGTATCTATAGGAAATATAACCCCAATCATATGTACAAAATATATTCCCATTAACTTAATGAGATTTATTATTTTGATTCTTCTTTAAAAATAAAATAGGTTTGGTCTGGATCATAGTCTAGCGTAGCCATATGTTATGGTTCAGATTTTCAAAGTAGTTCCTTGAGCAAATCACCTGTACTTAGGGGGTAAACACCCTAAACCTTCACAGGAGGCCCATTTTTGAAGACATAAATGGTGCATTGGCCTATTAGTGAACCTCTACATTGGGGTAATGTTCAGTGTTCCATTTAGCATACAACTTGCCATTGAAGAAATAAGCAATAGCCATTCTAAATCCTACATCCTATTTCCAACAGTAGTGATGCTTTCAGAGCCCTGATATCATGCAAGAGGCCAGGATGGCCTCTAGCTAACCTGTGCATATTAGAGCAGTCCTTAGTTAAAACTACATAAAAATCTTTTAATCCACCTATCGTTTGTTCTGAGCTCCTTGGCCACAGTTCAAGATCTGAGCTGATATAAATGAAGGTGTCCTCCATTATTGATATGTATAATTTATATCACATAGCTTTTATAAAGGGAGGCAAGTTTTTACTGAATGATTTTTTTATAGTAAAGTGATGAGACAGAAGTTTTTATAGTCAGGATAAATGTTGTCAAAACTTTGCTGAGTAAGTGAACTGGCTATTTTCAACAAAATTAGATTTTTCTTAAGAGTTCCATGTTCTCAGATTCGATGTAAAATTTGTAATAGGATAAAATAAGGTTTTGAAAACTTCAGGTTGATTAGCAGGGGCATCAGTTTTTGTATTCCTAATCATCACAAGGCGTCAGTTGGAACTGTATAGAGAAATCTGAAGAATGTCACAGGTGAATTTTTATCCTATCAGGATTCATGTATGTGCACCTAAGAACCTGGTTTGATGTAATGCTAGTAATATGAAATATAAAGGGCTTGATTTGGAAAAAATGGTTTCTGAAGAGTGCTTTCAGTTTTGTGCCCAGAAATAATTATAGACAGATATTAGCATAGCACTTAGACGTCTGTTTACAGCCTCAGATTGTGAGGTATTGCCAAATGAAGCAGCGAATCCCAGCACAGCTGATTCGTTTCAATAGGTGAAACAAATGTTGCCCATTGTCCCACAGGGTCAGGCCTCTGTCACTTCTGGGGCTTCAGGGGCATGATTCTGCAGGACAACATTTGGAGCACACCTCTGCAAGCAAGGGAGCTTGGGGTTCTCCACTTGCAGAGGTGTTCCCAGGGATTCCAATTTTGGGCACACCTCTGCAAATGGGAGAACCTAGGTACATGCTCCTGGGGCTCTGGGGGTCCAATTCTGTGCACCCTATAAGAGAATTCCTGAGGTGCACAGGATTGGGCCTCTGACACCCCAGGAGTGCCTGCATGGGGTGGCTGGAAAGTGCATGCAACTCTAGGCTGCCTTAAAATAAACAGATGTCCACTGCAAAATGTTGGCAAAAAACTCCCTTTTGTCGCAGCCACAACTTCGGATATTTGTGGTAGGACAAAGGGTTTGGATGGCTCTTTGTTTTAACTTTGTGCTGTCATAAAAATGTTTATGGTGGCACAAAGGCAATGTCTGTTTGCAGCCTGACAGTCAGAGTGGTAGTTCTATTCGCAGATTGGATCATTTTGTGTCTTAGAAATGTCCGGGTTTTATGTTATACTTCTCTCACAATTACTTTAAGATGCAAAAAAAAAAAAAGAAAGAAAGATTAGGCCAGCCCAATATCACAGATTTCCACCTGTATTACTGCCTTGGACAAAGATTTGATCCATGACAAATATAGCTGCATCAAAAGAAACCCCAAATGTTAGACACAGTTGTATGTATAAAACAGTATACCAAACAGCATAGTCTGTTTTGTTGCCAGAGGAGTGATATTATCAGTATAACTGTGTCCACACCAGGAGTGTTTTGATGGTAAGATGTAGTAGAATTCATATACCAGCCAAGTGCTGTTAGTGTAGATATAGTCTGAAATGAGGTGCTTTTTTTAAATTTGGGACAAAATACAGTGCACACAAAAATAGATGTCATAATAATCATGGACAAATGGGCCAGCTCTCATGGAGCAGTTCATGCTCCTTTGTTCACAAGGATACACTCCATTATGTCAGAGAAGCTCTCCTTTAGGCTGGGGTGTAGGTCTTGGTTCCATAGAGTTCTGCAACTAAGGCCGGGAGAGGGGTGGGAGGGTGAGGGAAGCAACTGGGTCACCAACCCTGTGCACCTGGGTGGGGAGGGGCGCAGGACAAAAATAGCAGCTTGTGTGCTGCTAGCCACCACCTACAGCTTGCTGCAGCTGCTGTTGCTACCCAGGGCGCAGGACCTCTTAGTTACGTCTGTGGTTCAAGGTCTAAATGAGACATGCAAATGAGTGGATGCCAGTTTAATTGTGAATTTTTTTCCCAAAGGAATGATAATCAGGATTAGTGAAGAGATAAGCTCAGTGGGCCTAAGATTTTTTACTAGTTAAGCATGGTAAAATCTTTGTTTTTGGGGAATGGGCCAGTGAGTCATTCTTTGTCTTTAGGGTTCTGTCTATGGTCTCATCTTGCCCTGGTATACTGAGTCTGTGTTTGGAGATCAAATACCAAGATGAAGGGATAAAATTGTTCTGAATTTTTTTCTTCTGATTATTACTTGAGGCTCATTGATGTACACTTCAAAGTTCTGTTTTTCATGTCAATATACATCTTACCCAAGAGACATCTGATCAGGTAAACAAGCATCCTTGTTGAACGTAATTAGGATGAAATATACCAAAATCTGTATGTTGGAATACATTTTTCATGGCATCCCACACTAACACCATCAACTTGTATTTGAAAAACAAAAATTGAATGATATGACATTCTCAATTGAGAACAATTGGTGTAGCTGTATTTTAGAACTCAGGGTACCCCTGCTCTTTAATATATAAAACATTTTATTGAATATTGAATTTTACAAAGAAAACTAATTCAGGGGAGGGAACACTGTTTTGATTAACCTTCTGATGTTTGTTGTTGTTCTTCTGCAACAAAGAGATGCATTTAACAACTGTGTAGCATTCACTTCAGGATGATTTAATAACAATTTTGTGAAATCTTTCTGCATCTCAATTAGGGAGACAGTGTTCAGGAAGTAAAGACAATGTAAAGAGTGCTTTAACTGTAATAGAATGGATTTTGATTCTTATACAGCTATTATGAAAAATGTAAACATTCATCCAGGAATATACCAATTGCTGAAATAAAAACTGCATGTTCAGTAGAGGCTCTGACATCTTAATTAGCTGCTGAAGCATACGCAGATCTAATATCTGTATTAAAACATAACAAGGGAGGGAAAGCCAGCAGTCCTATCTTTTGAAAAAGATCTTAATGTAGGACTAGATAGTATTTTTTCACTCTTTTTTTAGTAAGGTTAAGCAGCAGGCCAGGAAAGGAATTATTCACAGGGTAAAATCCCACCTCCCCTGAAGATAAAGTGGGGTTTGTCTTTGCCTTTAGGGGGCAAGGGTTTTTAACTGCAAATCCAGTTCCCTTTGGTCTCTCTCTTGTTTTTTGTGGGGAAAATACTCTGTTATTTTATACTGGTAGCATATTATGTCCCCTCCTGCTGCAGTTTTGCATCATTGGTATGTAGTCTTCTGATCCATGTGGTAAAGGCAGGTCAGCCATAATGTTGCCCTAATAAACCTTATGCAGTTCTCATGTGAGAGTACAACACAGCCCTTTATCAATATAATACATGTACAAGGAAATACATTTAGGCAAATAAAAAGCATATGGATCACAGCTATAACTCCTAAATGTGTTCTATATCATGCAGTTGCTTGGGTTAGCATAATATGAATATGAACCCACCGTACAGATGGAAGTATGCTGTTTGAGGGTCATTGAACATCATGGTGTGCTCCTTCAATGAATTCTGAAGGAACACAGTTACATGATTCAGCTACTGTTGATGGAAATCACACAGCTGAAGCCCCACTTGTCACTTTCAGGGTTTTCTAACTGTTTCCAAGTTATCCCAAAAAGCAAAGTGAGCATCAATCACAGCTGCACCTGGGCTGAATGACGACATGCTGTACCATTATGAGAGCTGGCAGCATACTGTATCATTTAGAATATATTCATTGCTTGTCTGATCTAGTGGTTACACATTAGACAATATTACACAGCATGTGGAGATATTGGCAGTGATTTTTTCCTGCATCCTGGTCCATGTATAACTGGGTGGAAGTGGAGTCCCTCGCTTAAAGCATTGTGTAAGGACACTATGGCATAACATGGCACTGGGGTCTAGGGCTGTGCGAAGCTTCGGTCCCTGATTCGATTTGGCAGAGATTTGGCCCAATTTGGTGGCTGAATCTCTGAATCTGAATGGAATCAGAGGACCCTTTAATCTCTCCGAACTGATTTGGAACCCTCTGAATCAATTCAGAGAGATTTGGATAGATTCAGCGATTTGGACGTAGATACAGCTTTAAATATTTTTTCTACATACCTCTAGGTAGCAGGGGCTCTGAACTCTGCAGTGCAGGGCCAGATGCAGTGTCCCACAGAAGCGTGGGGGGCCCCCCAGTGTGCATGGCAGAAGACCCAGAAGTGGACCAGAAGCAATTCCTTCAAGTGTGTTCACCTCGCCCCACATCTTAGTGTCATCAGCAAACTTGGGCAACATGCTTTCCACCCCCTCGTCCAAGTCACTGATGTGTGCAGGCCGGGCACGAGCCGGGCCCTTTTTCGTGCTGCACGCGGGCTGTGGCCAGCAGCCCGGGCATGCAGGGTCGGAGAGAGGGTGCGTCAAGCTATAATTAGGCACAGACTCGTAGCGGTAGATTTAAAGATTGTTTACTTACACCGGAGATGGTTGCGGTGCAGGCTGGAAAACTTGCTTGAGTTGCGGTTACAGACAAAGACAACACGAACAATCACGTGGAGTTTGCTAGGCTCCACGGAAACAGAGCTCCGGATGCCCTGGACAAGCGCGCCACCGAAATGGAAACTTCATAGATACGTCTTATAAAGAATTATCGCTCGAAGACGGAAAGAGGTGGGCGATGGATCCAGGTTGCCAAACTCCTCTGAATCTCACACAGGGTTTCTGTTACCCTGCCGTGTACCCAGAGTCCCCACGAGATGGATGTGGAGTCCTCTTCGGCTTGGGCGGAAACCACTCAAGCCTCTTATACAGCTAACAGGCCAATCATTAGCCGCCACGTGGGAATAATTTAGAACTAGCCAATAACGGGGAACCAATTTGCATGCGGGTGGTGAGAACTCCTTTGCACCGTGCATTTCTCTTGCAACTTGAGCAATGCACTCTGCAAAGGAAGCCACAAATTGGCGGGAAACTCTTCCTTGCACCGGGGTTCTCCTCTGCAGCAGAAAACTCTACCGTGCAATGAAGCTGTAATTTGGTGGGGATAATTCTAGTGCCGAAGCACACACAAAATCATACCTTTGGGTTATGACATGATGAAGATGTTAAACAGTGCAGGTCCAAGGACTGAGCCCTGGGGGACCCCACTGCTCACATCTCACCAGGCTGAGTACAACCTGTTCACCACTACTCTCTGGGCGTGCCCCATCAGCCAATTTTTTACCCATCCAACTGTGTAGGCATCAATGCCATAGTTGCCTAATTTATTGATGAGAATGGGGTGAGAGACAGTGCCAAAGGCCTTCTTAAAGTCTAGAAAGATTATGTCCACGGTGACACCATCATCCAAGGATTTAGTTACTTGGTCAATCTAACCTTTCTAGATTGTATCTTCATTGGCATCATGCCTTCAGAACATCTTTACTGCTGCAGTTCCAGGCTTGGAGTATGTGGTGCAGGAGTGGGTAGATGGGGCATAGTTAAGGTGGCAGCCTCTGTAGGAGTTCTGGTTAAACTATGCCGTAGTTATGCTAAACTATAGGTAGGGTAGGCACCAAAAAGGAGCTAGGAAAGAACAGGCCTTGCTTACTACTGAATGACCTGATGAGAAAGGCAGTAAATAAAATGCTGATTTAAAGAAGGGAATAGCAAAAAGTAGTAGCTGAACAACTTGAGAAGTAAAGAGTAAGGACTTGCTAATGAAGTAGAAGAGAGAACAATGTGTGCTGCAGGTGTTCAAACTTGGCAGGAAGGAAAGTAGAAGTAGATATCTTGACAGAAATAGATAAGAAGTGGCATGAGAGGGGAACATCTTGGGCATAGGGATAGGGGCTATGAGACTTGCTTTTTGCAGTGACTTTGGGGAGCGTGACTGCACGTTATGACTTCCTACTTTGTCCTGGGCAATTTTGCTGAGCTAGAGTGATACTAGACCAGCTAGTATACTGTCTTAAGGGACAATAAACCTCCACCAAACATGAATTTGAGTCTTTTTTTTCTGTTTTGCATCCATGCTCTAGGAGGCTATTTTCAGGCAATGGTCTCACAGAGCACACAGACCCAGGCAGCCTGAACTCCAAGAATGGCAGCAGACAAGAGGGTACCCAAACACCTCCTATGCCTCAGAACAATAGCTTTAAGAGCCAGTGTAGACATAGCCTGAGAGAGGAATGTTTATTGATTCTTTGAAAATGAATGACTGACTTCTACATTTGAGCAGTAACACCTTGCTATGTCACCGAGTCTTTGTTTAAATTTCTATATATTCCATGCCAGATCAGACTATGGACAAGGTAGATGAAGTAAAATATGAATCTGAAGTTCAGAAAAAGTGAGACATGGAAATAATTGTGATCCAAAAACTTGTTCTGGAACTTTTGGTAGGAAATTGTTAGGTTCCATAAACACTAAGGTAAGTTGTACGAGTATGGATCAAATAAAGTGATGTGCGTCTTGGCCAAGAAAACCTCCCTAAAGGCAAATCTTTTATGGTGTTTGCACTCTCATAATTTCTGAAAAGTGGTGCTTTTTACTTCTGTAAGACACCTGGAGCATGTCCAGATGAGCACGCGTGTGCCTCATATTTGCAGCACAGGCTCAGAATTTGATACCTGGAGATCCAGGTATCGAAAAATACCCTGGGGGAAAAAAGCGGGGCTCCAGTCCTCCATAGAGACATTCTAGTAGCAAGCCAGAGCATCTCTATGACTGGCCCTTGCCCTGGTGCTGAAGCATGCTGCTTGCCCATGCAGGGCTAACAGTGGTGCAGGCTGCAGAGACCTGGACCCGGGCTCTGTTCAAGGTAAGTAGCAGGTGGGGCAGGGATTACTGAGGGTGTGGGGGACCATGGGGACCATGGGAGGGCAGTTTGGGAGGGGTGGGCTCCCTGGTCCCCTGCCCACCCCCTGCAGGGCCCACATTCCCTCCCCCACCCCACCCAGTCCCAGCCCCCACCCACCTGCCCAACACCCGGCCCCAAGACCCCTACACTGCCTGCAGCTTACTGGAGCAGCAGCAGGTTTCAGGATGCTCAGGGCCTCATGGCACAGCCCCCCCACATGGCACGGGGCAGCAGGGGGTAGTGCAGCTTGGCCCCAGCTCCCTGGCACCTGCACTGCCTTTGCCACAGCGCATGGGTGCAGCCCGGCTTGGCAGGGTGCTGCATGGTGCCACATGCTCTTGGGCAGCTCGGGGCTGCTGGAGCTGTGACCCAGGGCCCTGCACTGCTCACAGGGACCACCTGCCACGCTCGGCTAGGTCCTGCATGCTGGGTCTCTGTGCACCTTTGGGCCATGGCAGAGGCAGTGTGGGTGCCAGGTGGCTGGGGCTGCGTTGTGCTGCCCCCTGCTGTGTGTGGGGGCTGTGCCATGAGGCTCCAAGCCCCATAATCACTGCTGCCACAGCCAGTAAGCTGCAGACGGTGTTGGGGAGCTGAGGCCTTGCAGGGAGGTGGACCAGGGGGCTGGGCTGGGAAGGCGGGCAGGCAGGGTTGCTGGAGGCCAGCAAGGGGGCATGTGGGTCCTGTTGGGAGGCTGTGGGCCCTGTGGGGGTGGGAGCTGTTGCCCCTATGGGGGACAGTCTGTGAACTGTGCAGGGGGTCTGCACTCTGCAGAGGACGGGGGACTCACCCCTCCTGAGCAGCCCTCCCATACGCCTCCCCACAGTTCCCCAACAGTCCACCCACAAACTGCACACCCCAAGCAACCCCCACAAACCCCTCACCCACATACCTAGCCCTGTGGGGCAGGAATGATGGGAATGGTGTTGGGGGCAGGTTGTGGGTTAAGAGTGAGGGGCAAGGGCAGGGGCAGAGCACTGGCATATCAGTGCCACTCAGTACTGCACATCCTGGTGACTGAAGGGGGTAAGGGCAGCTCTGATTTTTCTATGGCAAAAAAGCCAAGAGTAAATGCCAAACTGTATAGGTATTTAGCATTTATTTTATTATGATGATAGAGGCACTGGTAGGCTTCCAACTTGCTTTAAAATTGTAAATATATCAATAAAACATTGCCCAATAGATCACTCTCTCTCTCTCTCTCTCTCTCTCTCTCTCTGTATATATGTGTGTGTGTGTGTGTGTATATATATATATAGTGGTCTTTTGTTTTAATTGTGGAAGGACATGGATTTGGGGGTATTTTAAAGAGTGAATTTGGGATTTTTTTTTATCAGAGATTTTGCAGTTTCTAAATAGGGACTGCCAGAATTCCTGCTAGTGACAGAATAGGGACTGCCAGAATTCCTGCTTGGGGCCAGGAGGAAATGCTTTGACAGTTCAAAGCAGGCCACCACATTGAGAGTATCTTCTGGGCAATAGCTGCCCAGATGGCAGGGCAGTGGCACATATGGCAGTAGTGCTGCACAAAGGCGAGCTGTGCAGCTGCGGCCCACTGGCAGCTGGCCCAGAGGTGCAGATGCCTCTACTGGCCATGTAGTCTCCATCCGGCTCTGGCAGGCATGCAGCCTTGAGACCACATGCTGTCGCAGGTGGCAGCAGGTCACAGGCTGCTGCAGTGGATAAAGGGTGCAGGGAACTCTTAGGGCTGCTTCAGCAGTCCAGCTGGCACAAGGGGTAGTGTCCTCAGGTACGAATTAGCCGGTCCCCAGAAGCTCCTGAGAAGCTTGCCAGGGCAGCTTTTATATAGCTCCCCCTGGCTGCAGATCCAGGAGGAGCCAGGCAGGATTATATTGCCCCAGGTGGCACAACTTGCCCCACAGCAAAGTGCGTGTCTGGGCACATGTGCTGAGGCAAAAAGCCCTGGCACAAATTTGTGCCACTCCTATTTGAGCTGCTGCAAGTGCACATGCCTTCATGTGTGGACATGCCCTTGAAATCCATCCAGGACCAGTAAGAAAAGGGACAAAATGTCCTTATTTCTTTTGGTCGTACTTCTACCTAGAGCTAGGTGAAAATGTGTTATTCCCTTTCTGTGAAAGTTTTCATGGGATCGTAAAAAAATCCATTTTCCTCATCAGGAGGACTCCAAGATTTTTCAGTTTTTTTTACTGACTGAACAAAGAGGAAGAGACCAAGACTTACAGTTCCTGACATCCCCTTTGCTTGGTGGTTAAGATACTGACTTCGAATACAGGAGACAGGTGTTCAACATTATGGTCTGAATTAGATAGAGTGCAGGGATTCTGCCCTAAGTTTCCCACAGGCTAGGCAATGCCCTAACCAGCACACTGGTTGTTTTTTGTAAGAGTCTCACAATTTCTGTTTGTTTTTTAAATTTGATCAGAAATTCCATCCTTGTTGAAACTGGTACATGCATTCTGAGGGGTGGATCCAGGATTTGGCAAAGGAAGATGCAAGAGCAGCAAACTGAGCTGCAGAGGTGGTTGCACTCCCTCCAGCCTCCTCCCCTTTACCAACCCACTGTTGCAGACAGACTGTGCTGCAGGAGCCTCCAGGGACTTTCTAATGTCCTCAGAGCAGATAAGAATCCTCCCTCCTGCTCTTTGCTCAGTCAGGTCTTCTCCCTTCCTCTTTTCCCTTTCTCCACTCACCAGTGCTGCTTTCCCTGCTGTTCCTGGGGAAGCTTCAGAGCCACTACTGCTTGCTGCAGTCAGACTGTATGGGGGCTTGGCTTAGCTGGGAGAGTGACAGTGGCAATGGGCTGGGAGTGGGTTCCCCCACCCTGCCCAATCCCCCAGGAGCAGGCATGGGAGGGGAATCCCCCCTGCCTATCACCGCTGCCACTGTTCCAGCTGAGCCCAGCCCTGTGCAGCCCAGCTGGAGTGGCTCTTCGGGAATACCACAGGAGGGGAAGGGAGGGAATTCTCACCTGCTTTGGGGACTTTAAAAAAGTCCTCAGAGATTCCCAAGGTGTGGTTCAGGCTGCAAGTGAATGTAGCTATGCCAATCCACCTCCTCTGGATCTGCTTCTGTATATTCCTGAAGAAAGTTTTGGTTTCGCTGAATCAATATTTTATGATGAAAAACTGTTTAATCAGAAAAGCCCTGACCAACATTATTTCCAATCAAGGTGGAAGGTGACTGCCTGCCCAGTTTCTCATGTCCTCTCACCGCTCTTATTATTTAGCGGTGACAAAGACCTTAATAAACTTATCATTAAACTTTTCATTAACCTGTTGATCATTCTGATGTGCTAATTTGCCTGCTGTTTCTGAGGTGTGTGCAGGAGCTACTGTTTGTTAAAATCCAAAGTACTGTCTTGAAAATTATTAGCAAAGTGCTTGCAGGTGTTAAGAAAAGCCTTTCTCAAGACATTTATTACCTGCATTTTTGCATCAGACTGAAGAACTTTACACCCCATTAGACTGGCTATTATAGATAAAATAAAGTAGAATGATTGTTTAGTATTCACCACTAATTGAGAATTTCTTCAGAATCTCAGCCTTAGAGCCAAGTTGATTAAGGGCAGAAGTAGGCTCAGCTCCACAGACTGCTTTGGAGTTATACTTGCTTATGCCAGCAGTGAATAGGGTCTTTAGCATGAGATTTTCTTTTTGGGTGACTCTGTGATGAAGGAATGTATTGTGACGTGGGCATCAGTTTGCTGGCAGACAGTTGAACTAGACTTGTATGTGTATATTTATTTGAACCTGTGGGATCAAGTATTTGATATGGTTAATTTATTATGAGAAATAAATTCAGTAACATGGTAAAGAGATTACTGTGAAATGATAGACAACCTCTATTAGAATTCCTCTACTTACTCTGAACAACACTCATTTGTTATTATTATATATCCCAAAGTGCCTTTGACAGAGTTCTGACACACTCAAATAACAGACATCTAATCCAAATTTATTGCCAAATATAGATCCCCATAGGAATGGCAAACTATCCACTCCGTTCCTGTATGGTCAGATACCATGCTTTGCCAGCTTTCCAAATGATTTTGGGCAGGCATCCAGGAAAAACATATTATACTCATATTATAAAACACTGTTTTGACCTAAACCTTTGTTAAAAAAGTATGAGACCAAACTTTTAAGTAAGAATAATGGAAGAAAGGCTTCAGAATTTAGATACTAAGAATTTGAAGGCAATCCAATGATCTATCAAAGTAATCTCACCTAAAGACTAGGCAAAAGCATAAAGTAACATTCAGAAGAAAGCAGCATAGAGGAATAAAGTTCCAATTCCTACACCTTCATTTTTCTTGTTTTGATTTAATACTGGTAGACAGTTAAATATGTCATCCATAATGGGACAATTAGTTGAATTAGTTTTCCAGTAATTAAAAAGAGTATACATAGAATCCAGGTCAGTCTACATACAAAATACCCAATATAAGTAGATTCAGAGAGAGATTAATCCAAGTAATGTGTTTTAAATTCATTTTCTGTTTTCTAAAATGTCAGAGATTCTGAGTCTTGTTTTCGTTATCTAGACAGCTGGAGAGCAATCCAGAGTTCCTTGAAAACTATAAGGTGTCTTGGAGCTTTCATTTAATTTAAAGCGTACCATGCGTGATCCTGTTGACATAGTATTCAATGGCAAAACGTTTGTGGAGTTCAGTGGGTGGAATGCAACCACTGCGTCAAATGCCTTCTCTCTTATTCCCTCAAGAATGCTCTTAGGTCTTGGGGGATTCTCTCTACAAATGTAGCAGTAATGGGTGAAATCCTGCTCATATAACTTAAACAAATAGTCTCCCTGAAGTCAACAGGACTACTCTGTGAATAAATCCAATGGGATTTAGTTGTATTAGCTGGATCCAGTGCTCACTAAACTGACTGCTATTGACTTCAAGGGCCATTGGATCCAGCCTTCTACATGTAGTCCATACATCTGTCTATTTTGCTCTCCTTTGCTTTGCTGTTGGTTTCTATAGCTGTTTGACTGAAGTAAAGACTGAAGTTTAAATTGCACGTTACCTCAAGGAAATGTGTAAACTGTTTAGAGAAACAGTTCTCTAAAGTATTTAGACAAGCTGCTATTTCTTTATTTTATGATACTGGCAACTGTAGTACAGTTGCTTTAGTGGATTTTGGGATACTGTTTTCATCTGGAATTCCCTTATTCTGAATTCACCCCAAGAAGTTCAACAGATTTGTTACAAAGGACTTGAAATCCCTTGTTAATTTAATGGAAGCCCTTTCCTAAAAGAAACGGTAGACCTGGTACATACCTAATCAAATCCATTAGGGCACACAAGGGAGGTTACATCGGTTCATTTTTCTTTTGTTCATGTTTTATATTCCCTATTTTAGATTTTTTTTCATTTTCATTTTTTACTTTTCCTCTGAGCCTTAATGGGACAAATTCAGTTAGTGTTCATTGTAGGAAGCTCTGGAGTAGACTACATTGTGCCAAATGGATTGTATTACTGCTCTACCATTTAAGTGAAATATATATTTTAGGTTTATAGAGAGAGAATTAATTAAAAAATGAAAAGAAGATATCAAAAGATTTTTAATTAGTAATATTTCTGGCTTCTCTAACTATATTTTTATGCATGCCTCACCTTCTTAGGGAGCTAACATGCAGATGTGACTTAGAAATACATTTACAGCTTTCTGTACAGTTTTGATATTACACTGTATTTACTTAAGATTTTTTAAAAATCAAGAAGTCTTGTAAAAGTTAATTAGGTCTTTAAAAATGTGAAGTGTAATCAAAGAGTTTTGCTTCATGTCTGGATTTCAGTGCTAGACTATTGGCATCATATTGCATGATTAAGAGTCACTCTCCTAATTTAGCTATTAGGCAATCATTAGGCTGATTACTACATATTGACTGCTGTACTTAGCTCTCTGATCATACTACAGGAAGAAAAATTGTACCAGCAGAAAGGAATAATTTACTGATGACAGCTTTGCCTAACAGTTCTCAAAGCTGTTTTACGTTTTAAAATGTTTTGCCTTTCAAAGTAAATTCTCACCTTGGCATTTAGAGATGTAAGATCCTGTCAGGTTGTTATAGGAGACTCTGTGACTGCAGTTGGATTTAATGTCCCTTTTGCATCTCAGACTCCAAAGGTCTATGTAAAGTCAAGCCATGTTTTCATTTTGGGAAATAGTCAGAATTAAATTAATCTTCTGAGAGGTTGAGGGCACATTTTAAAGAAATTTAGGCTCCTAACATCCATTGAAATCTCTTTGTGTCTGTTTTCTCTCTTTAAAATAGGGTTAACAATGCTTATTTTGTCTGTCTTGTCTAGTCAGGTTATAAACTCCTGGGGCCATGAGCTTTCTCTAATCACATATTTGTTCAAAGTCTAAGACAACGGAGCCCTGATCTCAGCTAGGGTTACTGTAATGTGCAACCAAAGAGGACTTTTCCATTTATTCCTATGAATTCTAAAGCAATGCTGGCTAAGCACTAGGATCCTGAACACAGGCCATGTTCCCTGTCAAATAAAGGAATAGCAGCTTGTCAGAGTGCTATGTTGGCTTTATAAACAATGATAATTGGAAAATTCCTGCCAGACTTTCATAGTTTCATAGTTATTAGGTTTGGAAGGGACCTACTAAATCATTGAGTCCAACCCCCTGCCCTGGGCAGGAAAGAGCGCTGGGGTCAGATGACCCCAGCCAGGTATCTGTCCAGTCTCCTTTGAATATTTCCAAGGAAGGGGACAACACCACCTCCCTTGGAAGCCTATTCCATAATTTGGCAACCCTCACTGTAAAGAACTTTTTCCTGATGTCCAGCCTGAATTTGCTCTTTTAACTTGTGTCCATTTGTCACATGGCACTAGGGTGTCCTGCTCCTTTTAAGGACTGAAACTGCTAGGGAGAGAGCCCTAGCAGTGAGTGGGGAGCCCCAGCTGCTGGTAACCAAGGCAGCCAGAACAAGCTAGTGGCCCACACCTGCCAGCGGTCAGCTGACCAGAAGGGGCAGGGCCTGGCTCATATATAAACCCCAGGCCAGAGGCCAGAAGGGCAGTTCCCTGCAGCAACCAGGGAAAACAAGCTCTCCCAGAGCAAGCAAAGGGGAGAGGCCTGACTGCAAGTGTAGCTTTTGGTACTGTTGAGGGGCAGAGCACGCCCTGTGTGGCTCGAATTATGTTATAGCCGGGCGGCTTGAGTTATGTTATAGCCTTGATGTTGATTTCTGTTTATAAGACCGGTGGTTTGGGAGAGGCTATTGGGGAAGGAGGAGGCCTCATTGGGGCCCAGCTATAGTGTGGGGGCCCCGGTGCCAGTGAGGGCATGGCATTTGGGGTGCACAGGCCCCGGCACCAGTGAGAGTGTGGCGACAGGGCTGCGGGGAGCCCGGAGAGAGGACAAGGGAGCCAATTGCAGCAAGGCCTAGACAGGACAACATCGATGCCATCTGCGAGGCTTGGGGCAGCCTCCCTATACTATAAATCCATCAAGACATGGCAGGAGAGAACTGAGGGTGCCCAGTGGGCCAAATTGGCACGGTCGAGGGGCCTTAGGGGTAACACGGCCATCCTTAGGGACCCCGTCCTGTGACACCATTGTTTCTAGTTAGCCCAACTGTCGCCCTGGTAAACATCATATCCCCCACTTCCTGCTGCCCCCCCC
>NW_005841861.1:4213714-4215810 GCF_000455745.1 Alligator sinensis | reverse complement strand
CTGACCCCCCCAGTCAGTTTGTAAGTAGCCACAAGATCACCTCTCAGCCTCCTCTTGTGGAGGCTAAAGAGGTTCAGACTTGTCATCTCCTGGACATGTTGGCCAGCTGAGGCAGTAGAACTGCATTCAAGCTGCATGTGTATGTACCCAAACCAAACCCATTGTGTTTCCCACAAGGCCTCCCAATGAACTAGCCCTGTTCTTGAATCCCCAAGACTGCTCTTCTCGGCCCATAAAGTTAAATCTACAGTGTGATTCTAAAGAAGGTGGAGGGGAATTCCTTGGTTAAAAGACAGGAGTGAAGATATCTTTTTTTTCCTCCTCTTCCATATACCTGAAGTCCCCTAAACTCTTCCCTGACCCCACTGAACACTTCCCCTGCCTGACCCACCTCAAAATGATCCAGTAATGGTAAGTTTGTTATTGTGAGAATTTGATCACCTTATGAAAGGCTTGACTCTGCAATTCTTCCTGATGTGACTGGATTGGGCTAGGAACAGAGACTTAGTCCTTAATTGCTATTACTGTAAAAATAAATATACCTACAGGAAAGGTGAATTTCCACACCCATGCTTCCAAATTTAAAATATTAGTCTCACTGGCCTTTCAGAAAATAAGGCACTCTGGAATGGCAGGAATATCCCTTTGCCCCATGGATATTGTGAATTAGGACCACTTACTCCTTACAAATGCAGCTGACTCCCAAGACCACTATCTATGTTAGCCTGTTTGTGGTCATAACTCAGCTCAACTTCCCAGAGAGCATTTGTCCTCCATTGAGTCTACTCATAACTAAGTTACATGAGGGGCTATGCATGCTTTGTCCAGATCCTAGGAATTTCACACTTTCCTGAATTTAACTTGTCTCCTCTGAAAGTGTGGTTGCAATGAATAAGGTGTAAACCAGTTATTCTCAACAAGAGTGCCTGTGACACTCTGCGCTGCCTTGAAATCCTTTCAGGAGAGCCACAGGGTACCACGTAATGATAGCACTATTGGGTGTGTAAACATGAGCTGCTTGCAGACATTAAACCCCCCCCCCCCCCCCAAAACGTGCTTTATTGGAAGAAACAGCACATTACTTCAACCTAGCTCTGCAGTGTCTGTAAAGATTGGGCGCTTCAGTGAAGCTTTTTGGTGCTTTTAGCTAAAGCCGATTCAATCAGCTATTAGATAAAAGCACCCAAAAAACCCCACTAAAGCTCCTGAACTTTACAAATGACAGGTGAGCCTATGCTGCCTCTTCTGGGCATGAGTGGGGCTTGGCAAAGGAATGTGCCAAGTTTAAATTATAGCAGCATTTTTTTTTTTGCAGGGGAGGGGGCAGTTATAGCTGCAAGCACCTATGATTCACAAAATAAACCCAGAGTTTTCAAATAGGAATCCATAGTACAATCTTTTCTGGCCTGTTGTGAACTTTCTACTTTCAACAGGAAAAACTTGCTCTATTATTTCTTTGTAGTCGAAAATGAGTGAAAACTAGGAGCTGGCATTGTCCAAGGAGTGCCTTATGTCTAAAAAGTTTAAGAACTACTAGTGTAAACACATTGAAATATAGTTACTTTTGAAACATTAAATGTTGTGGGCATTATCTGCCTTGTAATCCTGTTGTGTGAGTATTATATAATAAATGTAAGCACCTACACAAACCACCTCAGCTTTTAAAAATGACAGGATTATTGGTGGGACCTAACATCATCTAACACATTTAATCTTATCACCAAGTAATATCAGGTTATTTCCCTTGTCAAGATAGTTGTTTGATCTTGATTGACAATTCTTTCATCGTTAGAATATTCTTTTGTTTTATAATTTTCCTAATTTGCATAAATGTAAGCACCTACACAAACCACCTCAGCTTTTAAAAATGACAGGATTATTGGTGGGACCTAACATCATCTAACACATTTAATCTTATCACCAAGTAATATCAGGTTATTTCCCTTGTCAAGATAGTTGTTTGATCTTGATTGACAATTCTTTCATCGTTAGAATATTCTTTTGTTTTATAATTTTCCTAATTTGCTATTCATAGATTCATACATTCATAGATGTTAGGGTCGGAAGGGACCTCAATAGATCATCGAGTCCAACCC
>NW_005841861.1:4212376-4212776 GCF_000455745.1 Alligator sinensis | reverse complement strand
ATGATCTGCCTGCTACGAACCCGTGCTGGTTTCCCCTCAGCATAATTTGTCCTGTCGGGCTCTCGCAAATGTGAGCCTTGATAATATTTTCAAAGACTTTGCCAAGGTTGGAGGTGAGACTGACTGGCCTATAGTTGCCCAGGTCCTCCTTCCTCCCCTTCTTGAAAATGGGGACCACATTGGCCCCGCACAAGGGCTGCAGCCCCCCAACAGGGGTTTGGCCCCCACACAAGGGGTTTGGCCCCCCAACAGGGGATTTGGCCCCCACACAAGGGGTTCGGCCCCCCCGGCAGGGAGTTCGGCCCCCACACAAGGGGTTTGCCCCACCCCAGCAGGGAGTTCAGCCCCCACACAAGGGGTTTGGCCCCCACACAAGCGCGTTCACCCCCCCCCACAGGGT
>NW_005841861.1:4181754-4212252 GCF_000455745.1 Alligator sinensis | reverse complement strand
TGCTGCCGCTCCCCAGTGGCTGCCCCACCCAGCCTCACCCCACAATTTGCACCCCCAGGTCCCCATGGCTACCCTGACAACCCCAGGCACTGTCACTTAAAAAAACAACCCCCCCCACAAAAAAAATGGGAAAAAAGCCTCTGCTTACCTTAGAAGCAGGGATGGGGTGGCTCCACAGCCTCCTGGCAGAGGTCCCCTGGGCAGCACAGAGCAGTGTGGGGCAAGAGGGCCTGGGCTGGGGCCATTGGGGCTGTCACCTTGCCCTGCACTGTGTGGGCTGGGCCCCAGTCAACCAGATGGCAGCTACAACTGCCGGTAAGTGCTGGGGGGGTTGTTTGTTTTTTTAAACTATTGGGTGGGAGGGCAGGGCTTGGGGGGGGACGGGAGGGGGTGAGGCCAGCCAGGGCAGGGGTCAGGAGGGCTGGGGGAGTGGGCAGGGCCATTGGAGATCCCCCCATGGTTCCCTCCCCCCTCCTCCAGCCCCCTCAACCCCTTACTCACCAGCACTGGAGCCTGGTGCTGAACATGTGGCCTGACCGGCCGTGTGTTTCAGCACCTGGGTGAGGTGCCAACTGCAGAGATGCTCTGGCAGCCAAAGTAACTCCATGGAGGACCCAGCCTCTGGTTGCCTGCTCTGCTTTTTTAAACTTTGATTTTTTAAACCCCTGGATATCCAGGGATCTAATTTTCTCCCCACGCTGCACAGTGAACATTTTTTCGTTCCTGCACGTTCCTGTTGCCCCACCTCAAAGGGGTTTGAGATGGCACAAGAGGCACGTGTGCACGTATCTGGACTCACCCATAAAAGCCAGACCCCTTTTAAATATGATCTCTCAAAAGTTTTTTTCCCTATGAAAAGACACATGTGCAGGCTCAAAAAGGAAAATCATTTCAGCCAGAAAGATGAAATTAAGCATGAGAGAACTGGTTTGAATAAAATAACAACCTTCTCAACCTCCGTGCAAAATATAAACCAGCCTTGAATTGGTGGCTTGTTATTTGAGGAACAGCTTGAATCACTGGAATTCTGACTAGTAGCTTCCTACCCAACACACTAGCATACTGAGCTCTTCTCATGGAGTAATAGCACCATATCCCAACACTCTATAGCTTTTGCTGTGGACTGTGGTGCCAGTTGCTATTCCTGGATACTGCTGAAGCAAAATCCCAAGTAGGCTCACATTAAGGGGCTTTAATTTGGGCATGTCTGCTTCTATGGCAGCACACAGGGAAAGGCTCCAGAACTCTCACCTGCACTTGCAGCACACCTGATTCAAAGAAGGGTTAGAACAAGGTGATTGTGTGTATCTAATAGGGAGAAAGGAAGCAGAGGCAAGTAGCATGAGCTCAGTCCAAGAGCTCTGTATTGTAGGTTCTGAACCAGCAGCAGGGGGAGCTGGTAGCACAGAACTGCTATGCAAATAGATACAACCCAGTTGTGGGTGGGGGTCATTTTACTTGAGCCTTGGTACGTCCTGCTTTAGACTGTGGCTAGCACTCCTCCAGAAGTGTAGGCGTTTTGCCAGCGAAGGCTGTTCTTGTGCTGATAATAGGATATGATAGAAACCAGAAAGCAATGAAAATCATGCTTTCATTGTTTGGAATGGAAAGCTTCCATTTAGGTTAGCTTTGGACAAGCTTGTGGGCTTGAGTCTTTCCATTGACTCCGGTGCACTTTGGATCGGGCTCCAGACAGCTGACTCTCTTCATGTTCACCCATCACTGAGTACAAGATGTATTTCTTTTAATTTTCACTTTTCTGGATGCCATCTGCTCTTTTGGGAGACCTGATTATTTCGGAGACTCCTATAGATCAGAAATTTCATGTGGTATCTAGTTCCATGCAGCTATGGATTTTCCATGCAGCCAGCCTAAAAGACACTAGCCATTATTAAACTCTTTTGTTTTGCTGTCAATTAAAGAGGAGTAAACATCAATCAGGGAAGATTTTTTTCTCCCTGTAATTAAAGAATGAGCCCTTGCCTCCTTCTTTTGCATGCTTTATTTTGTTTGCCCAGATTCTTTCTAATGGTGCCAGGCAGCTGTATGGTGTGGACTTCACCACTTCGGCAACAAAACTTTATGTTTGCATCAGTAAGAGCTTTACAAATTAAAACAATCCACTATACACACGTCAAAAATACAAAAGAGAAGTCTTCCCATTTTTCATAATGCTTTGAATACAACACGCATAATGTCCTTTACATTAATAAATTAGTTACATTTCCTTGATGGCTCACTTTCATATTAGGTCACATTTGGCATAACTATTCAAGGCTATTTCTAATTATTCACATAATATCATCTTACATATGAGGATGGCCCATTTTCCACTAATTTCTCAATCCTGTTTTTCTTTCCTTAATGGCATATGCCAAGATACTAATGTAAAAGAAAAGAAAGTGGGGGGAGGGGGGGAGGAAGAGGGAAAAAAACTCTGCTGTATAACTGAAATGGGTAATTACGCTCTTCTAAGCACATTGCTACAGCCCAGCTGGCACAATTAAAGAAATAGCTGATCAGTTCCAGTTATTGATTCTGCTAACATGTTTGTTCACGGTTGCTTCTTGTCTAATTAGTTTTTTCTGCTTTCTTAGTCTGAAAGCATACCTTTCTAATGTATTCTAATGTATTCTCAAGCATCAGATAGTAATGCTTTAGTTAGGCCACTAGCTAGCCACTTATTTTTATGCAACAGTTCTCCTATTCACACTTTTTAAAATCCCAAATTGGGATTGATATCTTAAATTCTTCCTTTAGCACTTTAATACATTTTCTAGAAGATTTGACAAAATTCTAGAAATGAGATGTCAAATTCTGATGTTGAAACTGTCCAATCTGAAAGCTCAGAGAATGTCTTGAGGCATCTAAAAAAGATTGGGGAACCTTTCAAACATGGGTACAGAAGGTGACTAGAGAAACGTGAATGTATAAGGTACAAAACATTCAGGTGAGCCATTGGGCTTGTTGGGAGAAATTAATTGTTTTAGAGCTGGTTGGAATTTGTTTTCAAATAGTTTTCCACTAAGAAATGCTGTTTTGTTTGAACTGTACATTGTCACAAACCTATATGAATTTTAATTACATTATTTTTTTAATGAACACAACATTTTGATATTTTGTTTTAAATGCTTTTTAACTTCAAAACATACCTTATTTTATACGAAATTTTTAAAAGATTTGAAATCCAAGCATGGTGTTTCAGCTAAAACAAAATGTTTTTTTCAGGGTTTAATTTTTCAACAGAAAGCCAAAATGTCAATATTTTTCCTGATTTGGAACAAAAACAAATGAGCTCTTGAAATGCAGCATAAAAGAAAATCTTTTCTTTTACGAGTTCTAGTTTCTGTTTTGTGATATATTGGATAACAGTTACTACAGTTTACCTCAGAGATGAATGTGTTTAAGTGATCCATAATGTTATGTGTTTTCATAAACAAAGAACAAACAGATTATGATAATCTGAGTGATTTTTATTTTAGATTATTTAGAAACAACAAACAAGAAATAATACCATCCTAAAATGTTCACAACAGCATATATTGTCTGTGTTAAGATACATGAATGAACACAGTTAATATAAAAGGGATACATATGTATGCAGGTAGCTGCTCTTAGAGACTTAGAAATGCAGTACCCAGAAAACAGGACAGAACACCGTGGGAAAAGCACTGATTTCCTTAATAAAGAGTGTTGTCCATACATCAAGACCATTCTTGGGAGTATATTACATGGACTTAGGGTGCATCTACATGTGCAAATGCTGCAGGATGGGTTTACTCCAGAGTAATTTATTCTGGAGTAAACCCACCCTGAGTAGGCACCTACCTTGCTAGAGGGAGCTGGAGGCTCCAGCTACTGACTGCGGCCATCTTTAAAAGTCAATCATGCCCCCTGCTCCCCAGCCACCTGCCTTCCTGGTCTGGAGCACGCTGCAGAGTGCTGTATGAGCATGCTGTGGCTCTGTCATCAGAGCCTGTGCCCACCTTGCTGTGGCTGCTCCACCTCAAGGCCCTGGGAGTGATGTTTAGAGCTCCAGGCTCCTGCTGGCCACCCTGCTTCCCATGCTGCGCCACTGCAGTGACTGCCACCTGCCCCAGGTCAGTCTTGGCCCTGGCGGCCCCCAACCCCCGCACAACACAGCTGCCTGCCCAGGCTCACCACAGCATTTCAGGCCCCCTGGTACTGTATTGTTGCTGCCTGGACCCCATGCTGCCACTTGGACCCCAGCAGGGATGCTGACAATGTGCACCTGGATGATACCACCAGTGCCATCCATGCACTCCTGGGGCTCCAACCCCATTGCCTGTGGGCCGGCCCAGCCAGCCAGGACTGGAGGCTAAAAGTAGGCCACCTGGATGGTTAGCCCCAGCCCCCATCCCCACAGCACACACCCAGCACTATGCTCTCTGCAGACAGTTCTCAGAAAAGCACTTTATTCCTCTCCCCAAACACAGATGCCCCTATCTCCTCTCCTCCCCTTATAACAGAGCCTGTCTCCTACTTCCGCACTCCCCACAGAGCTCCTCTACCACTCACCCATAGGTGGCGGAAGGGGAGGGGCTAACAGGGCTCAGTCCCCCCAAATGCAGGGCAGCAGGTATACCTGCGGGCGGGGCAGCTTGACTGCAGGGTGCTCTCCAGAAGCTTGTCCCTGAACTCCTGGTCCACCCAGTCCCTCACCACCTCATATTCATCCCTCTCCCACTCATCTGTGTTCTTCTCTCACTCACGGGTGAAGTCCTCCATGTACCAGGCCCGCAAGTCTATCAGCCACTCCTCAGCCATAATGACCATCTGGGTCTGCTCCTGGGTCCTGCACTGCCAGAGCCAGTGCATGCGTAAGATCCTGGCTGAGACTGAAGTTGCATATGCAGGGCACATCCTGGCTGCCAACTGCAGCCTCTTCCCTGTATGCAGCTGCAGGCCCTGCAGAGCCAGGAGAAAGGCTCTGTTTGTGAGAGTTTGCAACATTTCTGAGATAACATGCTCTATATCAGGGGCTATGTGCTGCCCCCCTCAGATTGGGGGTTGTGCATGCACTGGTGCCCAAGGATCATGCTAAGTTGGCTGGAAAGGCCCTGGCACAGGTGGCTGTTGGCCGATCCCTCTGTCCCTACTCGCTCCACAGGGGTCAGTGGGCTGCTGGGTGCTAACTGCAGGCAGCTTGCCTCCCCTGCTCCCTTCCCAGGCCAGGACAGGTCTGTCTCCAGGCAGCACATGCTGTCACAGCTCCAGACTCACTCCTCCCCTTCTCTTCCTGCAGACCAGCCTGTCTCCTGTGCTGCCACCAAGTCCATGGTACCCAGACTCAGGGGGCCAAGGGGCTCCTGACAGACTGGGACATGGAGCTGGTGGTGTCCCTGCCTTCCCCCCTCAGAGGACCTCTAAAGAGAGTTGCTTTGGGGCTTCCCCTTCCCCACTATGCTGACTTTGCCCCCCGAGCATGCTTCTGCTGACAGTGTCCTGGGTATGCTGCGAGGATCTATTTGCACAAACTGAGGGGTGCCTGACCCACTACGCCCCACTTCTGCTGATCACCATGGTGTCCCAGGTGCACCTGAGAACCTGGTGCAGGACCCCAAGCTTCAACTGTGTGGAGGGCAAGCCCATACTGCCCCACAACCTCTGCTTCTGCTTGGAGGGCTACCTGTAGCTGCACTACATGTCCCTGCCCCCCACAGCCAAGAACAACATTGCTTCCAGCATTGACTCACTCCTGCACGTGTGAGAGGCATATGTCAACCTAGCTGAAGGGGCACTGGCTACTCACTAAAGTTTGAATTGTCTCCTGCCTCCCTGCATACTGTGGGGAGGCACTTTGGGGGCCAGGGGGAGTACAGCTGGGACAGATGGGGAGGGAGAGGAGGGGCAGAGGCAGGAGTAGGGGTGGGTGTGGCAGGCATGCCCTGTGACCCAAGTTGGCCCCTGCTGGTGGTGAGGACATGCAGCTCCTGCAGGTGTCCTGAGGTGCAGGGGCACAGTGCCTGGCTGCCTGGGCAGAAACCCATTCTGGGGAGAAGCTGGAGCTGCTGAGGGCTGGCGGTGCCATGGCTGGCCTGGCCTCTTGGGCAGGGCTGCAAATCTGGAGTTGGTGGGGCAGGCATCAGCCTGGGCTCCAAGAGCTGCTGGACAAGGCCAGGGACAAGGAGGGTGGTGAGATGGAGTCCTGGTAGCCCAAGGGTCCCTCTGCCAGTGACTGCCACATTCATCATTCCGTTGCCTTGAGTGCCAGGCCAGACAGCTCAGCTCCTGCCAGGGTTCTGCGGCATAAGGATGTGGTCCAGCTGATGCATAAAGAGCATGGTCTTGCAGGCAGCACCCAACTGACAGTTGTGGTCAGTGACAGTGACCCACTGTGCTATGGTGTGTCCTGCTTGTCACCCTGCATGACTCTTGAAGGAGTCTATGGGACATCACATATGGCCATCTGGACATGATCTGGTAGCTGATTACCATGGGAGGTGGCTTCCTCCTCCCAAGCCAGCAGCTAGCCATCCCATGCAGGGCTACCTGCACCATGTGCCCACCAGGTGTCCTGGATTGGGCCAACATTGCTGATAAGGATGAGGCCACCCAAGACGTCTTGGATGCCAGGGTGCTCCAGCACCAACTTCAGACCATGGAGTGCCAGTTCTGGGCCCACACCACCAGCAGTGACTAGTGGGAATGGGCACCAGGGATAATAACCATTCGGTTCAGACCTTCTACATGTGCTAGGACACCTTCATGGACATTGTCACCCAGGTAGCTCCCAACATTGTGTGCCAGGATGTTAGCATGCGGCCACCCCTCCCTCTGGAGAAGTGAGTGAACATTGCCATCATAAAGCTGGTACCCTCAGCAGTCTCAGCTGCATTGCCACCCAGTTCAGCATGAGCAAGTCCACAGCCAGGAGGCACTCTGGGAGGGGTGCCTGGTCACCCAAGATGTCCTGGCTAACCACATAATCCACCTCATCAACCTATGGCCCTGTGTCCCAGGCAGTGCCACCCACAACTGTGGCTGGATACTGTTCCCCCTCCCCCTCATGGGGGTCCCTGACTGGGTGTGCAGGTGCCGGGGTTGGGATCCATGGCCCTGTGCCTGAGTGCAGGAGTTCTCCTGGGCTCAGTGTTGGAGTCTTCACGTACATTGTGTGGTGTTTTGTGAAAGGGTGTTGGCGGTTTGGAGGGATGGCCTGGGGACACTGGTACTCAGGTCCTGGGGCTCATGCAGGGGACACAGATGCCTCCCTTACCCTACCACCTACCTGTGGCTGATGGATAGCTGGAGGCAGGAAGCAGGGCTGGAGTAAGGGGTCATGCTTGCTCAGTGCTGGGACAACCCAGGGGCAGGGCCTGCTGGGCACTTGGCCAGAGCAGCCAAGTGTGGGCCGAGTGCTAGTGTGCCTCCCTGTAAGGAGGCTGAGGCTGAGGCTGGGGCTGGGGAGGGGGTGGAGGGCACAAAGCAGTCTGAGATGCTGGAGGACAGCAATCTAACTTTAATTGTTAGGAAAACAGTACAGAAGTTTGATGCATTGGTTTAACCTAAATCAATCTGAAGTGTGTACACCTTGCACCAGGTCTGTCTTAGACAGCTTTCAGCATTTTTAGGCAGGTCTGCATGCGCCAATCTTCTCTGCGATTATGGATTTAGACTGATTTACATTAGCTTAGACCAGTCTAAATGTAATGTCTGTATGTGTTCCCTGATCTCACCATGTTTAAATTTTATACCTGTAGAACAGGGAATAATGGAACCTCCATAAACACATTAAAGGTTGGGAGGGTGTGATAGGATATAAACCCAATACAAGTGAACAAGGAGTTAATAGGTGCTAAGGGACTAATTGGAGCAATTAATTGCACCTGGCTGCAGTTCCAAACTTAATTACCTTTCAGAAGCAGATGGAGAGAAGGAAGAGACAGTTACCCTGAGAGTTTAGTTTTGGAACTGGAGTTCTCTCTATCTAGGAAGAAAATTAAGTGGGTTACTGGAGTGGTGGTCTGTGTTCTACCAGTCACTGAGGAAAGTACCAGGGAATCTCCTGATCCAGGTGGTAAGGACCACTGTAATATCTGAGACATGAGACAAATGAATCCAGAGTCATGAGTTATTGGAATGTTTTGGGGGCTTTCTGTTACCCTGGAAGGGGTGGGTCTGAATGTGACCTGGGCAGAAAATTGAGCCTTAAGAAGTAGGCTTCTGCAAAGCTGCAGAAGCAGTTAGTAGGGAGTGCCTGAGGGAGCAAGGTGGCTGTGGTCTCTAGGAGAGGAGTTCTTTTCTGCAGAGGAGTTCCAATTCAATAATAATGTTGGCAGTAGCCTGGATAGCTAGACATGGATATATGGCAATAGCCTGGATAGCTAGACATGGATATATGGGGACTACCTGATCATCTTCATTGAATACCCCTACCATGGGAGAAGCTTTTGTTACCCTACTGAAAAAAAATGTAAATTGGCAGAAATACAGGACTTCCTATAAACCTGTGTGTATATTTAACATGCTGCAGTTGCAGCATTCCCTGTTCAAAAGCCATGGTTCCATTGTTGCACATGACTAAATCAGAAAGAGACAATTATACATAGCAAAAATGTGTTTTCCCTGCTCACTTACTAGAAATAAAACCATTAAGTCACAGTGGCACAAAAGCCACCAAATGGTGTTAATAAAGAAAAAGAAATTGCATGTGGCACCAAATCATCATCTTAGTCTAAGTGGAAGGCATAAAGCTCCAAAATATGGCAACAGATGCTTGTCTGAAGTGGAAAGATTGCCTTTGTGGCACCTCAGAACAGTTTACCAATAAAGCTCTCTTTGGCTGTTATAGTTGTGTTCAATAGCAATGACAGCTGTCAAGGAGCTCAGGGACTCTATGCGATGCCTTCAACATTTTAATCACTTCAGCAAAGGCACAGAATAAATGTATGCATTTTGAATGCTACTATTGGCATACAAGATTTAAAAGGAATAGGTCATTATTATTTACCAAAATATTAGAAGGTGCTTTTGATAGTTGCAATAGGGCTTTTATTTCTGTAAATAGAAAGGACAGGTCCACTTGTATTATAATTTTTACTGGTTAATTGGTGATTTACATAGCCTCTACTGCCATAAAGCTTTCAAACCACAGATGATGAACTATTTTTTCCCCAGAAGATCAACTGACAGATTTTAATATTCCATTAACTTTATAGTTTTACTACAACATTGCATCTTGAGACATTGAGGCACTTTGATTCAAACTACAGGAAATTAATTTTCACTTTTTTATTACTCTACCAATAACTTTCTTTTCTTTACAAAAAGAAACTTTTAAAACTATTGATGACATGAGTATAATACTGTAAAAATGACATTAGTAATTATGAATTTTACTTCTATAGGGGAAGGAAAAGAGGGTAATTATAGCTCTGCACCATTGTATTCAACCTGGAATTAAGATGCTTTTCTAAGACATGAAACTCTCGTAGTGAAGGAAATGATCATGATGTAATTCTTCACAGTTGAAAGGTATTAACATTTGTTAACCCCTTTCTTTGCAGCTGGAATGTTTTTGACTGTGAAGGACTCTGAAGGATGGGAAACCATAAAAGTTCAACATTGCAGAGCCTGAATCATTCTGCTGTGGCAAATTTGAACAGAAAACTAACTAGACAAAGGTGTTTATTCACTCTTTAATTTTTGTGTCTCCTTTTAGCTAACTCTGTTTCTTGGTAACTTGATCTCATATCTAAAACTCAAAGTTATATAGGAATATTTAAAACCTCAGAAAGTTTAATTTGGTTTACTTAGTGAACATTGACTATTTAAATTGTTTGCTTATGCCTTCTCCAATTCACCCAGTGCACAAATAGGTACTATAAAATCAAATTAAATTTGAGAACATATTGGCCTTTAACATCTCATTAGAGAGTTTTTTTCATTACAAAACAGCATAAATGCTATGAAGTCAGGAAAACTGCTGTTAGTTCATAGTTCCCAGCCATGCTTAACTCTTTGGGCAGTATTTTCACCCACTTACCCATTACCAAAGTGCAAGAGATCTTTGCCATTTGCAACACCTTTTGGCTGCAAAAATTCTATGACAGGAATGTATCTTTCAGTTGGCATCCAAGGGTGAATTCAATAGTTTGAAAGTTCAGTGATAGAAACAGCATTTTTCATTGTACCCTATTGAGTATAAGAAATGTTATGGAATGACATGTTATTGTACGATCAGCTCTTAGTCAGCTAACCTGTATTGTTATGCTGTCCAGGGCAAATTAAGTGAGAGTCTTCAGGATTTAGGTCCCATGCTGGAAAAGGTCCCTGAATCTGTCAGCTGGCAGCATACAGCTGACTGTGGCCAGCTATCCACCTGCTGCCATTGCAGCAAGACTTGGGCTGACTGGACAGAGGTGTGGGAGATGTGCTAGGATGAATGCAGTACCTGAGGTTGGCATTTAGATACCACACTGGTAGGGAGAGGTGCCTTACCAGTACCTCATGTAAGAGACAGTCATATCTCATCATTTGACATGGTGACTGATTGGAAGGAAGGACTGGGGGGCAGGCAGCAGCTGGCACTCATGTACTGCCTCAGGCAGGGAGAGGCTGCCCAGTCTATATAGCTCTGTTGAGAATCCCCTAAGAGTACTGTGTTCAGCACAGGCTAGTACTACACCACAGACATATTGACGAGCTGATTGCATTTAGAGAAACATAATAAAAGTGATTGGAGTCTGGGGGTGCTTTTCCTTCCGAATACAGGTTAAAAGAGTTGTAAGTAGAAATGGGCTAAATGAACAACATAAAACCTTGAGGAATGGCAGGGTGTTAATACCAAGGAAGGAGAAGAAATAGTTACAGTGGAACAAGAAGTTTTACGTAGGATTAATAGGATGAAAGGGAAAATGTAGGGAATATAAAGAGAATTTTCTGGCTAAGAGATCAATGTAGAGTAGTCTCCTAAGGAAAGTGTGGAACTAATGCTGATTGGACAACCAAAAATGAGATGGGTAAAAGTACTGCATGCTTTAGGGAATAATATTGCCTAGGTAGAGCTTCGGCTACATGACCTAATACGTCACATTTTGTTTTCAATGTCTTTGATTCTGTAGCATGCCCCAGTACTAAATAGGGTGCCTGGACTCCTCTTAGAAGAGGGTGAATGCTATAAGGAGAGTCCAGCTTATACTGGGAAGATGGATTTGGAGATCGTCAATAGATGGATTTGGGAGTGCAAAGGTACCTGCTGTATCTGATTCAAATATGTAGTAAATAAAAGAAGCTGATGCGCAATGAGAGTGTCAGAAGGCTGGCTTTCAAGGCCCTCCTTAGAGAGCTTCCTGTATACTTAAGTAAGGAAAAATCTAGTCTTTGATTGCTTGTTGAAGCTTCCTTCAACTGTACAGAAATTAAGTCTGGTAATTAACTCTTCTGTGTTTTCTATGGTACTTTTAAAGCTACAACATTTTATTAATATTTAATTGTACCAGTGTTTTCACTTTAATTTCTTTGAGGTCTCAGTTATGGTTTAGATAATTTTCCATACCTAGATAGTAGAGTTTATAAATGCTGGGAGGCCTCTGTGTGAGAGGAATCTACACTTTCAGTGAAGTTTTGAGTGTATTTTAGGGGAGGATGAACAGGGATTGACAGGGTCTACACAGTGGTATATTTCATTAGCACAACGGATGAGGCTTCTTGGAAGTTTGCTTCTCTCAGGTAGCACTAGCACTAGTGCTATGGCCCTTGCATTTCAAGCTGTCATAGAAGTTAGATGAGGCTGAGACAGCTTGTAACCATTGTAAGTCCTAAAAGTAAACTAGAACCTAGTAATCACACTTGGAACCATCTTGCAGATCTCCCATAGCCCATGGTTTCTGGCAACTGCAATCTGCACTGCCATGGTGCTTACAGACTTACAAATACATAAAAAGTATAGGATTTAGACAAGCTTTCGAATGCAAGACATTCTTCATCAGGTCTGATCTACAGCTGAAGAGAAGTCCTGGCAGAAAACTTGCTCAAAGCTCAATAGGTCTCCAGCAATGTTGACATGGAGAGCTCTGTGTTATCTGGTAAATGGAAGAAGGTTAATGAGGTGGAAAAAAACAGGGAGATGGCTCAGGAAAAGCAGCTGAGAATACCTAAACTTTACCTGGAGCAGCTTCACTAGCAGGAGGAGGAAATGGCTGAATACCTGAGGAACAATGTCTTGCATACAAAAGCTTTTCTAACTGTATCCCAGCTATATAGTTGGTCCAATAAAAGGTATCACCCAAACAAATTCTTGCAGCTCTCAATTCCTGGACCATCACAGCTACAACATCGCTCAAACACTATCCTGAAAAGTATAGCCACCATTGGAGGTATTGGCACAAATTCAACCCCTGACACCAGTTCAGGTGTTGCCTCTGTTACAAGACTATAAACAGGTTCAAAATCCTCTGAGTGGACAGATAAATAGAAGAGTATAGAAGCTGTATATTTTGCCTTTTTAGTTGTACAGTATAACCTCATAAAGCTGGCTTTCAAAATTCTGGAATTCTCAAAATTCCAGCACTTAAAAAAAATACAGTTCACTACATTATTGCATTAAAAGATAGCTTTCCAATAATCCAGAATTTTTTCTGGAAGTCCAGCACTTCTCCAACTGCCATTCGTTTTGTTCATCAGCCTACAGCTATTGTTTCAAACAATACTCAGTCATGTGTATAGTGTGATAGCAAAATAAATTGTCCTAAGGATATGCACTTTCCTTATGTTTCAAAAATTTGGAATTTTCAAATTTCCAGCAGGTGCTAGGTCCCAAGGATGCCAGATTTATGAGGTTATACTGCACATGTCATTTATCTGCTAGAAGGTGAACTCCCTACAAGGAGATTTGACAGGTTCTTGACTTCTGCAGTGCCTTATCTTAAACACTAGCATTTGGAAAGTAAATCTTATGAATTGAAAACTGTTTTTTCCATTGAATTGTAAAAACCTTGTTACCCAACTGCAAATGCACACATTTCCCATAGCATGAGAAATTCTAGACCACAAGAAAAGGTTTTCTTAAGTGCTAACTAGCCAATATGTCATTCATCCTTCCATCACCATGAAATCATAAGAACACATTAATCAATCCCAATCATGTGATGACTCCATGATTATCACCACTATGGTGGTGGTGGAAACAAGGGTTTTTTCTCTCATATGCTGGCTGTCTTCCTGTCTTCTGTAGCTTTTATATAAGCCCAATAGAAGCCACAGGAAAAAAAAAAAAGCATTGCCCAGAATTTCCTTGCAGCAGTGTAATAAAATACAGTCTATCTCCTAACAAAGAGCCCACATAAATGTGACTTCTCTGCTCCATTTTCAAACTTTACTGATGCCCTGATTTTGCCAAACGCCAAGTTAAATATTCACTGGGTGTGTCTACACAAGATGCTATGTTGCTGCAGTGATGAGCTATGGTGATGTAGCTCATTGCTACGGCGACATAGCATTGGGGGCAAAATCAGGATGCTGATGCTAGGTTGCCATAGCAACAAACTACCTCACTGTAGCGTGTCCCTATTGTGATGTAGTCACTAAAAATAACTGTGCGCCACCAGGACAGTGTAGTAACGGCTGTTACTGCACCATCATTTAGTATTTCCTAAAGCAAGTAGTAAATAACAGCACAATAGCAACTGCGCTGTGGGGGGCACAAGTAGATGCGCCCAGTCTGAAATGTGTCAAAATACCATGAGCTTCTAAGGGTAGTGTAAAGAATATGTTTAGGAGCTTTGCTTAGAGTTTATACTAGGCACTGGAATACAGCATAGTATTCTTCAGAAAAGTTAGTGGGAAAATCTGAGACATTTAATATTAATAATCTAATAACCCATGATATCAGAGGTCCTCTTAAATTTGAACTGTCTTTTTGTTGTCTGTGAAGATACCTATTCCTACTGCAGTCTTTTGTCACTGGGATGCTTTTGATTCGGAAGTTTCCAAAGTCATTTACATAGTTCAGAAAATATATTACGTAACAGGGAAGTCAAGCTAAATTACAGGTAGCTTTTTCCAGTCAGCTGGCTGGAATTCTGTGCTGATCTATGCAGTGTGCACCCTTTCCACCCCCTCTCCCCCCCCCCATCAGAAGTTTCCATGGAAACTAGTTTTTTGTCATGCACACTAGTGGGTCCCACACGTCTTCTTTTCTAGTGTAATCTGCTGTCACTGCAGTGATCGCAATAACTGTTGCTTTTTTTTTTTTTTAATATACTCTTCTCAGTTCCACATATCACTTTCAGCTGCCTAGGTGAAGTCTTGACATTACCAGCATGATATGCTACTGCTCATTTAAACAAGCAGACAAAAAACAAATGCACCCTACTCAAAAAAAAATTGCTTGGTACCACTGTAAACACTACAGGGTTGTATGGAAAATGTGCACCAATATTTCACCTTTTCTCTTTTAAGTGATGGAGGAGCAATGTCTTTCAAGTGAAAAGGCAGGCTACTGGAAAAGGGGTAAAAACAAGAAACAGGATCAAAGGCATAAATAGAACAAAATATGCACAAGAGATCTCATCTGAGATCAAAGATGTAAGTGTAATTACCATGAATAAGACGTGCAGTGCTCACCCAGAACAGAATGTTTTGTATGCCTGGCGAAGTCTACACAAACAAACTGTTCTCTGGGAAATTGAGCCCTCTGAAAAGTGAGAAAAGGACATTTATTCTGCAACAAATGAAAAAAATTGTAGCATCCACCATCACTGCTGTTGCTTGTAACTGGCTGACCCAAAGAAGGGCAACAGCCATCCAAGTAGCTCCAAGAAAACATCAAAACCTCTTGTTTAAAGAGATTCTGATCAGGAAAAATATTTTTTAATCTTGAGAGATGTGTCATTCCCACACTGACATTTCAAGGGTATACACAGTGCTTGCATTAAAGGCACAGTCAAAAAAAGCAATTGCTTCTGTTACAATATTTTAATGCATATAAGAACTATATAGAACATGAAGGAGTTACTTTTATTAAATCTGTTCACTCAGCAGCTGAATGTATTTGTGATTTTTATGGTTATTATGTACATGTATCCAGAGGCTCTTTTATGACAGTCTTATAAATTGAATAAATAAATAAGTTGTCTAGAGGAGCAGACCAGTAAAGAAGGCAATGGAAACTGAGCTGAGAATTCAGATGTGCTGGTTCCCTTTAGGGAGAGATTTCTGGAGCTGGATTCTGATACATTATAGCAAGATATTTCTGGGTTAAAGTGGAATTATTCCAGATATACTTTTGGTTTATTGAGAGCAGAATCTGGTCCTTGCTCACTGAAACAAAGTTGTTTAGTTTCCAGATAAAGACAGGTCCCAGATGTCAGGGTCTCAAATTTGGAGATAATTTGGACTCTGAACCCAGCTGAAATCCGACTGATGATCTTTTTACAGTGAACTGAATCAAAACCCCAAAAGCAAACATTCTCTAGGCTTTTAGAAAGTTTTAAGTCTGCTTTTTTATCTGATTGTTTTTCCTTGTGCCCATTTTTACTCCAAGAAAAAAACATTCGGCAATATCTGAAGAGCTGGCTGTCAGTGCTTACTTTTTATGCACACATTTTCTAAAGACACCATTGTATTCAGAACTGTATTTAGCATGTCAATGACTGTTCTTTCCAAAGTAGCTTACTTCATCTTTGCAGAGACACATTTGCTGCAGAGCCTTTAAAGTATGAACACTCCAGAAAAAAAAATCTGCTCATTTTATTCCTGAAGTTCGTTAGTTTTTTCTGGAAGCTATGAGATGCAAGGGGAGCTAGGTTTTTGAGTAAAGGAACATAAATGTACTAATTGTGCATTGTCATCATATTTATCTATCTATAAACAGTGTGTGTGTGTTGAAGGAAGAGAAGGGTTTATTTTTTAATGCAGCATAGTACTTTGTATGAAATATATATAATTTATAGTATTTTATGAAGTTAACTCAAAATCATATGAACCCACATGATGCAATGTTACCATTAGTGGTGCATTCAAAAGGCCATATTCTCTAGCTGCTGCATACAAGCAAATTTTATTGCTTCATTGACAGCTGTATGGAGTGCAAGATGCTTGTGTGCTGTAGCAGCAGACTGAGACCCAGCAGGTTTTTATGGCATGGATTTAGCGCATTCTGTAGCTTGAGATGTATACAAAAGTCAATGGGTGGATGGGTGCAGCTTCCTAGGGAAAAAAGTTGCAAAGCTGTTTTTATTTTTCATTTTGTTACTCATAATTCATTAGATTCTGTGCTCAGACATATCCTTGCAACCTCACTGAAATCATTAGCATGCTACAGATACGCCATGGAGAATAGTTTGTGCCAGCGCATTGTGTGATATTACTTAGTTCACAGTCTGTAAAAAGTGCAGCATCGAGTCCTTTTGGTCAAAAATGTATATGAGAATGGTCTTTATTCAGATATAGTACAGCCTAATTCTGGTCAGATCTCAAGCACAACGAAAGAGTGGGATGGAAAAATTTGTTCTTTTATTTCCCATGCTGCTTCTGCTCTGTTGAGAGTCTCTGTTTGGGTTTCATACTGTTCGGCTGTCAATGAATAATAATCTTATTTAAAAATGAATGTCAGAAATCTAGCCTGAAGGACATAGAAGTATCCATATACACACATTTGAAACCTTTCAAATCTCATTTGAGTGTCAAACCATAAAAATATCTATAATTATATCTAATATTTCTTCTATAAAATATGATCTGTTTGGACTCTCAGAAACATTATGTGCATGTTCAATCTTAGTCATTTCCATTATTGATCGGGCTATAGGCACCATTTCAACAAAATGTAACCAAGTTCAACATAAGTATAGTCCCAGTGAAGTCTGGGAGACTGCTTTCAATCTACTGCTTTAGTGCCATGCTGAATCAGCTGTAGATATCATTTTTATCAATTATATATTGTTTATTGGGAAGAAAGAGAGGGAGAGAGTGTGTATATGTGCACATGTGTGTGTACACATGCACATGAGTGAACATAGACAAAGGAGAGTTAATTGCAGGTAAATCTCTACCTTACAGTCTGTATTTAAAATGTTTATGCTGTACGTTAATGCTCAAAACAGATTGCTTTCTGAAAGCGTGCACTTCCCTGTTGACCAGTGATGAAATGATAGTACTGAGCAAACATTGTCTTCATACCACGGAGGAAGGAAAGATGGTTTTTAACTCTGTAGGTGAGCTGTTGGACATAAGACCTCCCTGCCCCTGTAGAGTGCATATAATAATGAAAGCGGTGTCACATGTATACTGACCTCAGCCAGTTGTGCAACAGTCCAGTTCTTTTAAATAAATGGAACAAGCTAAGACCTGCAGTAATTTATGGCATCTCGGAATTGCTGAGGCAAAAGAAAGCTACAGATTTACTTTCTTTCCTCAGTCTCCTTTAGTCATAGAATCAAAATGGTAGTGTAGGACATCTGGATCATCAGAAGATTCTTAGCCCAGAATGATCATCTCAGTAAAAGTTAATCTAGGTTGAGGGATATTTTGCATTGAACACAACCACAGGATAAGCCAAATAGCTGGGCTACTAAATGTGCTTGCTCACAACAGATTTAAAGGAGACATCAATATAGATGTGGTAATCCCATAAGGGGCAGTTGCGGCTCTTATAGAAAATGGGTTCTTGTGTCTTTATCTTCAGGGGAGGCAAGTGCTGGGACCAAAATACACAGCTCCCTTTTAAGCCAGTGAAGGCAAAATGAATTCTGCCTTTAAAAACAGTTGGGCCTGATCCTCATTTTGACTAAGCCCCCCCCCCCCACCATGCTATCATGGCAAAAAGGCCTGAAAGTAGGTGCAGAGGCACAGGTACTTTACTTTAAATGAGAATCAGGCCCATGTGTGCATATCCCTGGGGATGTTCAAATGCCATGGAAGGTAGTGCACATCTCTGAAGAGGTGCAGATCATCCTAAAAAGAAAAATGTTACTGACTGAAAGGGGCTTATATTTTTCTACTCTCTGAAAAAGAAACGAAAGAAAAAATCCTGTGCATATTTGAAGGCTGCCCAAGGACAGCTTGCTTTCTGTTTGACCCACTTACATGAAATGGTTCTGCAGGAATTCCTCAGTTATTTAAAAACCCTGATCAGTCCCTCTAATCTTCACTTAAAGGACAGATCTAGTCCTGGGGCCATTGATATCTATCTCGCATTGCCAGTCCCTCTGTTATGAAAATTAAACAAAGAAATAGATGAGCAGCAGTAGAAATGAGAAGCAAGCTGCCACATTTCGATATTACAGGTTATAATATAACACCATTTTGTTTTTTAGAAATCAGAGAAGGCAAATGAGCCAGATTCTCAGCTGGTGTAAATTGGTCAGCAGCTCCATTATTCCACACATATGGGCAAGAGATGCAACTCTTAACACAATGGCTTAAAGCTGCAAATTTATTAATATTAGTAGGCAATTAGTTGGATCTAATGTGACAGACTGAGAGAAGCTGCTCCCATAAGAGGCTGGCCAATAGTGTCTTAAGCACTTCATACCCAACTTCCACCTAGGTTTCAGCACATACTGATTTAAAGTACCCCCCTGTTATGCGGGGCATTCGCGTGCTGGCAAAGATGCCTCACACTGTAGGGTTGTAACCCCCCCATGTTAATAATCTCTTGGCTCCCATATTCAGGTTTACAGAGAATTTGATCCCTCTACCAAGGCCATCCATGCAAAATGCTAGTAACAAATTATAACACGTTCAAACTCTATCATAAATCCTACCAAACAACCAAACCTCTAAGTTATTGGGGGGAATGAAAAACACTCTAGTGGTGTCACCAACCCCAAGCACCCAAAGATTATGAGTCATGTACCCCCAAAATCATGAGTTATTTCTCCTTTAAAATTTTTTTGGGGGGTGGTGTTTACTTTTTAGCTTCTGAATTTTTTTGGTGCATGTTGGTCATACTTTCAGGGTTCTCTTAATTAGAAATTAAGAGAAATTTCTTGTTCAGGCTTAGAAATCTGTATTAATTTCTAGTTAAGAAGGTTAACTAGGTTTAGACATTTCCTTTAAAAAAGAAAATTTCTTATAATCATTTGGACTCCGAAAATACCAAATATTGTGAGAATCTCAGCAAGATTGTGTGAGCTGGCAACATAACACAGTCAGTCTTAAATATTTCCTTACCCCCAAAAGGAGACCTATTCAGCCTCCAGACTTTTATATTGTGGTGATGCTTTTTGTAATAGTTTTTTGTCCCAACCCAATTCTTAGTGACTAAATTGAAATAGGCAGATGATCATCGTGAAATGGTCTTCGTCATTAATAACCCAGCCCTATTTGGATGGGTGTCCTACAGGTGAAAGGATGAGAATACAGTTATCAAGCCCCTTGGCTAAATTTTCTATATGCAAATAAAGATATTAAAGCTGTATGTAATATGGGGAAAATTAAAGTTTGGTCACAAAATATTCTAATCAGAGTTGTATTGGGTTTGGTCATCTGGTCTGTGATGCACACACAAAAAAGCATGTGAGGATCCCAAGGCAGGTACTTTCCATGAATTTTGGCTCTACTTACAGCAATCTTTATCAGGAGCTATAGAGGACTGGTCTGTGAGGAGGGAGGACATATTTTAAGATAAATTGAAACTGGTGAAACTGGTACATATTTGTGCATATATGTTTTAGAACCTGACAGTGGCAACTGGGTGATGCATTTTTTTCCCCAAATGTCAGGTCAATTGTGCTGTGGATAAATCTGTCTAGGTTGGAGATAAATATTATAGCTAATTAGAAAATGTAGAGGCAGTGAAGTTGCTTTGACAGCATGAATATTAAAATCATTGTTCATCTGAGAAGCAAACTTTAGTCCAGTGACCTGATTCATCATTTTGTTGTACCTGGTGCAGTCTTTTATGCTTGTATGAAGACAGGGCAAAATGGGACCTTTCTCTTTACTTGGGCCAAGTGTACATGACAACACATGTTGTACCCCATAACTAATCTCTCTGAAATCAATTACATGTGAAGCAAGATGTGAAAAAGCATTTGATGAAAAAAGTACATAATTATGATTTACATGTGAAGGATTAATTCATTTTTATCACACATTCTACACAATATTATTTTATTCTTTCCTTTGCTCCTCTTCATCTTGAGAAGGCTTCATGCTACATTATTTTGCTGCATCTATGTTTAGAGGGCTGACCCAAGGGTCTTTGTTAAAAATGTAGCTGTTTCCCTCAGACCTCTGGTTTCCTTTATTTCATTAAAAAAATTAGGAAAATCACCAATTTAGGGACATTTCAGCAAACATTAATCATTGTAGTTAATGTAGAACTATTTACCCAGCACTTTTCTACATATCATCAGCACACTAGAAGTTAATGCTAGCACTAGTAAATGCTCATGATATAGTGAGGTTGTAGCATTTGCCTCCGGTGAAAACAAATACAGCAGTGAATGGAGTGCTCCGATTTATGATTTATAGTCGTATCTGCCTCATGTCAATAATGTTGCAAAGAGGCCAAGAACTGAGAATACATGAGCTCTGAAGCTAGCTAAAACATAAACAGGAAAACAAATATTTGTGGGAACTAGTTTCCCTCACCTCTCCACAGCAGTTGTACTCATGTGATCACTTTAGTACTACTCATTCTTGCAACTATTCTAAAATTAACCTTTTCTCACACTTCTTAATGTTGTTTTTGAATGATATTGGTGTCATTATCAGATGAATAGTCAACCAGAAAGATTTGCCTGAAACACTTGAGATTTCCATTCATACCTTCTATGACTTCCAGGAAGGAAAATTTATATATGGATATACATGATTAAACTAATATCAAACCTGCTCTTACTGGAGTATTTTCTGCCCTATTGAGAATAAAGGTTAAGCGAATACAGTCTTTGGAAGTGTGTTTGTTGTGATCTGAAGAAATGAATTATCTTTGCTATATTTCAAATTTCTAGTAGATTATTGCACTTTGCCTATTGGATCCTCTTATAGATCCATATGTGATTGCATCTGTGTGTATGTTCAAGATCCAAATACAGATGGTAACCTGATATCGAGACACACTAAAGTGGAACAAGAAAGACATGTAGACTTCTGTTAAAATCAGGATAGAGCTCTGAGTCTTAATTGTCCCAACCAGATGTGTAATGAGTCACGGATATTTCATATGTCTTGCAGAAAGGCTGATATAGGAGACAAACTGATGATTTGTATGAACACCCTGAAGGCACTTTGGTTTTCCAAAGTGCAGAAGGTTTAGCCTATTTTCTTTGTACTGAGTTGACTGTGATTCTGCAGGCCAGAGAAGATAATTCATTTTTGTGAAGCAGAGTGATCAGAAGGACCTTTATGGAGGTGTGACAGATGCAGCTGTGGAAATCACTGTGAGCATTTTCCCATAACCTAAAAAAAAAATGTATCTCATTCTCAAGGAAAAAATGCTTGGTTCATAAATTAGACTGGCAAAATGTATGTCACTGAGCAGATAGACTACTTAACTTTCAACTATTTTAATAGCCACAACCTTGGAATAGTGTGAATTATGACAATAGCTAGTTGAATCTTGCAATTGACAGCTTATTTCACATATGCATGCTAATAATTTGGCATATTTTTACAAATAGGGTTTTTTGTTATATATATATAAAGCAGCAAAATTATCTAGCATCATTGAAAGGGTTGCATGCCTGACCTTTTTTTTTACAGCCTCACAAACAACTAAATTGAATGTTGTTTTCTTTAGTGATGATCTTTTTAGGCATCATTGCCTTGTATTTGTTGCACCTAATAAAACTCCTAAAGAAGCTTAAAAACAAAGAGGTTAAAAACGTCTAAAGCCATACTCTCTCTGGCCTTAATTGGACGCTAGCTGCTCAACCATGAGCACCCACCCAAAAGAATGGTGGAGCTCTCTGTGGGTGCTAAACAATGGGGATGTGTGGGTTGATACCATCTGTGGCCTAGGGTTTGTGGAACAAAAAGATGTTTGAAGAGAGGGGAAATTCTCAGAGATATGATAGAATGGGAACAATTTGAAAATCATCAATCATTATGGTGACATAAATCACAACCCACAACAGCCCACAGCCAGGAGATGTCAAATACCGCCCGCAGCGTGTCAGTCTCTTTGGCATCAGCACTTTTGTGCATTCTACCGCTCCTCTTCTGTGGCCATCAATTTTGTTGGGCGATGAAGCCCAAGAATGCCGCTGACCCTCTACTTACTAATGTGAGCTTTATGATTGCGCACTGTAACGTGCACTTAAGGCGCATTCATCTTTTGACATAAGCTAACAATCGATTTGGAGCCGGGTGCCAAATTCGCCAGATGTTGCTTGCTCATAATTACATTAATGCTATTTCACTAGCACAACACCACCAAAACAATACAAACTGATCAGGGACACAAAGAGAAACTGAAGCTCTCATATGGTCATCTGTCCATGCCTGATGTTTTTTGCTTAAAGCTCTTAGATGTGAAACTTAATTTCCCTTTCTTGATTATAAGGAAAATCCTGTGTGCGCAAAATTTAAAAAACATGCATCAGCTGGAAATCACTAAAAGAAATGGCTTAAACTCAAACAAATGCTAATGAGAGAAAAAGTTAAGCAACAGTTTTTCATGCTGGGGTTCTTATAAACTTAGAATAAAAGTGTTGTAGGGTAAATCAGAATGGGATTCAAGGGTAGCCATTGAGGCACAAAAAAATACTGCCCTGAAACACAGTCAGATTCTTTTCTTCTTACATACATAGTCCTTGAAGCCCTTGTAAATAAGTCTAATTCTCCCCTCTCACACAATTATTACTTCTGGTGTGCTTCCTCCAAGAGGGAGTTACTCCATCTTTACAAAAGAAATCAAAGGCCACTTTACCAGGTATATCCGTCTAAAAACTATTCAGAGGAGCAAAGGCTGAACATAGCTGTGGTGTTCATCTAATGGCAGTGTATTTGTCTGAGGTAGAAAAGTGCCCTATCGTTATAGATGGTCTACAGACGTTCTGACTGACAAGGCTCCCAATTCCAGTACAAAAATAACTATGCAAATCACTGCAGCTACATTATTCTTTATCTTGTCAAACGGAATTATAATGTATAAAGCTAAAGCTGAAATATAGCATTTTAATCCCTTTTCTTCAGCCCTCACACACCTAAAACTGTCAATTGGCCTAATTCTATTCTCACGCGCACCGGCCTTCCAGTTTAGCATAGCTCTCTTAACTTTGGTGGAATCGCTCCTGATTTACAATTGTGTAAATTGGATCATATCATATCTACCAACCTTGGTGAAGTCATCACTTCACACTTTTCTAGTTGCTATCAATTTCAGTGGGAATAAAAGGAAGGAGAGAACATTTGCATCCTGAAATTCTCCCTGTTTTTTTAAGTTGTGGGTTAGCTCTACCCAGCAGCAATAATGAAATTGTAGGGTATTCCTTTCCTTTTGATTGTGAAGTATAATACACATCTAAAAGTAGGGACGGAAAATTGTAGCAGAGGAAAATAACTGTAAAGCTAAAAAAGAAAAAAAAATCCCTACACAATAGGATTCTCAAACTTTGTGAAACTTTTGCTATGTTCCAATGTTCTCATTTTAAATGTTGAATAATATCTGATTCAGAATAAACTTGATTTTCCCTAATCTGTTTTTATGCACTATAAAATTTCTATAGTTTCATTTAATCACAGTTTGTATACCAGATTTCTGAGTCTCAATAAATGTTATTTTACAAAATATAATTACACTCAGATAAGACAAAAATTTGAGAAGAATCCCCAACCTTTTCATGGAATTTAAACATGTTCAGTATACTCAGAGGGCTATATTTTGACCTGATGGACAAAGGTACAGATCAGAATTAATTCTGCTGAAGTGAATGCTATTATGTCAACCTAACATTATAAGTGAGGTTAGAATTATACCATTCTTCCCTTTTTTTTCAATCAGCTGTGGGTATATGGAATACTCCATTTATTCAACTGAAAAGGACTGTAAATGGATCTCTAAGAAATGTTAGATTGATATCTATTAGTTAATTCATGGGACACTGATAGATATTTTTACATGACCCTGGATATGTGTCTGTAAAAGCATATTGAAACACAATGAGATAACATCATCTCCATTGTGCCACTGAAATCCATGAAGTAATGTTGGGGCAAACCTGGGCCATTTCTTTCAAGCAGTTTTATTCAAGTGTCATATTTTCTGTGTGAAGGTTTCAGTTCTGTGAAAAAATAATTTTAAAAAATCTCTACTTCTATCCAAACTTAAAAAAATTAGAAGTTCCTAAAATCTTATGTAATTGTCTAAATACCAGTCAGTTTTACAGTCTGATATTGGTGTCCATTTCTTCTGAAAACCTTGGCCCCTTCACACATGCAAAAACTGTAGAAGCAGAGTTAAAGTATGTTAGCAGCTCGTTGCACACAGGGCCTTATCCAAGTTCTCATGAGAATTCCACGGGCACGTCCAGATGAGCATGGACATGCAGCACGCAGCACTGCAGACCTGTCTGCAGCACCCCACATGCAAGTGTTCACCACACTGATAATTTGCAGCATGGGGGTAGGGTTTGACCCCAGAAGATCCCAGAGTCAAATCCTCCCCCCCCCGCTGCTGCTGGCTAGGCTCCTTGCTGCAGGATCGCTACAGCTGCAGCTCCTGGAGGCTCCCAGGACCCCAGGAAAGGCTGCTGGGGCCACCACAGTTGCTGGCCCAAGCCTTCCCTACCCCACCAGGGCAATGTGTCATGTGCCAAAACACATGTGGCATGTGTGCCACTGCTACCTGTGGCACAATGTGTGCCACTGCTACCTGTTCCCAGGAGGCAGATAGCAGTGGCACACATTGTGCCACTACTATTTGTCCCCAGGGAAGCACACGTTCCCACTCATGGGAATGCACCCCTTGAGCTTGCTTTGTATCACTGAAATCATGTAAAACATGATTCAGAAGGAGGTCTACACAGTTGTAGCCACATGAGCTTACTTCTAACAAAGATGTTAGACTACCTTTTTCCTTAGCCTCTTTGAACAAGAAAATGTTGATGTGTTAACACCTAGATCAGAGAGAGTTTTCACTACATCCTCCCCTGAAGATGCAGCTTATTTAGTCAGCAGGGGAAGAATTCAAAAGACATCTGGGGGCAAAGCTTTTATATTTGCCAGGCTGTTAGGTCCAGTTCTAAACTTCATGAAAAAAATGGCAGGAGGTTACTTGGCCAAAGGTAATTCCAAAGTTCTCATGAAGAGAGGTTAAAAGGCCTTGTTTATCCTTCTTCTTTGGCTAATGGGGAAACCACATCATAGAGGATCAGGTTCCTCCCACATTGAATGTGGGGGAGATCCAGAAAAGAGGGCTTCAGTACATAGAAATGGGTACTTGCATGTCTGCACTAAGATGCTCTGTAAGAGCAGGCTCAGCTTCCAGTATGAAAAAAGGTCTTTTTCTTCAGAAGTTTGTTTTCTTCTGGAGCCAGGACTTGTGACCTCCTGGAACATGAAAAGTTCACAAGACTGAAAAATTTGGTATGGATACAGCACATAAGGCTTTATCTGGAGGGCTAGGTACAGACATTCAAGAAGCCTGATGCAGAATCAGGCTACTAAGTTACGTAGTTTTCTGTAAGTAGTTTAGCTTAGATTGGTAGCAAATATTTGCCCCGGTTTGGTGGGGGGGAGCAAATCTTCGACTGGGTTCCACTGTTTTTTAAGCAGTCTGTGTTGAACTTCTGTTTTGTTACAGGTATAAACTGGTTTCTGATCACTTATACCAGTAAAACTGTAACATCTGTACCTGGTCGAGAAGTTAACAGGAATATAGTTACTCAGCACTTCTCAAGACTACACCTAACGGACAAAATCCAGAGGCCTGGTGCCCAGCTGGGGAGACAGGCAGTTATCTAGGAAGGGACATAAGGAAGGAAATAAAAGAAATTCCTCTTTTGGGCCATAGAAGAGTTGCAGTGTTTGGGAGTTTGGTTTGTAGTCCTATGGTTGAATTAGCCTTTCTTGCCCCTAGTGAACTCATATGCTGAGAATTAGAGTATCCATTATATGGAGGGTTCTTTGGCCTCTGCTCCCTGTCACTTTCTCTGTTACATTCATAACTATTCTCAAGAGTACGGTCACACACAGAACTCATGAATAACCAGGGTCCTGTACCTCAGACAGCAACTCTAGCTCTAACTTTTTCTACAAACATGCTTTCACTGGTTAGCTAAATCAGTGCAAATCCTTGGGTGGATCCTCTCATTTCAGTTTAAGAGTAGTGGCTTATTTTGCTTTAGCTTAAGCCTGTTTCAGATAAATTTGAACTAACCCAGTCAAATCCTGATGTAAACTGGAATACGAGTATCCATACTGCTTTCTACGCTGGCTTAACTGAATCAGCTGAAAAACAGCATCTAAATTAAACTGGTACAACTCTGCAAGTAGGCTAACATTCAGAGACGAAAGCAACCATTGAACATATGGATGAGCAAGATTAGTTTTGAGCAAGAAAATTTAGAGAGCATAAAATGCATTTTAAAGGGTTTTGACTTTTTCTATTTTTCTTGAATGTATTTTTTCACTTATATTAGAATTTGTTCCTAGTGAACCCCTCCCCCAAACTTTTGCAAATTTAGACACAATCTCTTTTCACAAAGAATTTCTTCCCATATATTATTTTGAGGAAACAGAATCTGTTAGGAGTTCTGAACATTTTTTTCATATTTTTCAGCAGTATTTGTAAATGCTGATATGTAAATGTAAAGCTGTGACTTAAGTCTTTAATTTGGGAGATTGTACAGGTAATACAATAATTTGGATCATATAGTCTTGCTTGAATAAGGAGATTATACAGGTTGCCAATTTATTTCACTTTGAATATTTCTCTGATTATAAGAATATTGCACAGAGCTCACTTTATTATACAGCCTAGACTTCCAGCTTCTGCCATGTATCTTGCTGGTAAAACCATTATATTTGGCTGTTGTGATTTTGGACTTAACTTTAAACAAAACTAGAAAAATTTCAAACCAAAAGGCAACAGCTAATTTAACTAATTAAAAATGTATCCATCTGCTGGTTTGGTGTTTGACTCGTAATTGGAATCATACAGATCTAAGCAGGTTGATTTATTTATGAAAACCTGATGACACTGAGACATGCACTCAAAGGCATGTAAAAATAAATGCAGATTGATAAACACACAGTTCTTTATAGATCTAAATAATTGATAGGAAGAATTTAGAAAATGAACTCAACACAGGGAAGCCTCATTTATGGTTTTGTTCCAAGTGTTTAATACTCAGAATGGAAATAAAGAAGCCAGCTAACATGTTGTAAATTTGATGCTAGTCTGTAGTCCTGTAGGGGCTTGCATTATCTGAAGATGAAACTTCTAACTGTTCTGTTTTGTTGATGGACAATTAAGAAGGTGTGGCTAAAATTATAAACAATATTTGTTTTAGTACCTATGTCTTCCAAACTCAGTACAATGAAAAAGGAATATAACTGACACTTAAAAATATCATAACATTTCAAAGTGTGTTGGAAGTATGAGTAAATCTTGTGTCTGGTGTATTTTTTAATTAAAAAAACACATTAAATTTAGTGCTAACATCCTAAAGGGCCTGAAAATAGCACTGAACTCTGACACATTCATTTGTTGTATTATAGATATATTTTCACTATCTTATAAGGTGAAGTTGATTCATCGTATAGCAGGGACAGGCAAAGTCTGGCCCGCAGGCTGGATCCGGTCGGCAGTGGACTTAATTTCCCAGCTGCCCCTGCACATGGCTGGGGTCAGCTGTAGCTGTGCATGAAGGCTCAAGGCTGGAGTTGCCATGGACACTAGCCTCAGCTGTGCTGGCAGGGCGCATGGCAGAGCAGAGCAGGAAGCTGGTCCAGAACTGCTTGGATTTTACAATGGGGGCAGCTTGTTCTGGAGCCAGGGCAGACCTGCAATCTGTAGCCTGCATGCTCTGGGGAGGGGTGTTGAAGCAGGGGATTGTGGCTCTGCCCTGGCTCCTTGCAGTGGTGACAGCCTGGTCTGGAACAGGGGTAGAGCCACGATCTCCTGCTTGCGTGCCTCTGCCCGGAGCATGCAGGCTATAGATTGCAGTTCTGCCCTGGCTCTGGAGCAAGCTGCCCCCATCACAAGATCGCAGCAGCTCTGGAGCAGCCCCTGCTCTGCTCTGCTGCATGCCTGGCTGAGGCTAGTCTCTATGGCAATCCCAGCCTTGAGCTTTCACAGCAGCTGCAGCTGGGGGCTCCATGGAGACCGGCCCCAGCCATGCGAGCAGGGAAATGCTGGGAAATGGAGTATGGATGCCAGCTGGGATGGCCATTTTGCCCATCCCTGTCATATGGACTGTAAAAAATCTGTAATAACGTGGAATGTAATGGTATCTCTACTTAAGGTAAGTAGCTTTAAAACTAGAGCTCAGTCTCTCTCGCTGGTTTTATATTGATGTTTCTTCATTGTTGTCATTTAATTCATTGACCAATATATGTGAGGTCGGACCATGGGTGGGCAAAATATGGCCCGTGGGCTGGATCCAGCTCACCAGGCCTTTCTATCTGGCCCTTGGCACCCCTAAACAAATTAGAAAATATTTATTTGCTCCTGGCTGCCTGTCAAAGATGACAGGAGCCAGGGGCAGTAGGACCCAGGGGGAGCTGGCAGCAGGAGGCAGGAGCCCAGCCCCATCCCACCTCCAGCCATTTCCCTGCCTTCCTGCCCCCACACTGCTACAGCACCATGTGGCTCCCAGCTGTATTGCTGGACCAGGAGCACAGAGCCATGCTGGTACCCCGGTATGGGGGTGTGCGTTCGTGTTCATAGGGTGAGTCCCGCACACACACCCCGCCATACACGTATACCCACAGCCCCCTCACACTGCCATACATGCAGACCCCCATACCACCTCACACACCGAAGCCACCCTCCCCCCACATACAGCCTCCCATAAACCCCATAACCACCCACTCACCACATATCCACACCCCCCCACCCACATGCTCCCTCACCCACCCCCACAGACACACCTACACCCTCCCCACACCTGACATACTGACACACTCACAGCCCCCCAAAAACCTATACCCCCCAATATACAAGAGTAAGACTTCATTTTATCTAGCATATACAATCACCTCTATGTACACTACTACAGAAACATATGTAAACCAGGACAAAAATATTTTTGAAAGCAAATTCATGGATGTTTTAGATTTTTGCTTTTTAGAATATAATTTGGTATTTTTCTGGTTCTGTGATGGCAAAACCTGTTGCTGAAAGGAGTACTTCCAGGGGCAAGGGGAGGGACTTCTCGTGGCAAAGGTCAGGGGCTAGGGGGCAGAACTTCCAGTCCCAAGATGGCAACCAGGGGGCGGGGCACCTGCCAAGGGGTAGAGCTACCCACATGGCCCTCAACAGCTCGCCAAAACTCAGTAAGCAGCCCTCTGCCTGAAATAATTGCCCACTCCTGGTTCAGACCCATGTTTCAAGTGGATGGTGTTCTGTAACTGCTGATCATGGCAGATGCTGTACTTGCCCAAGTTCTGTGTAGGTCAGCCATCAAGGTTGGGCTAGCTGTAGAAAGGCCTGGCTGTTGTGGAAAGATTTTAGGGCAAGTTGCATATAATTAAGGGCAGAGCTGTCTAATTTCAGAGCATCTTGGGAGTCTAGACTGTATGGTTCCAACAAAATGCATTATTACATTTCAGATGGAAAAATTTAGCCAAGGAACAGGATTGGGCTGAGTTAATTCTTGGTGGTATACCTTTCTGGAACTTGATTATCATCTTTCTGGCACTTGATCATTGCAAAAACATCCCAATATAATGGGATTGTGGATAGGACTTAGAGTAGCACTAAGTGCATCTACATGTGTGCTTTAATGCGCATTAGCCTATTTTAATGTGTGTCGCAGAGCACCTCGGTGCTCTGCTCCTAGGGAGTAGAAACTGCCAGGGAGAGAGAGCCCTGGCAGGACATAACGAGCCCAGATGAGGGTTGCCAGGGTAACGGGCACAGCTGCGGGTTGCCAGGGCAACTAAGGAGAGCCAGCTGCCTGTAGGCGGCAGGGCCTGGCCCTTATAAAGCCCAGGGCTGAGAGCAGGCTGGCAGTTCCCTGCCAGCAACCGGAGAGGCAGGAGCTCCCTTGGCTGAGATATGGGAAGAAGCCTGACTTGCAAGTACAGCTCACTATAGCCCTGAGAGGATTGGGCACTATGGTTTAGCCAGGAGGCTTTAGGTTTGCATTGCAGCCAGGAGGCTCTAGTTTATGTTCGGCTTACATATTAGACCGGAGGCTTGGGTGAGGCTGTAGGGCTTGGAGGAGGCCTCATAGGGACCCCAGAGGTGTGGGGCCCCTGAGCGCAACCAGTGGGTTGCGGGCGGGGAACAGACCCTGGGTTGTATGCGGGGTACGTAGACCCCAGCCCCAGAGTGGGGCAATATTGAGAAGCCCGAGGCGGGCAAGGCAAGCCCCAAAGGGGGGGGGGGGGGCCACATTGGTCTATTTAGAA
>NW_005841861.1:4171235-4181714 GCF_000455745.1 Alligator sinensis | reverse complement strand
TATTGAGAAGCCCGAGGCGGGCACGGCAAGCCCCAAAGAGGGGGAGTGCCATATTGGTTTATTGAGAAGCCCGAGGTGGGCACAGCGAGCCCCGAAGAGGGGGAGCACCATTGTAGAGAGAGCCCGGGAAGCGGGCGTGCAGACACACCAACGTCTATTACATCAGCAAGGCTTGGGGTGTGGTATTAGGGGCTGGTAGGAGCCACGCATAGCCCATAAGGCTAGGGTGCCTGAGGAGCACCCATTATACCGGGAGACCCCCAGGGGGTCCGAGAACCGCGGGGACAGAGGTCCCGAGTAGCTGTGCCCAGGGAGTCATAGGCAGCCTCCCAACTAATAGATATAGATATATACACACACACACACACCCCAACAAGACGTGGCGGGCGAGAATTAGAGGGTGCCATGGGCCGGCCTTGACACGGAGCGAGAGGGCCTCAAGGAGATCATGGCCCTCCTGACGGACCCCGCCGTGACAATGTGCATTAAAGCATCACAAAAAACAGTGCACTTTCACTAATGCACATTAAAATAGGCTAATGAACCTTTTTCTAGTACCTCACAATGGAGGTGCTAAATTTAATGCACATTAGCAGAAATGCAATAATGAATGTGTAGATGTGCATACTGTTTTCCTTTAGTCTATCCTATAAGACCTTTTGGATTCCAGTTGAACAATTTTTTTTGGAAATAAGAGAAGTCTTTTGTTGCATGCGCTTTGCATGGTTTTTGCCAAGAGCAGAATTTGCTAGTGAGCACAACATAGTAACTTCATAGTATAACAGAAAAGAGGATATAAAATTTAAAGTATATCCTTAACCTATGTTGTTACTGCAATTCTGCACACAGCTGCTTTTCAGTACTCCTCCTGACTGCATGGAATAGTGGACAACAATCAGTACAGAAGATCTTGACAGGTCATGGCCAATATAATTGATTACAATCTCCTTTCTTCAAGATTGACCTATTGTTGGAGGCTACGGCACTGTATTTCACACCACTAGTGTTAGGCCAGATCGAAATGAAAAACTTTTGTCTGTTTAGGGGTATGATTTTTTTTAGGGGGCTAGTGGATATCTCTATTCTGGCAAACCGCTAGTACAGCAGTTCCCAAACTGTGGGTCACAACCCCAACTGAGGTCACAACATCAGTGGATGGGTAGTAGGGATGGGGGGCTGTGGGTTGGGAGTGAGGGAGCATGCTGAGGGAATAGGGTCATGCTGAGGAAATGTGGCCATAAATGGGATCATACTGAGGAAAAGTTTGTGAAGCACTGCTCTAGTGTATGCACAGTAGTACTATCATATAAGTGCTCTTCTTGGTACAGCTTATTTCCCTCAGGAAACTGGTATATTATATATTAGCTAAAATACTTTTATTTACTAGTATAAGTGGCAGCACTAGAAAGGGTTGCCACTACACTGTATCAGTTTATACTATACCAGTGAACCATTCCAAGTGAGATCTGACCTTATATTAAAGGAAAAGATTCAAAGAAAGATTTCTGTGCTTTTATCATTACATAGTCCTGCAGAGTTTGAAAGAGAACACATGCTTTGGTTTGTTTTCCTGTAAGCTTTCCATTAATATAAGGGCAATAGCTATTCTTAAAAGGAAACTCAACATGAGAGAGGAACAAGATTTTAAGTAATGACCAGAATTTAAGAACCCCCCCCCCCCCGTTTGTTCCTATAACAAATAGATGGGCTGAGAAAAGCCAGCTTGTATTTCATAAATTGGAGAGTTTGTTCAAGAGCAGTTTATGTGAATGACATGCTGTAAATGTCATTGAGATGGACAGGTGAACTGGTAAGTGCTGGTATGAGGATGTATTTATTACCAATGCTCTAGATACCTTGTCATGGTCCAGGACCCCATAACACAAAAGACAGCAGAAGAGCAAAAGATGGTCGCCAACTGACAGATGGGAGAGTAAAGGAAACCATGGGTACTGACAAGTGACATTTGTCCCATGATTGACCCCTTGAAAGTGCTCTACAGCCACGCCCTGACAAAAGTGCATGCTTGCAGATTGCTTTAAAAGTGCCCAGTCATGCAACACATTGACTCTCAGATGCCGGCTCTCCAAAGTGGAGCACCTTCATTAACTTCTGTGTCTACCTGCCTGCAATTATGGGGGCTCCAATCCACCTGCCCCTCCTCCATCTCAGGGTGGGCAAACCCCAGCCTGGTGCTCCCTTCTTCCCCTCCCATCCTGCAGATGGCACGGGAGCTGGGAAGGGGGACGGGGCTGAGAGAGAGAGGCTGTGGGTAGGCGGCTCCTTCTGGATCAGTTCCAGAGTGGAGCTTGATCCCTTATTCTCCTGACCCAGCAGCAGGTGTCTGTTGGGTCAGGGGGTTGGTCTAAGTCATGGCACTTTCTGTGGAGCTGCACATCTATCATCGCCCCATGTGGTAATATTGGTCAGCATGTTAGGCAGTGGCCTGGGCACATCAGCAGCCCTAACTGTATACATGCAGCGTTTCTAAGATTGTCCTTCTTGTCCAGATCTTGTTTAGGTCTTTAGATGGAAGAAAGTTGCTATGTACAGTACTCAGCCTTTACATAAGGCAAAATTGTTAAGTATTTAAGGCTACCTCAGTATTTGCAATATCCGGCGCATAGAGAATGATGTAAATACTGAGGTAAAATTGTTTATGTATATAGGTACACACTTTCCCCATTTAGCCATCCTCCTAAAACACATGCCCCTTTTATTTCAGGGAGCTAAGTAACTGCCCCTGGTATCTGCAATATTCTGTATAACAAGGATATGAAATAAAGGAAATGCTGCAGATTCTGATGTAATCTAATTTTAGACAAAATAGGTATATTTTTTAAGGGTGACTACGAGATATAATGCTTTCCCCTTAAGCTCTCCTGTGCTTTACAAATGTTACTGAATTAAACTCACTCTGACAAGGGAAGAATCAATTGTCTTTCTACAGATGGGCTGACTGCAGCTTTCTGAGCTTAAAGACCAAAGTTTTAAACATGGTAGTCCAGGATAAGCTCCTAAATCTATTTTTAGGTCCAAATTAGCCAATATTATTGTAGACCCACAGTTCCCTTTGACTTGATGCTCAACACCCTTGAAAACTGGGTCATTTATTTAAGAGGCTTAAATGTGGATATAATGACCGTTTCAGATGCCTGAGATTTGAAAGTATGTCCTGAATGATTGATACTTTCTGTGAGACTGCAGATGACTGATACAGTTTAGAACAAAAATCCTTCTCTCCTAAATCCCAGCTCCGTACCTTAACCACAGGACCACTTTTTTCTTTATTCTCTGAACTTACAAATCCTTCTTGCAGTATACAATATTTTTTTCAGAAAATCTTTTCATTTTCTAGAAGGGCAAATACTAAAGGGTGGGTTGGCTCCAATTTTCTTGTCTGTATTTTACAAAAATCCATGTCACATGTTTGTAAGGAATATATTTTTTCACTCTTTATACAGAAATACTTATTTTTCTTCTGCATGATTGCAAAATGTTAATAATAGAGGAATAGACTATCTTGTACAGAATGGTTTAATTTTGAGTTAACTAGGATTTGCAGTTTCTTAAAAGTGACAGAAATCGTCACTGCTCAGTAGACAACATGTCTGGGATGAGACTTGTTTGGCGCTTTTGTTGCATAAGTAATTTCCATTAAGATCTCTGTCTTGAAACCCACAAAATTAATATGAATAAGAGCACTGCAGCTCATTCTGCTCTTTAAATTATTTTACCAAAGGGACAGCTCAAAGAGAGACCATTTCTTTTCAAGTCTATCAGTATATGTTTATATGGAACATCTGGTGGTTTAGTAATGGTAGTATTTTATCTATTCTTTTTCTCTGTTTTGGATTCCTGGAGTAAGTAGAACAAGAACAATTAAAGCTTCTGTCTGAAAACAAAACCAGAAACCTCATGTATTACTAACACTAATTGTAAGTTTATATTATTTCAGAGAGAAATAAATGAGGAAGCAAGCAGAATTAAAACTTAGTCACCAAGGGACCACTCATGGCATAAGATACTGCTTTACTTGAGAAAGAAGCTTACAATCTGGCTCAGAGTTCTTACTAGATTTATGTGATTTATTCTTGACAATAGAAATAAGCTATTGGATGAAAACCTATGTTTCCCACAGCAAAACATGAGCATATGTTTAAAGAAATAGCTAGTATACAATGCTGTGTATTTTAGACACCTCAGAAAATGTTGCAAAGGATCTTGAGTGATTTTGTTCAAGCTCTTTCACCTACATTGTTTTTTTTAATTGAGCATGCTGTATTCTGAACACTCCAAGAAGCACTAAGAACTTGGTTGTACAAAATTTACTGCTATTGGTGAACACTTACTCATACAAATGACTATTTTTAGTTAGTGGCAACGCCACTACTCTCGCCCAAATGCCTGTCAACGTAAGAGTTGCAAAATCTAGTTCTATATTTTTATCTGAATTACTTTTATTTTCTGAAGGCTGATGCTGCTCCCAAACAATGATAAATTTAAAAGGAGCAAGCTATTAAAGACTGACAGTGTGAAACTAACAAAACTATAGATTTTGCAATAATTATGGTATCTTTCACTTCAGCAACTTTAAATAAACTTTAAGTAAAAGAGAGGCAGTCAAATGTATGCACAAACATTCCTCATTGGGTTGCCAAGCATCTGCTAGCACCGCAAACAACCTCCAGGGTTATAAAGTTATTTGCACAGGTTTATTGGTCACACTTCTACATCAAAAAGCTGCAGATTGCCTCTTGCCTGTCAGTATTAACAAGGCTGATTGCCAGAATGAAGTGAGCTTACAGACATCTAGCAGAGATGAGCACTTATTTATTATTTTTGATCTGCTTATTATATGAAAAGCTGTAATACCAGGGTTGACATTCTGAGATATAATTTTTTCTCTGATAGATCTGTATCTCTTTTCAGCTTTTGTCTTCTCCTAACCAGCTTGCCAGTGTCTTTTAATTTTTTTTTATGTTAGGAAGAATAAACATGAATGTTGCTGTCTTCCTAAATATTTTTAGGTGGCATAATTTCCTTTCCAGGACTGGACAGTAGTATATTGTAAATTTTACTCCAACTTTGAGATTTGAAGATTATTGTAAGTGGAAGGATAACAGCCAATGTTAAAATCCTGTTATTTTCATTTGTGCTTTTTATCTATTTAAGTTCTAATAGAGTATTGATCAGAAAATAAAAAATAAAAAGCAAAAAGCTCATTTATCTATCCATCTTCAGCTTTTCACATATCGGTAGTTATAGCAATCATAATGTCAATTTTTCTCTAAGTAGTAACAAAGGCTTTAACAAACAAAAATATTAACAGTAATAAAACAATTTAAACAGTCCGTAATGCCGAAACCTTACTTCATATTGTATTTTGTAGTAATTTTGCATTTTGTTCTAAAATGAACTATGGGTGTTGATACTGCTTCCCATTGAAATCAATTGCAAAATTCCTGTTAACTCTGGAAACAAGATCAGTTCTTTGGCCTGACATTGATAGAAATATTATCCATATGCAGATGTTCTTGTGGTATTATTTTTATAATAGACTGGAACTTCTGGTGACATAAACACCCTCTGAATAGTGATATATTGCTCATATAGAATAAAGCAACACCAATGTATTCTTAAATAAATTCCATCAAGCAATTTATCAGCAAATATATAAATACTCACTTAAGAATCTGTAAATCCAAGGAGAGAAAGGCTAGGCACATCTGAACGCTTGTACTGGGAAGTAAAATATAGCTAGTGCTTTGCCTGATAAAGGTGCATCTTTTGTGTTTTATTCCTTTTGACAACTACCCTATATGCACTAAACTTCCTATTGTTATTTTACACTGAATTCCAAATAGCTGTGTAGTATGTAAGGTGTGTGGGAGTTGAGTAAGTGGGCTTGTATTTTTGTGGGAAAGCACTTTTCAGAAGAGCTGCTGTTTTTTTTTTTTTTTTCCCTTCAGACTGTGGAATTGCATACTAAAGGAAGAGCTTCTGTTCCCTTACCCCCCTCTTTTGCCATCTAAATGTGGTACTGGGCCTCAGGAGGCCCGTGAACACACAAAGCCTCCTACTGAGGCTGTCATTTGACTGACAGCAAAAAGCTTCTGGGGAGATGGACGGACATGAGTAGGTGGACATGTAAAAATAGAGAACTGAAAGATTAAATAAAAATAGACCAGAACCTTTGTGCTAAAGCAGAGCTGTTTATTGGACAATGTAAAATAACCTCCACAACATTTCATTGGTTTTAATGTCAGGTTAACTGTAAATGTTTGATCAGAGAGATGTTAACTGCAGAAATACATTTAAGACTGTCTGTAAATATCCCAATATAATATTTTGGGATGTTATATAGTGAGAATAAATTGTAAGCTATAACACAGGCTATTTTAACTAATTGCTTTTAAGAAAACTTAAATGATATTGGAACTTATTTATTTGTGTGTCTTGTTTTCTAGGTTTAAGAACTGCTAAATAATTAAATTGTGGCTGATCTCTGTGAAGTAGACAAAAACAAACATTTAACATACTGTAATAATTATTCCAATCTGTGCTTCAAGTAAAAATGGTTTCACAGATTTGGGATGAGATTTAAGACAGGAGACAAATGAGGCAAATGTCTGCTTTACTAAGCTGTATTAAATTGGCCATTTAAATAGCGTAAACTTGATTATAGTGCAAACACTATTAGTCCCCCATCAAAATGGAATCATTTCAGAGAGTGGGTTACTGTAATGTAACTAGGCAGGCTGACAGCAGAGCAGATTGTTTTCTTAATGGGCAGTTAAAAAAATGTAACGAATCTCAACTGCTGTAACAAAATGTTAAGGGATAAATTCTGATGTCAATTTCCTGGTTGTAAATCTGGTAAAACTTTGGGACTGAGAGCAGAATTTGGTCCAAATATCATTTACGTGTTAGAGGTGAGATGAGTTTAGAATGGCAAGCAGCAAGGAAGTTGTGGCTATATTGGCAGGATACTGAAGAAAGTAGTCTGAGGAAAACAGTGGTTTTTGATGGAACTGTGAAGTTAATGTAGAGTACCTTTTTAAAAAAAATTATTATTTAGAGTATACATGGAGTACCTTTTTTGTAATGTGTTGGCTTGTTTTATATGGAAATCTATCATTCTAACAAATACAAATCATATTATAAAATGATTTTTAGATTATTAAGAAAAAAATCATCATGTAGCAGAGAACGATTTCTTTGACAAGATAAAAATCTCGGAGTTTTGTTGTCATTAGGAGGAGGTTTTTTCCCTCCCCCTGTCCCTAGATGAAGTTTTCATTGATTTAGTGTGTATTCTGGATATAACGGAAGATAATAGAACTACTCAGACTGCTTTAATCAAACATTGTCTATATTTTTGTGTAAATACCCCAAAAGGAGCCAATCCTCTCTGCTTTCCACTCTTCCCTCCCCCGCCCATTAGGTTAAGAAATCCTGTGGATAATTAAGCTCGGGAACCATAACATTTTAGCAGTTGCATTGACTTTGCAACTCCTTTTTTCAAAGCTCCAGACATTATCAAAACAGCCACTTAAAGGATTAATTTTCTACTGAAAGGAAGGAAGGCAGTATCATTCCAGAATTATCTTTGGGGTACTGCTAGAGGATATTCCAAAATTAATGTGTGAAGCAAAGGTAATAATGCTGACTCCTGATGATGATCATTTTAATGCAAAGACATAATGGATACATTTTAAAAAAATAGCCATTTAAAAATAGCACTGATTAATAACTAGATCCTAAGCAAAACAAACAAAAATATTACCATGTGTCTATGCAAAAAGTAATATTAAAATTGTATTTATAGTATTACTTGCAGATTACTGAATATGGAAAAAATAGCTGTATTTAATTTAATAATAAAATAACTACTGGTACTATGATTTGTTCTTGTATTTACACAATCCTGACAAAAACTTTAAAAACTGGGGCGATATTTGCCTTGCCTGTGTAGCATTGTGGGGCTTTCTGAATAAATTACAGTTAATACAGCAACATTTTTTTTTTTTTTTACATCAAACACAAAATTGTTTTTGAAAGTCTGGTCTTAATCTATTAAAGCCAGGATATTTGGAATAAAGTTAAGGACCTGATCTTGCACCTTTCCCTAGCAAATCCTGTGCTAAGGGGATCAAACTTTGAGCCTATTTTGCATTTGATGTGTATCCAAAGTTCCTATCACCTTCAAATGAAGTTTTAAGTGTTCAAAGGCTTTGAGTGTTCAGGAGAAGTGAAATCCTGGTCTCATTGAAGTCAGTGGGAGTTTTGTCATTGACTTCAATGGGCCAGGATTTCACCACAGCCTTCTTGTTTGGGATTCAGCCCATTTAATGTAGCTAGTACAGCTCAGATGAGGCTTGATTCCGCCAAGTTCTAATGCCATGTGGAGGGGATATAGCCCTAAGGAGTGTCATTGAAAGCAGGAGTGGCAGTATTATCTATTGCTCCTAGGGTTCATGAGCTGAGCATATAAAAGGCCAGATTTTTCATTCCACATGTGTCCCTAACTCTTATTTACCCTACTAGGATTGGGTCCAATGCCTCTTATATCTAGATTCAGAAAGCAAGTTAAAGATGGAATTACAGCAGTTCTTAAACCTTAAACAAACACTGAATAGTTTAATTATTTCTTTAAGATGCAAGTCAGCAAAGGAATTGAGTACCTCCTAAACCAAGCACTCTTCAGTAAAAAATAAGGATGTTTCGCTCTTGTAGCAGCAGGACCCTAATTAGCTAGTGGTCCTGTATCATCTTAAAGTAGAAAAGCAATATATGCTAGTATTTGTTGTTATTTAAAGACTTGCCACGCAATTTGTGTTTAATCAGTTTATACATACAGGTTTTAGCTGTATTGTACAAGTGATCATGCTGGAATAAATCATTGTGAGATTTTTCTCATGTTCCGTTTGAAAAGAAAGGAAATGTTTCAACTCAAGAACAGGATTTCTGACACTTAACACATACTATTTAAGGAATGTTGTTTACTACAAATTTAAAAAAATAAATGCATATAGATTTTTTTAAGAAACAAAACATGGGCTTTGTGTAAAATAAAATCTGTAAATGCATTTTTTTTTAAGTCTTATGGTCAATATTTTCTAAGCAGTACAGGGATTTAGCTACATCTCTCTCATTAGAGATAAAATCCACTGCACTGTTGTGAAAATGCCACCCTATTTCGTTTTTACTTTGTTCATGAGGGTTCTGAATCTGTATTGGGGGGGGGGGGGGAAGGGGAAGGATGTTGCTGTATGTTTGTGTATGCATGTGCATGTCTCTTCATGCATGCACCTTTATGGATCGATCTACTGCGATTCAATAATGTAAATTAATGATCAAGAAATTCATTTTTTTTTTAAATACCTGTTTTCTTACGGAGCATAACACTTTCAAAGTTATGTCTGTCCTTCCAGTGAGTATTTACAGACTTAGATTCGCAAAGTATTTGTCTACTGAGGGGCTTTTTAAAAGGAAAAGAAAAACCTGATTGCTTGCGACTGAGAAGGATGCACTCATTTGAGGCCATTTCAATGGGAAAGATTTAGTTTAAATATTCAGATCGCATAGTCCAAAGGGGGGGGAAAAATCATTACTACAGTTTTAGTGCTTTTTTTCTTTTATCCCCCCCTTCCTCAAACTGATGCCCATGGGCATGAAATATTTCCATTTGCATCTGTGCATAACATTGAGGGCCTCATTCTCTAGTCTTTTACTCAAGCAAAATTCCCATTTAGTGGGGATCAAGCCCAGTGTTAACAACACGCCTTAAAAAAAAAAAAATTACTAAAGAACATTTAAGGGGATTTTGTCCAAGTCATATAACGAAATTATTTCTACAATAATGGGCATACCCAAGGAGGGAGCAGGGGGCAAAGCTCTTCAGAAATACCTGTCAGGGCCAAGGAAGAGAACCAATGTGTGGAGGGTTGATTTAGCAGCATCCAGACAACAGAAAGGAGTTCAGCACCGGCAGAGAACCCGCCCCCCAATTAAGGAGCATGGGATTTAGCACGGAAAGCCTCCGATTTTAGCGCCCGGGTCAATCCCTCTCGATTGAGGCAATCCTGTCTTTTTACGGCTTCTTTTCATTGCACGGGAGGGCGAACACATCCATCCGCAAGCAACGAGAGGAAGCTGCTGCTTTCTCTCTCATTAACTTGTCACATCCGAGGGGCTCGCCCGCGCCTCCCTTCGCGCCCGAGCCCTTGAACGCGAAGAGCCCTCAGCGCCAGGGAAGCAGCAGCCCCGCGCTCAGGCCGCCCCAGCACGGGAGTTTCCCTCTCCTCCGCCACCAGCCCGCCCGCCCCGGCGCTGCGGGGTACACTCCGCTTGCGTGAGGGGGGTACAAGTCACTCCCCCCCGCCCCCCGGCAGATCGCGGAGGAAGCTGCGCGGAGCCGAGCGCCCGCTGCGCCGCTCTCCCGAGTGACTTAGCCGCAAACCCCTTCCCCGCCCC
>NW_005841861.1:4165830-4170154 GCF_000455745.1 Alligator sinensis | reverse complement strand
TCTTGCCGCTTCTGGGTCCCCCTCGTCCCCGCCGCCGCCTCCCCCAGCCCTGGTGTTGCCTCTGTCTCCGCGCCCCGACGCGAGTCCGTAGGGCGCCGGAGAGCGCGGGGGCGAGGAGTCCCAGCCCGCTTCGGCCCTGCCCCTGCCCCGCGCCCCTCTGTCCGGGCCGGGGGGTGAGGTGACCGGGCTGGTCTCGAAGGAGGTCCCCGGCAGGCCCTTCGACTGGGTTTGGGCTGGTCAGGCTGCTGGGCTGGTCCCCGTTAGTAGTGGGGTTCGTCCGCCTTGAGCACTTTGCTTCAGGCCGGCTCTTACAAATTAGTGGGCTTTTTTTCCTCGGGGCGGGGGGAGGCTGGGAGGGGAGGGGATTTCTGGGTCTGTCTTGGCTCACTTAATACACTTCATGCTAGGAGCAAATGATCCCCGCACAGCCCCAGAGCCCGCTCCCTTGACTGGGAGTCCAGAGAGGTGCAAGGCGCTTCAGGCTTGGGCTGCCGGGCATTTAAAATCGCCTTGTCCACACTTTTGTTGTTGTTCTTCTTGCACGTAGGATTAGGATTAGGATTCTTCTTGCACCCTGGCTTCCTGCGTGTTTGCGGCTAGAGAAGGGGAAGCAGGGTGACCTCAACATATGTTGGAGGAAGCAAAGGTGTTTTTCTTCAAGGGCAGGAAAGCATCTCAATTGCGAGAACGTGTTATCTGCAGCACTTGCGATGGCTCAGATATGCTGCAGGGCCCTGCGTCTGTCCTGGTTATCATGGTTCCCTCCTTTTTAAAAATATTGACATGAGTATCGTAAATGGTAGTAGCGAACAGAAGGAACAAAGGTGTTCATTTTGTCTTGGAGGGAATCCCTTTGAAAATCACTTGCAGCTCTGCCGCGCTGAAAGGGTAGAAGTGTGTGATCATACCAAATCTTAATAAACTACATTTCTAACCTTTGCCACTGTGTAGTCACCTATGTAAAGGACCATATCAAATAGATATAGTAATTTTTGGATATGATCTGGGAGCTTTTTTTCAACGTAGCTAATATCTTTTAGGTTGGTTTTTTTTTTTTTTTTAGTTGGGAATGATTTTTTATAACAGGTGGGTGTTGGTGGGGGAGGCCCCAACTGTCTTAAAGCACTGTCCTCAGAATACATTTTTAAGGTACTGTAAATGAAATGCATCTCAAGCTTAAAGCTAAGAAAAGATAAAGTAAATAAAGATATTGAAGTAAAACACTTAAACCAAAACTTGGGGTTTTTTTTTCTTCTTTATGTTGGATATGATCTCACTGCACATATGGAAACACTTGGGTAAATACTTTTACTCACATTGACTTTTCTGGCAACTGAAAATTAACTTATTTTATTTCTGCCTTCCTGCAGTTACCCTGTTGGATTCCAGATCAGTTCAGGGAGAACTCGGGTGGATAGCGAGTCCTGTGGAAGGAGGGGTAAGTTCTAAATTGCTATCTGATCAAAAGGGTAAAAGGGAGTGATTAGTAAGTTTCTGGAGAGTCCTAATGGCTCGATTATTGTTGATTGTGGTGAGGAGGTCAGGTTTCTTCCATGGCCTAAGAAATGAATTACGCTTTGTTGGAGAAACCCTATACTCCCTTTGGATAGTTCTGTCATGGAAGAACTGGAAACCAAAAGGGCAGAGAAGAGGCTTCAAAATTAGGAGATTGGTTGAGGCACAGACTTAGATGCCTATTTAAAGCTGAAATACTAACAAGAAATGTGATATGGCTACCAAACTGGAGTCTTGCCTCTAATTGTTATAGCTATGGATAGTCTTGACAGAGCTATGTTCAGAGCAATTGCTGTTCTATTTCTAGACTAAGAGGTGGGAATCAGTACTCAAGGTGGACCTTTCTGATGGTGTGAAAGGACAGTAGTTAAACAGATTCATTTCAAAGTATAAACATTCTACGTTTTGGTCTCTGGACAGATGAATCTCAGTTGATAGGGTCATCTCTCGTACATTGTCAGCCATCTGAATTACAGTTAAGAATCTTTCTAAAGAGATGCAGCAATAGCTTATTTAGTTTACTGTTGATTGTCAAAGAGGTTCACAGATCTTGGGGGTAGGCAGGCTTCTGCTTAATCATCTCTATGCAAACCTTTCTTGATAATTCTGCAAATTATTTGTAAGCAAAGCCTGCTGCTGCCAATGTGAATCCAATCCAAAGGTGCTCAGCACCTCTTGTGAGGAACTTCTGAGAACATCCAATTTCCAAGGATGATAGTGAGAGTTGATGGCTAGCCCTGCTTTTGCAGGATTAGGCCAAGAAGATGCATAAGGCCTTGCTCTTCATTAAACAGCTCAAAATAAACAACTTAAGAAATCTTTCAGCAATGTGTACCCTACTTCTGTTAAATTTAAAATACTTTCAAATACCTTAACATTGTCTACCTTTCCAGAATTAAAGCATTAAAAATTGGGGGTAGGAGGGAAAGAAGAGGAAAGGAGACAGTATTAAGTGGAAAGAATTTGAGGCTGCTTTAAGTATGTTTTATGCACAAGCCTTGAATTAACCATAACATGGGGAAAATGGGGAATTGGTTTGCCTCCATTGCTGTTCTGCCTGAACTTGACTGCAATTCAAGCTGTGTACTGTCTAAGCACACTACACTGTCCCCCAAACCATTTTAAAGGGGTAGCAAGTGATTGGCAGGTCTCTGGCAGTATTAGAGAGCACACATTCACTGCTGATTGCAGTCAATTGCCCTCATTTTTTGACAGTGGGGAAAAGGTACAGCTTTATCTCTGTGAGAGTCAGGCCTCCTTGTTAATCCTATACCCTGCAAAGGTCAGAGATTCAGGCAGTCTCTTTTATGCTTCACCAAGAGATATCTACACTGCAGATTAAAACATAGCAAAGCTTTAATAAGTCAACAGCAGAATTGATGACCAAAGAAGACCTGTATATTATTAATAGTTTTAACTTGTTAGATTCTCCTTCTTGTGTTCCTTGAGTGATCTCTCAAACTTGAGAAGGTGACGCATACTGCTTTTTTGTGGATGTGACTAGTTTTAATAAACCTACATATGTGTGTTTTATTTTTAAGCTGGTAGTGAAAAATTTAAAAGTACATGTTCTCTCTTATGTGGCCAGCTTATTTCAAAGCAGCAGAAAAGAACTATTTCCCACCCTTCTTTTTCTTTTTCATTTAAAAGAACCCCTGAAGTTCTATCCTTTTAGTGGTGGCTTGTTTTCTTTTTAACTGTGTGTAGCATTATTGTATGTAACAAAAGACTGTTTTCTAGATTTATAACAGGCAGCTCTCTAGGTGTGAAGCATTTTGTGTGAATATGAAATTTGGAGATAAAAATAGGTTTTTACTGGTGGCTAAAACTAGCCAAATGTATAGTAGCCCCCAAGGAATCTGTGTATTGCATTGTAAATATAATTAATGGTTTGCCTTTAAATTTCACAGTTGCAAGGGTGGTTTTGTGTCTGGAATGCTTTACTTTGCCTCATTCAACCATGGGAAGAGTTGGATTATAAAAGTTAATTTTAGCTGCAAGGAAAAAAAAAAAGATTTTCTCTAACTATACATTCCGAGTCGCTGGAAATTCAGAGCTCTGGTCTTTGGCTCCTGGTTATAGAGCAGACACTTTGTTTATATAAAATGGATATAAATTTAATGGATTTTGAATGGGGTGGGGCTCTGGTTTTTTTGGGGGGGGGTTTGTTTTCTGGTTTTTGCTTTTGTTTGTTTGTTTTCTTTTTAAGTGAAGCTCAAGATCTCAGTGAGGTCCTGATCCAAAGCCTTTTGTGTTTTGATGGTGATCTTTCTATCAACTGCTGTGGGCTTTGGATCAGGTCCTGTCGCTGCATCAACTGTCATGTAAAAGCAGTAAAGGAAATCCCATTGACAAGTATTATTTCCCTTCTCTCCTCTCTCTCCCCTTTCCTCCACACCCAGTAGTAGTAAGACAATTGGAGGATACAGAGAGTAGAAAGGGATGGATTGTGAAGGCAGGATTTAAACTCAAAGCTGGTTCCGTGGCAGCTGTACATTTAAAGAACTTTGTCTAGTTACTAACACAGTGTTAAATCATACATCAAAAGATAACTTTCTAGTTTTTCCCCTTTTTCGTAATATAACACACTGGCTATTGATTCTCTCTTCCTCTCCCCCGACCTTCTTTTTTTAATTTGCAGGTATCTCTAGGCAATAAACTAAAATGTTATTCTCTCTGTTTCTGGTGACTCATGGGGCTAACTGCCATAGTCTATAAACAGATTCAACTATACTGGAGTCCTTTTTTTTTTTTTTTTTTTTTTTTTTAACAAAAGAGAACTTCAAGAAAAAACATCCTTTTTGAAAAG
>NW_005841861.1:4164885-4165787 GCF_000455745.1 Alligator sinensis | reverse complement strand
TTTTTTTTTTTTTTTTTTTTTAACTAAAGAGCACTTGCAGAAGAACAATCCTTTATGAGAAGAATGCAGCATAGTATGTGCAGAGCCCCATATTGTTAAGAACATTTCCATTTATCAAAGCAAAGGCTTCAGTAGTTTTCAAAAGCATTTCTAGGAAGCCTCTTGAAAGTTATATTATAACAATTTTGGAAGCATCATTTTCACATGCTTCATTGTCTGACTTGGAATCCCAGATTCATATTCTCTTTCTTTCTCTCTGCGGAACTGTGATGTTTGTGCTAAAAAGAGACAACAGAAAGACCACTAATGCTGCTTTCTTTTTTGCATCATATGATTATCATAATCTTTCTTTAACACTCTTTTTTCTAGAGCTGCTATTCATCATTTTCTTTCTTTTTAAGATAAATTCATCTTATTTTTACTGAAAGTCTGGTTGACATACAGGTGGCTGTATGCCTTTCCCCATAGTTACCTCGGGGACTGAATTTGGCCTTGTACAATAGTTGTATTGCTTTTTAATTTTATTTCATTTAATTTTTTTAATTCTACCATTTCCTCTTCATTTTGAGAAGAAAATCCCCAAATTTGATCTAGGGAATAAGAGATTTAAAGCATGTCACATTTGGGGGTTTAGTAGACTATAAATTTAACTACCCTTTTTCCTGAGTTTTATAACTACAGGATGTCATGAAAATAAATATAAAAGGGGGAAAAGGACTTAAGTTTATTGGGAAGTAGAGTTCTGGGATCCTAATTAAAGGAGAATATATTCTCCTTATCCCATTTTACCCCCTGTCTTTAATATTCTGTATGTGAATGTCTAGCCCCAGTGAAGTCTAACTGCTTTCAGTGGAGCTGGAATTTTACCCTGGAACTTGGCAAAAATGCTCAGCAGGAATTTT
>NW_005841861.1:4103223-4164854 GCF_000455745.1 Alligator sinensis | reverse complement strand
AGTCTCAGCAGGAATTTTACCTTGGAGTACACATAATGAATATTGTTTTTGTAAATGAATTTGTACCACCATCATTTCAAAAAAAGATAATGTAATGGGTAAACTTTGGTGGAAGCAGATAGAAATAGGTGCTCAGAGCTTTGAGAGAGTGAAGATGGATTGACTCGTGGGAATGGTGTAGACAGGGACTCTGGAAAATGTGGATGCAGTTTTAACATACAGGGACTCAGTATATGGTGTCTGTCTTTTATAATATTTTTGTTGTAATTTAAAAAAAAAAAAAAATTGTACCCAGGGGTATGTTTATCAGCCCACTTTCAACTTGCAATTGAAAGTATCTGACCACTTGGGTTCAGATACTTAGGGTATATATGTGACTTGATCTAATGGCTTTTTCTGTAACTGGAAACAAGTCTGCATGCTACCAATGAAAGAATGGATTAATTCTTTAGTGAAGCTCTGATGTACTTAACATTGATGTATTTTTCTCCCCTCTCTAATTCTTCACAGTGGGAGGAAGTAAGCATTATGGATGAGAAAAACACTCCGATCCGCACCTATCAAGTCTGCAATGTGATGGAGCCCAGTCAGAACAATTGGTTACGAACTGATTGGATTCCCCGTGAGGGGGCTCAGCGGGTATATATTGAAATTAAGTTCACACTAAGAGACTGCAATAGCCTGCCAGGTGTCATGGGAACATGCAAAGAGACTTTTAACCTCTACTACTATGAATCCAACAATGATAAGGAACGTTTTATCCGAGAGAGCCAGTTTGCCAAGATTGATACTATTGCAGCTGATGAAAGTTTCACCCAGGTGGACATCGGTGACCGGATCATGAAGCTGAACACGGAAATCCGTGATGTGGGGCCACTAAGCAAAAAAGGGTTTTACCTGGCTTTTCAGGATGTAGGTGCTTGCATTGCTTTGGTGTCTGTTCGTGTTTTTTACAAGAAGTGTCCATTGACAGTTCGCAACCTGGCTCAGTTTCCGGACACCATCACTGGGGCTGATACATCCTCTCTGGTAGAGGTTCGTGGTTCCTGTGTCAACAACTCAGAAGAGAAGGATGTGCCAAAAATGTACTGTGGGGCAGATGGTGAATGGCTAGTACCCATTGGCAACTGTCTGTGCAATGCTGGGTATGAAGAGCGCAATGGGGAATGCCAAGGTAGGAGCAGCCGTGTTGTACTTTTCATTAGGGCTTAGTGCACATAATTGAATTGGAGATAAGAGTAGGTGGAGTAAAGCCAGTAATTAGTAGCTCCTGGGGGATGCAGTGGGATGGAGGGGTCTAATGAGAAAGTCCAATAGCTCCAGGTGGCAAAGCTAAGAAGTATAATACTGACACAACAAATGATGCTGCCATTATCACCAGAAGGCAAAAAACATTTGCTAACAGGCACTTAAATTTGAATTGGCTTGGGAGTAGCCACTGAAATTTGAATGAACACAGAAGTTATGTACTTGAGCCATCATCATTTTAAAGGCTCGCGCTCTCTCTCTCTCTCTCGGAGATTTTAAACACAGAGAATGCTGCATTCTGCCAGAGAAAAAGATGAGACACACTTTTTATTAGGAGTTCAGCCGTAAAACAGGGAAACAAAGTGACACAATATAGTCTGGTTTTATTTTTAATTTATTTTAATTTTATTTCTTTAGGAAATGTAATTTTTTTGGTGTTTTACTCTATTGTGTATTTTTGCACTAAACAACCCTTTGATATTTGACACTACTGCCTTTGTCCAAATATTTTCATTTCTCAGAGGGTCTCTTGTTGTCTCTACAATAAAGGTGCAAGGGTACTCTTAGAAATGCTAAGTCTTTTCCTTCTACCTGGTGTGCTGCAGAATTAGGGATTAAAGTTTTATATAAAAAGGAAGATTATTTCTCCCTCCCCTCCAAGGTTCTACCATTGCATAAGCAAACCATTTGGGGCTGCATCTTCCCAACTTTTGCCTATGTGAAACTAAATAATGATTAGTTTAAGTAGTCTTTTAATGACTAATTGCACAGATTAATGGGTCTAATTCATCCATGGGGAGTGCACAGCAGCTTGAAGGATTTCGCCCCAAGATTTTCATTGAGGCACTTTGGAAAGTTGGTTTTGGTCTTAGTGGCCTCCTTTCTGTTTCAGGCATTTTTTTTTATTTTTTTATGTATTTATTTATTTATTTATTTTTTTTCAAAGGAAAATTCAATGTCTTGTTGCTGTGCCTGAGAATGATATAGCAATGTGACCAACTGATGGCTGCTTTTCTGGACCAGTTTAGAAGGATGCAGTTCCCCCCCAAAAAAAATTTCTTAGAAGTCCAGTTGAAATTGGCTGTAAATCATTATTTAAAATAATGTGAAATTCACTTTTATGCATTGCAATTAACAGTTGGCAGGAAAGCAGAGCTGAAGCACAAGCGTCTGTCTTTGTTTTAGCATTTTTGTTAGATGGAAAAAATGTAAGCATGTCATATCATCAACACAATTACAATGGGCTGGAGTGAGAATTGAAAAATGAACAGCACAATGACAGAGCACCTTATTTAAAGTAAATTATTCTGTCTTGGAACCCTGAGAGACAAACTTGGAAATTTTTGTGCCTCAATAAACAGGAGCATGTAGATGATGTGCTGTGGACACTGTTTAGGACAGCCATCAGGTGAAGAGATTTTTATTATTTTTCAAATGGCCAGTAACTTCTAGTCAATGCTTCTTGACACTCTTACAGTCCAAATCATGAGAGGAGGAAGTGAATGGAAGAAGGCATCTTGGTTTGTTGTATGCAGATTATGGCGTGGTTCTTTTATAGGACTACTGGGTCAGTACAGGGTCACATTGATTGATGCAGATCTAACACTTTTCTTAGCCACTGGCCCAGACGTGATGAGCTAATTGCATGACAAATGCTGCGTTGTTCCTGGGAAGTCACTCGAGAGGTTTTACTGGTGGGCAGTACAGATGGTGAGGCTTTTTTTATATTTTTTTGGAATAGACCTTGGGAATGAGTGTTTCCAGTCAGATTACCTATAAACTCAGCTAGACCCATGCAAGTTGGACTTGCGAAACCTGATTATCCATTTCCCTAGTTAAAGAGAAATCTGATGAGGTCATATCTGAAAGAGAGAAAGAAACCTTTGTCTACCAGGCCCTCCAATGTAAAGCTAGCCTGTTCAAGTTCTTTTTCAAAGGATGCAAGCCAGCAAGTAATTTTGAATAGTTAAAACCATTTCATCAGTGGTTATTTGTGGTTTCCTTTTTAACATTGCCATTCCCCAAACCAGAGTAGTTTACCAAGAAGTTCCTTTTTAATTCATGAAGTGTACTGCAAGTTCACAATTCATTATCTGATGGTTTTCACTAAGGCTAAGTTTAAAATGAACTGGCCTCTTGACATGGTTGCGTAGGGGGGTTTCCCTTTTACCAGTTCCCTGTTTCAGTTAACTTAGAATTCAGTAAATTTGCTGTTCTTGTAGGTTTTCTGCAGTGATAAACGTTAGGATTCCCACAGATTTTTGAGGGAATGGTAAGGGGAAGAAAAATCTCTTAAGTCTGCAGAAAACTATAAAAGGATACCAGCTTAGGACTGGAACACAGTGAGCAGGTTCCACCCCCAGTTGTCTTTCATTGGATTGACTGTGGCAGGGCAGATGCAAGAGAAGGTCAGAGATCATCCATTTCATCATCCATCTTTCTCTTGTGATCTTGAGGTCAGAGTTAAGATTAAGACCTTAATTGTTTGATTAAAGGCTTGATGGCACAAATAGTCTGGGCTAGTGTGGGACTTAAGACATCCTTGTTGTGGGATCTAACACTGGTCATCTCTGGAAGACTTCAGGTGCTTGGGGACAGAAGTATGCTTCCTTGATTCTCACCTCCAACACTATGTGCTAATAGAGTCCAAGAATGAACAGATATGTCAGTATTTAAAAGATGATGCTCCGAAAGCAGTGGCAAGTTAATTCCAGCTTCTGATATTTAATAACATTTTTCTGAACTTACTTTTTTTCTAGTTTTGTTTGGGGGGAGGGAGGGGAAGAAAATGTGTGAAGCAGTTTGTCTGTCAAGGAGAACATGTGGTTGACACTTGGAAGCAGTTTGACTTTGAGTAAATTCTGCTGAGAATAGGTCAGTAGAAGCTGACCAAAGGAGCTGTTTCCTGAAAACAGTTGCAAAAAAAAAAAAAAAAAGTTGCCACTCTTTCTGTGTGTGTGTTTAAAAAAAAAAAAAAAAAAAAAAAAAACCAAACAAAAAAACCCCTCCTTCCAGCTCCACTGTGGAGCTCATGATAATTGGTCACCTGTCAAAAAAATCAAGGTTTGGAAGTGGAAAATAACATCTTAAACTGTACTTAAAATCAGGATGTTTTCCAGATACTGTACATGGACTGTGATTCTTTATACTTAAAAAAAAAAAAAAAAGTTTGTTGGAACAGTCATTGTCTGCTGATGGTAGGGGCTGCAGCTTTAACTTATCAAACTTATTCATTAATGACTAGTGCTTTAAAAAGAAAGCACAGGGATTATTGTTAATGAAACATGAAATTACCTTATCTAGTGACATATCTCAAGACTAAAGTAATTACTGCTTTAGGGCACAGTAAGGCCATGACTTTCTTTTTGACTTGAATGCATCACTGTGACTTAAATTATTTTGTTACACATTGATACAGTATGGCTTGGATTTAGTTACTTGATTTCCTAATTGCAATAAAATGATACTTTTGCATGCAAAAATAATAAAGAAAAAAGAAAAGCAAACAGGGGAGGGGGGAGATTAGAGAAGTAATAGACTGTAACTGATTGTGGTGATTCTGCTGTGAGATTACAAATGTCGATTTTTAGACCTGCCCTTTAGCAAAAACGTGTGATAATCAAGATTTTCATATGAAGGTTATGAGAATTAACTGCTCTGTCTTCAGAACTCACAAAAGGAAGGGTATATAAGTGTGTGTAAACTGTGCAATTGGCAGAAAATCCAGCCTTGCTGAAACCGTTCTGAGTGGCAGTTTTATATCCTTGCTGCTTGGAATTTCCCCTCTTTGATAAAAGCATCTTGAAAAAAGTAATAATTTGAATATGATTACTTTTTTATCTCTGTAGCTTTGAAGAATGACTGTGATCATTGAGAAGAGCAATTCATTTTTATATCAGAAGAGCAGAGTTTAATTGTTTGGTTAGCTTGTATGTGTGTTCTTGTTTGTTTCCCTGTATCGATTGCATTTTCTTTTGTCAAGGTCAAGATGCCCTAGGTGCATATTCTTTTTATATAAAGGGTAAGCACCAGGATTGCCCCAGAAAGGCAGATTTGAGCTCACTTAACGTTTGCCAAGCTGATCAGTTTTGGCAACAGAAAAAGCAAAAAAACTAACAGCATTAACATGGTAGGGTTTAACAGACTTGTGAAGACAGAAGCTTCTTGGAGGGGTGGGGGGCGTGGAGCAGAGGAGCTGTGCTGAGGCACAATCTGTTTGAACTAAATTAAGAGTTTTTCATCTACAAAATAAATGACATGGCTGTGTTCTACATTAGCAGAACCTGTTGAATCCTACAGGGATAGTTCTTGAAAGGACTTTGTATCACACAGTGTGCTGCAAAATCGCCACTTAAATATCATGCGGACTTGGGGGAAAAAAAATTCCCCTTTAGCTATGTAGCTAAAAAGGTTCTCAAATAATGGTCCGTTAGACTCTTCCTTGGAGCAAATTTTGGGATTGCTTCCATCAGAATCTGTGACAGCTTCTGTTGATTTATTCAAGACTGTCAGGCCCTCGCATTGTTAGTGAAAAGGGAGATCAGCAAATTATGCTAATCAAAACCAAATGAAAAATGATTCGTGATTACAGGACTTCATACCATCTTTGGCAGTTTATTGTAAACTTAAGGTAAAAATCCCACTCCTTTCCCTCCCTTCACTACTCCCCAAACTTGCCTGATGCATGATGAGACCTAGCCTGACAGATTTTGGCCACTTATGAGTTATTTATATGTCTGATAACATGATCCAGTGATCTTGAAACTTTCATTTCTCCTTACAGTTACAATAATCAAGAAAAAAATTCAGCTGTATACTTCTCTCTTTTTGAGACTTTTGTTTTTCTTCCCCTTCTCCCTCTCACTCCTCCCTGACTTTGGGATAAATCTCTCTCTTCAATTCATCCCATTATGTCCTCCTTTTGATGTGGTGTGTGTGGTTGGTTCTTTGTTTTCCCTTTTGTAGGGGAAGGAGCAGGTGAGGTCACAGTTTCATGAATTGGAGACCATTAACACTTCCATGACTAAACGGAGGTTTTATGAATATTCAGAGTGTGTTTCACCTCCCTGGGAAGAAAACATGTTGGTTCTCTTCTCTTCACTTCCATTGGAGACTAGGAAAGTTTCCTTGTGAATGGGGATTGTCAGCTGCCTGGCCAGTTTGCCTTTTGCATGCAGCAGATTCCTCATTTGCATATTTTGTATATACCCTCATGCAAAGTAGCACACCCATTTCACAAAAGAGGTAAGAGCTTCCTTTGGAAACCTCAGCCAAAATCTCCTTCTGTTTATGCAGAGCTCAAAGATTTCTATTTCATGCAAATTAATTCTGTTTTTTATTTATATTCTTTGTTTAAGAGATACAAAATGCAATATTTGCACAGTGTTCCTTTTGTATCCCAGCTCTCCTCTCTTATGGATATGGATGGCTGGCACTCCTTTCTCTTTTTCCGTAAATGCTGAGGCCTGGTTGCTCACTTCAAGCTGACATGTGGGAAAGTGCTCTGCTCTAGTGAAACTCCTTAGCTTGTTTGTAAAATGATTACTTTAGGTGCAAATTGTACCAATGTTTCTAGTGCCATGAAGAGATGAAGGCTGTTGAATACTATTTACTCAAGATGTTTATGGGTGACCACAATGGTACTTTTTGTACCTACATCCTCCAAGGGAAATGACTAACTCCAGGAAGTGAACCCCCCATCCCACCAAATAAGCTTGAAGTTTTGTGCATGAATTTGAATGTTCCCCAAAGGGGCGAGTTCAGCCCTGGTGTAATTTCATGACTTAAATGGACTTGGCCAGAATTCTCTTTTGGGACATGAGGAAAAGTCACAGTTTTAGTGCTAGGGCAAACATGCACAAATGAAACTGCTATATGTGATTATCAAGAGAAAATGATCTTTTTTGAAAATACTTTTCATATTTAATTCTCCAGTTGTAGATCCCCCCCTCCCCCCCATATTTTTGATTTAAGTGGCTTTTATTTATTTATTTTCTTCTCTTTAAAAATTGCCTTTGGCCTGAAGTTGGGTAAAGCTGAGGCTCATTAAATACTCCCAAAACACAGGCTTGTTTGGGAAGGATTTGTTGAAAGGTTTATTGATTATTTTTTTTTTTTTTTTTAAGTCGGAACACATGCTGAATGTATTTACTGTATATTTTTTTTCTGTGTGCATGTACTGTTTTCCATTTTGTCTTGGAAATAAGTGGTATGAAATTAGGACCGTGGTCACATTAATGCTACATTATGTAAATGAATGGAAGAGGAAGGATTTCTTTTTCTTTGCAAATACAAATGCACAAAGTTTTTTGATATCCAGTTAGTGTTTAACTTGAAGCTAATTTCACAGGGCAGTAAACTTCACAGTGTCAAACAGCATAGCATAATTAGGCTGAGGGAAGGCTCATTTAGAACAACAAAGAAATGTGCAAAAGTTTCTCTTTTGCCCAAAAGGATTTTTGAGAAAATAGGAAGACATTGTTCAAAATACAGTATAAATGGACTGCTGATGTAAATAATACTTTGAGGTACTCTTCATTTGTTTTTGGCATGTAGTCATGAGGAGGAAAACTTTAAATTCTGGGTAGGTTCAGAATAGTATTTGCTTTCTGGTAATGCCCAAGAAGGGTCCTCAGAATGAGATGAGGACTTTATTTTATGTCTAGTATAAAATAACCCTTGTGCCAAATTGCATCCCAGCTAAATAGACAAGGTGGACCAAGGATGAGACCAGGAAAAATGGAGAAGCGCTGTTAAACGCTGATAGATCTTTCTCTTTCTCTCATCACACAAGGATGTTGAGCCTGTAACTGAGCTGAGCAGTGAATCTAGCTGTCAAGTCCAAGTCCAGTGTCCCTGGCCTGGTAGACAGTACAGCATTTTGCTGACATTAGATATTTTGATTAAAAAGTATGAAGAGACCAGGGCCATCCTTCCCTCCAACTGCTCCACCCTCAAAAGTGATCCCAGTAATCTTTTTCTAATAAGGTACAGATCTGAGTAACTACCATTTGAACTAAATCCATTGATAATTTTAATTTGCACGTGTGAGTATTTTACAGAGCCCCAGTACAAAGCTGTAGTACAGTGTCTTAATTACCCAGATAATCCTGTTTGCTTGTATTTTTAAACTATCAAGTGCTGGATAATTATTCAATTCTTAATAGAAGGCAAATGGCAATGTAAACAATAATTAGGATGTTAGACTAATGCGCTTCAAAGCAAATTGGATTTTTTTCATACTGTTCAGCATGAAGTACCATAAAGCTAACAATTTAGTGACAAGGAAGCAAGTTCCATTTTGTTCATATTTTATGGTATTATCTCTTCATGCCTTGTTTCTGTGAATAACAGTTTGCCCCAACGCAACTGCCTGCTCCAGAGCCAAATGTTGCTTTAACAATTGGCTCCCTGCCGTTTACCATTTGGCTATGCTCTCCCATGGCTCCAGATTGGTTCTTTGTCTACTCTAGTTCCCCAGGGTCAGAAGCTAACAGAATACTGATTTCCTCCCACAGTACTGATGACAGGTAAATATGGGCAGACCTGATGCTTGGTTAAGATGCAGTCCTATTTGGGTAGCTTGTCTCCCAGGCTCTTACTATGGGTGAACAAGTGTGATAGGCTGAGGTTTTTGTGTAGTGTTTTTTTTTTTTTCTTTTCTTTCTTCCCCTTGGCTACTCTTTCTGAATCTTGTTACCCGTAAAGGTGTCCAAAATCCTCTTGCGGTATTCCCAGTGTGATAAATGCAGCCCTGAAATGGAGATCGACCTGAATCAGAATCTGAGATCTGAATTCCATTTTACTTTGGAAAAGTTAGGATCTCTGTCTAATGTTTGTGACTTGTCCCTTCCCTAAAATGGACTGAAACAGCAGCCTAGTTAAGATCTCTGAACTTCAAAGCTCCTCTTTACCAGAAGAACATGCATGTTCTGAAAATAGTTGCAAATTGCTCTCATTTTTTGACCTTTACAGTAAACTGTTTGTCTGTAGGGTATGTTGGTGCTTCCAGAGACCATTAAATAAATCTTGTCATTTATATAAATTTGTTTGTAGTTATCCATCACTCAAAGATGGTGCATATTAGTAACAAAGGCTGCTGCTTCTGCTTGTTTAAATATTTTAATACTGCTTCTGTTACACAGGATGTGTCCAGCTCAGTCTTTTTTGTGCATTCTCATCAGCATCTAAATGGAGTGAACAATCAGCTTTATTTCCTCATTATCAACACTTTAAGACAGGCTGAAGCATTCTTCAGCATTGCTGTTAATGAATTACAGCATCTTAATTACTGCTGGATTAATTCTTATCCTGAGAAAAACAGGTGGTGGGGGGTGGGAAAGTGGAATCAATAAAATTCTTCAATGGTTTACAGATTATTATTTAAAAAAAAAAAAAAAAATCTGCATTTAGTTTCAAAGTAGAACAATTTTCAAGGGTAAAGAACACTTTCTTTATCCCAGAGGCTCCCTGCCAGGCCAGATTGTAAAAGCGTTAGTTAACAAGTCTGTATTTCCATACATAAAACACATCTGGCTGGAGAGATGAAAAAAGTGGACTAGTGCTTCAGCGAACTTGGTGCTTAAATTCATTTGTTTTCAGTTTTAAGTATCTTCTGTAGTTGAAAAAGACATCCCCTCTTTGAAAACAGTTTCCTTTTTGAAGTGTCCAGCCTGGCAATGATTGAAACAATGGCTAGGCAAATTAGCATGTTAAAAGAGTTGGATCAATACCTTCCCATCTTGCTCTCTCTAGAGCAGAGTTTGCATAGCACTAGGAAGCTCTTGACAGCTATGCCAGTATCAAGAGAACTGTCGATAGCCGTGTGGGTTATATGGATGTACAGTGATCAAGCTGAGACAGCTTGATCCAGTGCCCAGACTCTTTCAAGGATGGATATTTAAAAATGGATTCAGAGGAAATTGACAGTTTTGTATAGCTCAGGGGGATAGCTCCATTTAATTATGGAGAGGATTAAAAGAAAGTGTAGGGAGAAATAAGAGATCGATACAAGGACATGGGTTGACTGAACTCCTCCTTTAGATATTGGAGTACTCCATTTTGTAACACTTAAAAGCCTTTGGGCTTTTACAAAAGATGAGTAAACATAAACTTAAAAAAGGGGTGGTGTATAGTCTCAGCTCTTTCACAGAAATGCCCAGACATAGCAACTGCTAGATCATGATCAACAGGAGAATACCACATGCTTAGATGCAAAAATGCAAGTTCAACAAAATGTCAGAAGTCAGTTCATATTTCATTAGTTTATTTTCTCTAACAAGACCACTAAAAATAAAAACAAAAAAAAACCCCTGAAACCAAATTTTCTCAGATGTTCTGTTACTTGGCTGAGTCTGCCCTTGATTGACAGAGCTGTGGTCTACTGGGAGCCAAAACTTCTCTATTTTGACTGACTCTTAACCTCAGTGCTGCAGGTATGCCACCTGTCAAACAGGGTTAACAGTTTTATATCCTCTTCCTCTCAGGAAGAACAATTGCTGCATGCAGTTAGCATTCCTACCTACATTAGTATTCTAATTAGTACATGATACTGGCTGGAGATTATCATGGTCAGATTCCCCTCCTGCCCCCCAAACAAAAAAAAATCCCCCCAAACCTGCCAAATCTGCATACCTCTTATCGGTCAAAATTACATCCTAGTCTTTCTGAAATGAAGAGGCCAGTCTGCTTGGAAGCCATTCATACTCTCACGATGCTTGGATAAGTTCTTGGGTTGCTGAGTGATGGCAACTGGACACAAATCAGTCACAGTTTCCATTTGAAATTGGTTTTTAGTAGCTTGAGTATTTGTTATTTAGCTGTTTAATCCCTACCATCTGCTCCACGTACCCTCATACCCCCATGACACACATACCTGCAGGCACACTTGGTGCCTCCCTGGTACATTAACACCTAAATATTGCAATGGCACATCTTGTCTACTCTTAATTAAGGTAAAGGAAATAGAATTTCCTGATTAGTCTGTGCTCTACTCCATGTTACTGAAGTGTCTACACTGAAGCTAATACTGTATTTTAAGATGGGAGCTGGTCCTTGTACATAATGCAGTTACTCAACATGAGACCATAGGAAAGCAGAATGAGCAAATACAATTTAACACCAAGGAAACACCTGTTTCTGAGGTTGCTGCAGTTAGTGAATTAAGGGAATAAACAATAATATTGTTTGTAATCTACAACTACTTGCACTACAGCTTGGAATGATCAAGACTGGCAGTAATGCAAGGAGTAAGGTATGATGTGTCTGTCCAAACGAGATGGAGGAGGTCACCAGGAGAGAGGTTCCTTGCACTTTCTCTTCAGTTTGGCATTGGCCATTTATGGGATGGGAAAGTTGAAGAGATGAACTACAGGTTTCATTCAGTGTCCATAGGAGGAAGAATTGTGAAGCAGCTTCATTTAATGGTAGAATACAGTGTTTTAATAAGAATTGTGCACCTACCCAAAACCAGTATGTGGCCCTACTCAAGTACTGGGTCTTCCTTTTCCTATTAGGATTATGCTGATGCAGTGCAAATCTCCTGAACCATTTTTCTGGGTCCAGCTGAGGACTTTCAGGGGTCAATAGAAAAGTGGCTGCACGTGGCTTTTTTTTTTTTTCCTTTAGTCTTCCATGTTCCTTAGGAATATTTGTCAGCACAAATTAAAACAGTCTGAGGGCTCTGATGTGCACTTATTGGCTGCATCCAGATGAATGCAGACATTTGGTTTCCCAGGGACAAGTAGCAGCTGCACACCTTGTGCGGCTGCTGCTTGTCCTCCAGGAACACCTGTGGTCATGCATGCTCTGGTGTATGGCAGGTTACTTGGATGGGGTAGGAGCTGGGCCAAATTAAGGCAATGGCAAACTAGGCACATGGCTAGCACCCTAAGTGAAGAAGGAGCCCAGTTGTGCTTATTTTACATATTATAATTATTGAGTGAAACAAAGTAGGGGCCCATGAGTTTGTTTGCCATGGGCCCACTAAAGGGTTAATTTGGCCCTGGGTAGGGGAGGCTGGGGACAGTAATTGTGCTGGCCCCACCAGCCTTACATGGGGTCCTGGCAGACAGGGAAGCTGCAGTCATGGTGTTCCTGCAGCTGGGAGCTTGTCCAGTAGGCAGTGTGGCTCCTGCTGGCCAGACTTCAGCTTTGGGCAGTGCACACTGTTGGCACATGCTCTGTCCTGCTTTTTTTCCATGTGGGTTTTTGGTCCCGGCATCTTCCAAGGTCAAAAAACATCTTTGCGCTGCAGGATAGCAGCATGGGAATGCCTGAATATGACTTCAGCCTTGCCAGAAAGATGCTTCTGGAGTGCAGGAGTGCTCTAGCCATGTGCCTCATGTGTAAGGTGCCAGGAGCCAACTTGCTGCCTCTCTGCTTTCTTAAAGTTCATAATTAACCTCCACTTCATAAGATGCACTTTTCTAAATATCTAATAATCATGGTGGCCTGACTTCTGACTACACCTATATTGAAACTTGTTTGTATAAAATGCCCTTGTAGCAGACTAATGAATTAACATTTTAATGTGGGTTTGCTTAGCTCTCCTTACTGAGAGTTTCAAATGGCTTAGTTGCCTCTTATGTAAAGATTGCCATTTATTTGGCTTGAGGTTTATCTTTTGAAACCCAAACACATTTGTGTTGGTCTGTAGTCTGACTTCCCAAGTTCTGTAGAGAGAGACATGATTATGCAAGTATTAAAGCTATGGACCTTATTTTAAAGTGTTGAGCAACTGCTGTTCTGTTGCCTCTACCTCTGTAGTGTACAATGGCGAATTTACCTTCAGTCTTCCTAAATAACAAGGAGACTGAGAGGGAGGACCTCTCAAAAAGTTTAATCATTTAATAGCTATCATATTGCAGTGTATTTATGGACAGGGCAAAAAAGAGTCTTTTTAAGAACTGATTGTTCAAGAAAAGCCCTCTGAGGGCCTTCTGCAAATCTTGTTCTTAGTCAGTAATCCTTGTAATTTGATGAAGTTTGCTTAAGTGCAACTAGGACAAAATTTGGTCCTCAAAAGTCAGCATCTGTGGAAGATAGAAGGATGACTAAAAAGTGACTGTAGGGTTCCTGGCTCTCTGAGAAGACTTTTGTAAACCGTGCCAATAAAGCAATGAAGACATTTTACAAGTAATTATTGGCACATCCAGAAAACACTCTTAACACTTCCTGTGGCTCTCGTTGTCCATAGATTTAGACTAGTAGCCTCATGCAGATGTTTAATCAATTTTGTACTAGGGAGTTGGCAGCCAGGGTTGGTGAATTGGCAATGGCTCGTATTAAAGAACCTCTCAGAAAATCAGGCTCCATAGATCAATATTTGCTGGAAAATGTCCTCATCCTTTTCCAGATTTTTTTAGCAAATAATGTCTTGGAAAAACCAGAAGCCTGGTGTAAAATTTAATTTTGTTCTTGCGTGGTTTACTGAGGATGTCTATCTACTATATACAGACACTGAAAAAGGCACTGCTAAGGTTGTCCAGCTCAGGTTTCATCTTCCTTTTCTTTTCAGATCTGTTTTCAGTGTCTACATCATTCTTTATTCAGTGTGTATTTGATTTCTCAAAAGAAAATTCTATAATGCCCTGAGCTCAGCAGTTGTGAATCTCACAAGTAGCCCTAAAATAACAAATAAGTACAGTTAAATGATGAGAGGAAATACAGTTCCTCTCAGGGAAGATTTCATTTTGTGCCTCACAGGGGTTATTCAGTTGCTTTCTGATTATGATATCCTTACTCATGTTAAATAGTACTTGCTGTTACTTTAGCTTCAGTCTACCTGCCTGCACCTGATAATATTCAGTGTGACTAGAAATATTGGACTCTGACCATACCCTGAAGAAAAAGACTGAAAACTATTCAATTCCTATGCTATGCCCTTTTAACTAATCTAGGTGTAGCTCTTGGCTATTGGTCATGTAGGAGTAATGGATACATTACCTATTAATCATGCACAAGATAGATACAGGCTGGCCTAGCTAATTCTCAGAAGGTTGCACGTGGAATAGGGCTTTTGGAATGATACAGAGCTAAAGACCTAGAACTGATGTTCTCCATTCTTGCCTATGCAGGTGCCTCAGCTTTCACAGAGGCAGAGCAGGCATGGAAATAAAGTGACTTGAGCAAGTCCGTCATGCAGCTTGTTCCCCCAACAGAGTAATTTATTTTTTAATTTCCTTCTCCTTGCTGTCCAGATCAATCCTGAGAAGTATTTTTTTCACTGAGAGCTCCACTTTCCTTACTAGTCAGCATCTTTCTCTTGGCACAGTGAGCTAGGAGTCACTTAGGGTGCCCACAGGTCCATTCTGCAGAGTCGGAGAGGACCTGACTATATACATCTTTCCCCAAGCATCATTCCCAAAGACATATGCATATAGAGCTACAGCATGTGTTGTTTGGCTGGCATGTGGCTACCCCTAAGAGCAGAAATCTTATCCACAATTAGCAAAGGCATACTGTTCCAGTCTAGAAGTGCACTGCAGAAAGAGCAAAACCAAGATTTTACCTACGATCAGCTAGCCCAGGAAGAGTACAAACATACAGAGCTCCTTCAGCGCACATTCTGAGAGTCCTGTTTTGATTTACTTATTTTAGTTCTCAATAAAATATAATTACTACAGTTTAAAGAAGCCTAGTATAAGATGCATTTATCAAACACATTCCTGTACTTCCTTGTTTTAAATGTGCAGCCTCCCTTGGCTCAATTTCATATTTCTCGCATGTACCCACAGTTTTGCCAATTTTATCTCAACATGTTGAAAAATGACTTTTTTCACATAGACAGAAATCTTTCATTTGCATCCAGACTGGTTTTAATGTACAGCGCACACATTCACTTATTAAACTAATGAGCAGATATCTACTAAGGAGATATGGGCTGCACAGGTACTGTTCTATATCTGTTGGGAGGTAGGGAAGGGATATTAAAATTGTTTATGAGATCAAAGCTATACCAGTCCTTGCACCCTCTCTGAGTTACGATATCATTACTCGAGCTGTGGGAATGGAGAAATAAAGCCCTTTACCATGAAATATGAGAAGTGCTTATGACTTAAATAGAGAGAGAGAAATTTACACTCCACATTTCAGTACATTTTTGCTTTCTTGCTGTTTTTGTTTTTCTTTCTTTTTTTCAGTGACACAGTAAATACTGAATTCATTAATGCCTACAACAGAACAAGCCTTATTTTTATGGTTCATTTCACCCAGGGTTAATCCAATAACATTTTTCTCTCTTAAATGTCTTAATTATTCAAGATTTATTTAAACAAATATATATCTGTACATAGATCTATAGACCTACAAATATCTATTTATCTACCCGGCATTGGTAACTATTGGAACAAATCCTATCATTTCTATTCTTTGCTAAAACTGTGTTTCCCATCATTTACTTTGAGAGCAGGTTTTTTCTTAGCCACTATGGAGAGAGCATTATTGTATTTGAGCCAAATGAAAAGCTGCATTAGAACATCAAATTGATCACTGAAGCAATGTTGATTAAGCGGCTTATTCTCAAATAAAGCATTAGCTGCACTTATCTATTTTTATGTTATGAAAGACATTATCAGCTTTACAGGGGGCCAAAAACAGCTGATAGCTGAGTTCTCTATAGATAGTGTCTTTCATACAAGCTGTATCAGAACATACTTTGCAGAATTAAGTAATATTGTTGCAAAGTTTAAGTAGCAGCAGAAAGAGAAGTTGAGCATTATAGACAAGAAGGAAAATGTGCAATGAAGTTTGGAAGAGTTATGCCAAATAATATGAGATACCTTGCATATATGAGGAGCTGTAGAGGCGGTAGCTATCGCATCTGCCCTCCCGAGGTTATCTGGCAAAATATAGAAGAATAAGTTAGTAAACAGAAAGATTAATAGTCTGCTTCTGAAAAACATATTTCTGTGCTCTTATTGGTCTGTCTACTGTCATGGAGAAATACATAGCACAAGATTCTGGATTCAAATCCACTGAAGCAGGTAGAAAGATTCCCATTATTTTTAATGTACTTTGGATCTGACCCAAAACACATTGTCTTTATTACACCCTTTGAAGACTTAAACATTTCCTTGAGTCCCTTATGTTGTTGGAATTCATACCAGCGGTGCTTCGCATGTGATCTTTCTGATGAAGATGAAACATCAACAATAGCTACGAACAGGCTTGTGCATGTATGGGTGCGCACAAACTAAGTAAACTAAATTTCTCTTTCCATTCAGTATATCAAAATGAAGGTTTCCTGTAATTGTGGGCTGCTAACATTAAATAGATCCAATTGGATGTATTGACAAGTCTGTATAAGAGACCATATATGAAGTGCCAAAATATATTTTGATACGTCTCTACAAAGCAATTTTTTTTTTTTTTTTGCTGCAGCTTGTGCATGTTATTGTAGGTTTTCTGTATGGAAAAAACTGGCATTTGTCATCACTTGTTACAGCACTGTAGATGTCATAAACTTTAACACTGTAATTGAACCTGAGTTCACTCTGGGTTAATTTACCAGATCAAAGAGTAACTCTGATATATACCACTCACTCTATTTGCCAGCATAAACTCCTGGGCTCAGGGAAGTGCCAAGGAAAGATTAGTTCTTAAATTTTGTTATTTTCAGCTAATCTTATTTTTCAAAAAAAATAAAGCAGGAGGTTTTTTGTTTTTGTTTGCCAAATAATTCTATATTAATACCAGGTGTTGTTCTTTTAAGTCCTGAATGCTATCCAATGAGTTGCAATAGGGTTCAAGTATATCCTAATGGTCAGTTTTGACACTGGAGAAGCAGAATGAGCCTAAGATTTATTGGTATACTTTTTTTTGATGTGGGGAGGGTGGGAGGGCTATGTACATGAAGAAGGAGAGTGTCTTATCAATCAGTTCACGTAGTGAACGCTTTGAAGGCCATGGTCTTTAAGAAAAAAATCCCAGGTGCAATTACATCAGTATAGATATACTTGTTGAAGCTCTTAGAGTCCCTTATGCCAACTGGTTACTCTTGCCCTTCTCACTGGGGTCTTTGTTAACTGGAACTCCCCAGGCTTGCCATTTGGGACTTATCTCCTTTGTCCTCCAGCCCTCTTGCTGTGGTTCCCCAGGTTAGAGAACTCAACAGGAAAGCCTTTCTGCTGATCCCCTGGCCCTTAGCTCTCTGTCCAGGCAACTGTAGCTCTCTGTCCTTGGAGGGGCCACAAGCAAATCCTCCGCATCTTGATCCTAGACACTTTGGGTGCATATGTTTGTTCACTGCACCTTGTCTACCTTTACATGGCTCACTTTAAGTGGCACGAATAGAGACCAGGAGCAGCCCATACAGGTGTGTTCTGGTTCCAGGAGCTGCTTAGGGCAATTGGGGTAAGTAACTTGCAGTGGGGGGAGGGATGGGTGGGTCTGTGGGGGAGGGTGGGATGGGGGGGCTGGCAGGTCTGCTGGAAGGGGGATCAGTGCATCTGCGATGGGTGGGTTTTGTCTGCCCAGGGGTGGGGAGATTGGGAGGGTGCTAAAATAGCCCAGTCAGAGTCAGGGGGCAGTGAGGGGGGTAAAAAGAGCGCAGCCTCGGCTGGGATGAGCAGCGTGGCTTTCTCAACCCTGGGGCTTTGCTCAGAACATGTACAGGTGTTTGATAGATCAGACAAACCCATTCTTGATCTAAGTTCATCTTGGGTGAACTAACTTAAATCAGGCCTTAAAAATTAACTTAAAAATTGTAAGTGTTGATGCATATGATAGGAGACTTTAATTTTTTACTTCAAAATAAAGCAAAGAGTAAGTTGTACCCCACACTTACTGCAATATAATTCTAAGCAAAAAACTTAAGTAACAGGAGTATCAGGAAATATGGACTAGGGTTAATGATGGCAACAATACAAAAAGAAGGGGTGTGTTATTAAAATCGACGTAGTAATTTTAATGGAGCAGTCTTTCTCTGGATCACGTCACTCATCTTTTCTTCCCCAAGAAAGAGAGAAACACCAGAAAAAGCTAGGAATAAACTTGAACTAATGGTTAGTGAATTATTGGCTTTGATTAACCAAAAGATTTTATTGACTTTGGGGTTTTTTTTTGGGGGGGGGGGGGAAGATCCGTCTAAAAGAATCCACTAAATAATGAAACATGGAAATGGTAAGTTTTAACTCGTATATTTCTCACTTTGCTAAAATTTAAAGTCAACAAAATATTTTCTTACCATCAACAAAAGGTGGCTTCCTAAAAATAGTATGTAGTGTCTCTGAGCTCATTCTAAAGCCATCCTAGAATGTTATACTTTTTATTACTTTAAAGATGAAAATCCTAGTGGGATGGCAGGTACAGATACTGCAAATCTCACTTATGTCACAAGGGCTGTTGCCTGCTGAAGTGGGGCAGAATAACTCAGGAATATCAGTACTGCTTGAGCAAAACGGATTTGGCTGATATGGTGCCTGATTCTGTATTGTGATAAATATTTTACTCTTTGCACTACTCACTTGTTTTAAAAATACTGTTAAAGGCGGTGTATCTTCCTATCTGGAAATACTCCAAGACTGGGATTTCTTTGATTGGCATCAGATCAGCTATGTTGGTTCCATTTGCAGTCCCTAGTATTAAGCCACCTATCCCAGTGGATGTCACATCCCAGAAATGCCATTGTAGCTGAGCATAATTCAGAGTAACTTGGAGGCTGCTCTAATTTCCCCTAGGAGCCAGACAGTTCCACAGTCAGCCCTGTTCAGAGGGAATACAAAGATAGCAGAAGTTCTGCCTAATCCAAGTTCTTATACCATACTCGTGACATGCCATCTGAAACATTTCTTCCCCATTCCATCCCTCCACAAGGTGTTCAGACGGGTTGGAAAATCAGGAACAGCAAGTTTAAATCCTGGCACAAACTTAGGATAATAAGTAGAAGGAAGAAGTAGGAGTATTTATAGCCTCTTTTTGTTTAAAAAAAAAAAAAAAAAAAAAAAAGTGTTGTGCACATGCAACTTAGTGTACAAAGGCAATTTGGGGTCTGAGATGAAAGCAACGATTACTCTTTATGGAAGGACACAACAGGAATGCAATTAACCAAAATGCAGTGGATCAAGAGTGTTTTTCTTTAGACTGTTCTGTATGTTCATTTTAGGGTTTGGGTTGTTTGTTTTGTTTTTAAATTGTTTGTATAAACAGCAAGGCACCAAAACATACTTCGGAGCTCCTGAAGTCAATGAGATGAGTAGATGCTTAGGACTTGCCCTAAATGCCATCAGTATTCATGCAAATCACACAGTATTTTGTTTAAATCTGAGCTAGAGCAAGTTCATGCTCAGTATGTGGTTTTGCATCTGAATGCACTATATGTTGTTCTAAAAGCAGTCTTGGTTTCAAATTAGTTTGCAATATGGATGCCAAAGCATCAAGAGTTTAAACTAAGATTGATATACAATATGTATAAGTAGGAAAGAATAACTGCTTATTTCCTGCAAGAGGAAATCATGTTGGTGTGACTGATTTTTGACAAAGTATCTGCTTATTTTTTTAATCATTTGTTTGTATAGAAGGTTAAAAGGTCATCTTAAACTGCCCATGACATCTAGTGGATAAACTAGATCATTAAACCTCAATCTATCAGTTTGTTTCATCTTTCAGGAAGACTATTCAAACCATACTGTGACCAGTAAGCAGTATCTGAAATTCACATTGCAACCACCTTAAGGTTGTTGGCTTCATTCATTGATGCCCTCCCCCTTCAAAGAACAAGCATTGATTTGAATTAGCAAATGATCAGTCAATCCCAAATTTGCATTCCAAAATAAGTACAAGGTATTTCCCAATTAATATACTCTGTTACCTAAATGCACTAACAGCTGCTTTTGTGTAGCTAAAAGATGGATATAATATCTTTAAAAATGTGTGCATTGTTTATTAATTATTATTATTATTTTTTTTAAATCTGGGAGACAGGAATTTTTATTTATACTCATGACAACTTTTATAAACTGGGGCAGCTATTTCATTCAACTGCAGTTTCAGAGGCAGAAGTATCATGTAAATTTTAAAGTATGGTGATGTACTATAGAGTGCAAGCAGTATTACCAACTCTGAGCAGTCAGAAAAGAGTGGGCTTTGTCTTTCTCCCTACAAGGAGCAGTAAATGTGGTAGAGGTGATTAGATCAACTGGACAGTTGCAAAACATTTTTCTTTATTTGCAAGCTTTCGGACTCACTTGCCCTTCCTCGGGCAAAGGAGAATGCAAAGTCTGTAAAATATCTCCCAGGTAGAAATGAAACTTCAGATTGCACAGGTGAGCTGGAGGGTGGTATATATTTTCCTGGGTGGAAAAGTTCATTTTATGCAATTAGGCTCAGATAAAAGTTGGAACCTCCGAATCGATTCGGAAAAAAAGATTCAGGGATTTGGAGGGCAGTCTTTCAGGGGAACAGAAACTGAGAAAATGGAGGGGGAGCAGGGGGTATCTGTAGCTGGCCAGTGACTGATCTTTCCCTGAGTCTCCTTCCAATCACAGTGCTCTAGGGGAGGGATGTAGAAACAGTACATAAGCCTCTGTCTGCAGTCTTTCTGTCCCTTTTGTGAGCTGCTGCTGCTGCCTGAGCACTGGGAAGGCCCCTGTTACAGGCTACCATCCCTGCTGTTTTCATCCAAATCTGCCCAAAATGACAAAGTTATAGGTATTTCAGTGATTTTCCCATTATAGTCTGTGGCCAAATCACTGCATCTCTCCAAATTGGCACCAAATCTTCCAATGCTGATTTGGCCAAATTGATTCGGGACAGTGATCTGAATCTCCAAATTGAATCACTGCCCTCTGAATTGGCCAAATCCAAATTAAATACTTCCCTATTCACACAGGCCTAATATCTTCCATGTTTCAGGGAAGAAGGTTGTAGCTGTGTTGGTCTAATAAAAAAATATTGTCTCTACCACATTGACTGCTTTTGCTTTTAGACCAACTAGATAGTTGAAAAAAAAAATTGTTTATTTGCAAGCCTTTTCTCCCTACAAAGAAAACAACGTAATCAGTCATTGCAAGACAGTCTGAATAGATGCTACCTATTTATATTCTTTGCCTTGTGATTATTGACCTCTTATGGAGCATTCAGATCACATTCTCAAATTTCTCTCTACAACCAGGGAAGCTATATAAACTATCTTTAAAAAAACAAAGAAAAAAGAAAACATGAAGTGGCTTCAGGTGCTGAGACTTAATAAAACATTTAATATCATGCAGCTGTCACAGCAAGGACATAGTTTTCATGTACCATGTGAATTTGTTTTTTGTGTGTCTCCAGTTTGTAGATGAGAATCTCTTCTTGTTTATTTCAGTGCAACTCTATTGATTCCATCTCTGTTGGTTTTTTTTACTTCTAATTTATGCTCATTGTGAAGACAGAGGTCTTATGAGGGTACTAAGAAGATCATCAACTTGTAAAACTAGTTTTGTATTTTTGGATGTTAATTTATGGACATATTTGTTTTCTGATCACTTGTGAATTATTATCCTTCCTATAGGAAAGTGATGCTAATAATCATTCTCTTCCTGAACCATGTAATACCATACTTCTTGGAAATATTGTGACAGGATTTTATTCTGGATAAGTATTCTCTCTGGTAGCTGAGAAAATCCATGAGGCTTTGTTCTGTGTAGTTTTCTTTCTCTTTGCAAATAGAAACAGGTTTAATGCTCTGAAGAATGAGAGTGATGATCAGCACTTTGTAGGCATAAGCAGGAATCGGTTAATGTGAAAAATAAAACTGTACACAGCAGATATTCTTAAAGTGGGCTGTCATGATAAAACCAACATAGAAAGTCATTGTCTATGTTCCTTTTACTATTTTGAGGAATTATATCATTGATTGCTTAAAGCCCCATCAGCTATAAAGCCCTGAGAGTGTGCTAGTGTGATACAGCTATTATACATAGGGTGTTTCAGAGGCGACTGTTCTTTGACCTTGCCCTCTATGAGGAGTTTTAGACTTCCTTATCTGGATTACTGACTGCCCTCTCTCTGTATCTCACTTTCACCGTAGCTTTCTAAAAATGCAGTGGCAAACCAGATAGCATTAATGGAAAATGCCATGGCCCAGAAAACAGCTTTTGCTGCTGACAGAATGGACTGATGGAATCAGGGCTGGTAGGACATGCTATTTTTGATTGTGAAAAGTGGTGTATGTTAAAGGCTTGCCAGAGGTCTATAATGTGATTTCATGTTCTTTGTTGGTCATTTCCAGCTGCCATTGACTATAATGGATGTTGTTAACATAAAACATTTCATCAGGGAAAAGTGTGACTATATGGTAAACCTTTTTTCCTTTTTTCAAACAGAATCTAAAACACAGAGACATTTATCTGCTTCACATTTTCTAAAAGATAAATTAACGCACAAGGGTGTGTGGGATTTGCCAGGACTGGTGAAAATGGGTATCCAAATTCATTATTACATAGAAAGCATATTGCATAGAAACCAACTTAAAGGTTCTTGTACTAATTATCAGTTTGTACAATTTCTGCCATCTTTTGTGCATCTCTCTAAGGAGATCTGATTTGCACAAACTTTGACTTATTCCCTGCTGGCTGAACCTGGAATGTTTGGATGTAGAATGTTTGTTTATATATGTATATAACAAATATGCATATATATTTACATATGTGTGTATGTGCATATATATATGTGATATAAAATGTAACGCCCAATACTCTTTTATTTTTCACGGCAACACCCTCCATCTCAGCCCACGCAGGTGAAATTTCACAAGCACTTGCTCATACCTTAAGCATCCAGACGCACCTTGCTGATTGTCATTTATATCTGACTCTCCTTGCCCCTGGCAGGTGCTGAGTTCACATTTCCACATAAGCTGCTGCAAAGCATTTTGTCTAACAAGTCACTAACACATGTCAAACAGTGAAGCCCCCAAGAACCCACTGTGCGTATCCTTCAGCTGTTTTCCAGAGCTGAATGCTAAAAATCAGTCTCCTGGAATCTGTCTTATATATTTTGCATATACAAAGGATTCTGAAACTAGAAAACTCTGACCTTGAGTGTTTCAGTGTTTTGAATTGCAAATGAGTTGTATCATAGGCTCTGTTCGTGCAAGTTCAGGTGGCTAGGTTCTGAAGCAATGGGTTTAACCTTCCCTTGCAGAATGTTAAGGACAACTGGCTGGCAAAGCAGCATCAGTGCTGCTAATACGTAGGAAAATATGAAAGTATTTAGATGTTCAGGCCATTTCTCAGTAATAAAACTGAAAGCTTTTAATGTAACAGAGCAGTTGTCCTGTCGTGTGTATTCGGCCTCTTTTAATGCTTTCTGCCTGACACCCTGTGTTTCCATGAATGGAGGAATTCTTTTGGATTGCTGCTATCTTGTGCTCTCACTGTAGCAAACCTTATCAGTATCCTGGTGGAGATCACAGCATTCACAATGAGGAATCTCGTTTCACTTGCACAGAATTGAGATGCACTGAATCAGGACAGCATCACAAACGTGTTTTAAATTTTTGTGTGCGCGCGCGCTGTAAACAACTTCAACAGAGTTGTTGCTGCGCATGAATGATCCTTTGTTCTCTTTTCTCTGCTGGCTTAAAGCAGTTGGGAGCAGAAGGGGAAATTTCATTTAGAGCTAGAATCCATTCTGACTTTGATAGCCATTCAAGTACTGCACTCCAGTGAAAGCCTAAAACAAACATCCAGGTCATCATTTTTTTTTCTCTCTATGACCAGAATTATGTCATCAAATATTTGCACAATCAACTCCCACTTTACGTTCATAAAGGCAATTAATGCTGCTATTTTGAAAGATTGATGTATGTTCCATGTGGATTTGTGCACTACTTAAATAGCTCTGTTTAAGCAGCATGTTAAACAAAATGTAGGCAGATGCATACAAATAAAATACAGGAAAATATTCATTTCCCCAGCACCCCCGTTTAATGGCTGATCTTGCATATTCAGAGTTTTGACTGACACGGAACAAATTTACTGTATCGTTAATGGCTGCACCTTCGCAGGGAAAAATAGTTGGAGAATAAACTTGACACATCATACATGCTATAACTGTTTAATTGCAGCTACCACTTTTGTCCTTCATTCTTTGCACTCCAGTACTGTGGCACTTTTCTGTTTTTAATAGAAAACACCATTTTTTGTTTGCTCAGATCAAATGCTCTTTTTTTTTTTTTTTTTTAAGCAAACAGATATAGGCAAGGAAAATTATGTCTGTTTATTAACTAGTTGCTCTTAAAAGAGCATGGAAAGCCAACACTCATGTTGTAGTTTATCAGCAGCTTTTAAGAATGTGTTCTACTGTGCATATCTAACAGGTTGAAAGTTCTAAGAAATATAGGGTGATAGTGTTACAAAGTTAAAGTAAATATTTGAGAGTCTGTAATTTAAAAACCCAGTGTGTACACTATATGCTCTGAATGGTCGCAGAAATCACATTTTCTCAGTGCTTCATGTAAAAGGATTTTTGAGGTTTCTGTTGAATATGCCTCCATATATTTACAAATATGTCACAGATATGGAAAGCTTTAGAAAATGCTCAAATCTATGGCAATCCTGATGAAATAGAATCACTATGGCTAGGTACAGAAGTTACTGGTAGAAGTGATAGGAAACCAGTTCAAATCTGTAACAGAAGTAAGCCAGACTGGAAATCTGTAAGCAGAAGTTAAAAGTGATTTATGGGCACTGAAAATGGCCGAAACTGGTTTAAGATAATCCTGGATGGATGTAGTTATCAGACTTAACTGATTTAGGTTAAATCAGTGTATTGAACTTCTGTCCCAAATCCCCTCCAGATTCAAGTTAACTCAGTCCCCCAGCATCCCAGGATGCTTTGCACCTCTTCTGCACCCTCCCTTTGCAGGGTGGCTGGGCTAGTCTTGGCCCAAGCTGTCTGCTCTAGCCAACCAGGGAGGTGTGCTTTGTTGCCCCGTCTTTTGGCCTGCATTTCTGGAATCAAAAGTGAATGTCTATTTATTTGCTTATCAGTTCAATCTACGCAATTTAGACTAACCTGCAAAGATTGAATTGATTCAGCCTCAGGCTTTAACTGGCTGTACTTAGCCCATAATTAAAGGAAATTACCAAAGACTTTGCAAACACTTACTACTTGTCATAGTATTTACTACATTGAGTGGCCCTTTACTTTTCCTGTGCAGGACTTGTTACACCTATATAAAGTGACTTTAAACTGCTGTAACGGTTTTCTATATGAGGATGAAGAGAAGGGTTGTACAACTAACTCTACCATTGTATAGAGTTGGTAACTATATAATTAAGGTGGTAACATTTTTGTCTACATCTCTAATGCTTCTGTGGAAACTATGGGATTACTATGTCAGAGGCAACTGGGATTAGATACCATGTTGATCACTGATCTGATCAGAGAGAGAAAATGCTGAAGTAAATCCGTGGGACATTTCATGCCAGGAAGTAACTACTCCCAGGAGTGTGTACCTGTTTGGCTACTTAGAGCTGTGTATTAATGCAAATTCCTATTGCTATGAATGGGAATTTTATCTGAATCATGGCAGTAGCAAGAAGTCCAAATTCCTGGCAAATTAAGTAGGCAATCTTTTCTTACTCTTTTTTTTTTTAACAAAATGGGGAGACTTCTACCTACAAAACAAATGCAATTAGAGGTGTATTTATTACCTGTAGTGAAACTGGTAACCTTTTGCTTTCCAAATTTACTTTACTTCCATGAAAACCAGCCTGAGATGCATTTTGTTTTACTTGCAAAAGGTGCAGTGGCGTTAGGTGTTTTGCTTCTTCATAGGTTCTTGATGTCTGTGCAGATTTCATTGTAGATTTTCCTCCTGAAATTCTTCTGAACCTGTGGTGTTTGGGGTTAATCTCCTCATATCTTTTCAGGTGATGACATTATCAAGAATGCACTTGAATTTTCATGAAATTAGACATTTTGCTAGAGATTCTTTCACATATGACAGACATTTTGAAAAGCATTGCCCATAGTATTTTGGCAGAAGCAAGGGAGCAGCTATTTCTCTATTTGAATTTGGCATCAACAGGGAATTGAAACGCAGTCTGTGAGTGTAGTTTACAGACTCAAAGGTTAACATATTTATTTTGCTGGTTAAGGTTACCCTCTCAGTGATGTATCAAAGCCTTACATGTACTAAGCCATCTTGTGCACAGTTGGGACATTACAGGTAGCACTCTGTTAATCACTTCTGCAAAATTCAGTCTTGATATTGTTTATTGGAACTAGATAAAAGTAATGTCATAAAGCCTGGAAATGTATAGCTTTTATCGTATGAGGAACACAACTGATTGATGAAAGGTGATGTGAGTTACACATCAGCAAGTGAGTATATTGAAAATCTTGAGGTCAGATTCTTAATTGGTATTAAGTGTCTTAGCTTCATTAAAGGTAGTGATACTTACATTGGATATGAATCTGTCCTTAACAAGCAATTATTTAATGCAAATGTTATACCTTTAGTATCCTAGGCGTCTGTGCTTACCGTCTTGCATTAATTTCCATATCAAATGTATCTTTGTTGAGCAAGTTAACCTGTCATTGAAGGCCTACCTGCAAAACCTGATGTGCTCATCCTTCCTGTTTAAAGGAAGCAGATGCTATCCTTAGTTTACAAGTTAAATCATGTTTTTCTAATTAATAGCCATGCACCATCAAACAGGGATCTGAAAGTCTGCTTAGGGTCTTTCTGTCCAATTCTTCAGCAGCATCTGCAACAGCAAAGACCCTGTAGGTCAAATCGTCCTGCAGTCTGGTTGTCTTTTAACTTATGCCATCAGTCACACCTATGCTGCCCCTTGTTGCTGTCAGTACATGTGCACTGATATCATTGATTGGAACTGTTTGTAATGTGGTAAAAAATTCTGTTGATGATGAGAAGAAATAGCACTTTCCTTAGCTGCGTTTCCTTTGTAGGGGTTTGGTCTCTGAATATGTACAGACAGGTTTTTTTTTATTTGTTTTGTTTTTAGTTTTAATGGCTCCTGAGGGGAAAAACATCTCAGCAAACAGGTAAATCATCAGTCTTTTGCTCATGTCGGCAGCAGTCAGCGAACATCTACCTATATCCTTTGAGCTCTTTTAGTTTGCTTTAGCAATTGTCAAGCATGAGATCCTTTCTCCTCTTAGAGGTAATAAGAGCATTGATATTACATATTACTTATATTATAGTTAGGTTTGTAAGCTTGTTATGTCTTTATAGTACTGCCACTATGGGGCCTCTATCTCTGCTTGCAAGCCCTGGGCACTGCCACAATGCAAATACTATATAATACTTATTCTGGTGAAGGAACAGGTGAGTGGGTTGATAATTTGGACACCTCCTGAAGCTGTTCACTAGCCCCATTCACCCAATCACAGTTCATCATTCCCATGAGCCAACAACTTTATCCATTAGAATAGCATGGAGAAGACTAGGTGAGGGAGGAAAAATTTACCTTTTGAATGAAAGCTCCCACCCAGTGTTCTGACTGAAGATTCAATAAAGCTATTTTCAAACCATAATAAAAAATTACCTACAGCAAGTTGGGCCTAATCGTCTGATAGTCATGTTTGCCAAGTTGTAAATCAGTTCGTGATCAGGACTTTGAAGACTAAATTTAGACATGTAGCATCTTTCACAAAGGCCAAAAGGACTTAAATGTTGGGTTACATATTTCAGTGTGAAATTCAAAAAAGTATGTAGTGATTAAATGAGACTGATATTCTGACTTCCTTTCGTTATATTTCCCACAGTAAACACTGTAGTCAGGGCTTCCCTGGGGACTTCCATTCATTACTCCTAGGATTTCTTGGTTGTGTTCCTGGAGTTGACATGAGTGTGCCATAAATTCCTTTAATTCCATTCACTTTTCTCTATAAAAGCTAAGTGATTGTGAGAATGGACTAGAGAGTTCAGACTCGGTGGGGTGAGACAATGCTATAATAGTTTCATAGTTGGTAGGGTTGGAAGGGACCTGAGCAGATCATCAAGTCTGACCCCCTGCCATGGGCAGGAAAGAGCACTGGGGTCAAACAGCTCTGGCAAGGTGTCTTTCTAGCCTCCTTTTGAAGCCCCCCAGGGTCAGAGCAAGTACCACTTCCCTTGGAAGCTGGTTCTAGATCCTAGCTGCCCTGACTGTGAAGTAGTGCTTCCTGATATCTAGCCTGAATCTACTCTGTCAACTTATGGCCATTATTCCTTGTTACTCCCAGTAGTGCTCGGGGGAACAGGGACTCTCCCATTGCTTGCTGGTCTCCCTTGGCTAGTTTATAGATGGCCACCAGATCCCCTCTCAGCTTTCTCTTGTGGAGGCTGAACAGGTTCAGGTCTCGTAGCCTCTCCTCGTAGGGCCTGCCCTGCCTTGCTGCCCCCGATCATGCAAGTGGCCCTCCTCTGGACCCTCTCCATGTTGTCCACATCCCCCCTTCCCCCCCACCCCCCGAAGTGCGGAGCCCAGAACTGGATGCAGTACTCCAACTGCAGCATGACCAGTGTCATATAGAGGGGGAGGATCACCTCCTTGGACCTGCTCGAGATCCATCTGTGGATGCATGACAAAGTGCGGTTAGCCTTTCTGACCACGTCCCCACACTGGCAGCCCATGTTCATCTTGGAATCTATAATGAATCCAAGATCCTTTTCTGCCTCTGTGCTGACGAGAAGGGCGTTCCCCAGCTTGTAGGTATGCTGCTGGTTTTCCCTAGGTGCAATACCCTGCACTTGTCAGTATTGAATCCCATCTTATTCTCATCCGCCCACCCCTGTAACCTGTCCAGATCTAGTTGTAGCCTGTCCCTCCCTTCTAGCATGCCCACTTCTCCCCACATCTTAGTGTCATCTGCGAATTTGAACAAGGTGCTTTTCACCCCCTTGTCCAAGTCGCTGATGAAGATGTTGAACAGTGCGGGCCTGAGGACTGAGCCCTGGGGGACCCCACTGCCCACATCCTTCCAGGTCGAAAATGACCCATCCACCACCACTCTCTGGGTGCGGCCCTCCAGCCAATTGGCGACCCCTCTGACTGTGTAGCTAAGAAAACAATAATTTGGAAAACTATTCTGAATGTGCTTAGATATGAACAGAAACAATAATGTGTCCTAGATAATGCTTTGCATAATGTTGGTTACAATGCTGTGTTGCTTTCTTGCTATTGCTAATATTGTGACTGCTATCTTCATCCACATATCATAGTGTACAGTTTAAAAGGGATTTCATTGTACTTGTGTTTCTGTTCATGATATAACAGTGTTTCACTGTTACAAATGATACATTTCTCTTTAGATAACTTCCTCCCTTGCTTCATTTATTTTTGTTAAAGGATTGTCACAGACAAATGAGCATGTTTTCACACTACTTGATAATTTTACATGGCATTACTGAAGGTGATTTATAATTTATATGTGAAAAGGATTTGCTGATCTCAATAATCCTCCAACCATCTAGATAAACACTATCATTCTAAATTGGATGAACTTGAAGGAGTCAAGGAATTCATCTCCAAGGGCTTTTGGCATCCTGCTCTTTCCCAGACAACAGAAGTATGACAAAGGAATGCAGTACCTGCCAGAATTCATTTTCCCTTACAGTCGCCCAGATCACCTTGAAGTGGGATATTTCATCTGTCCCTGCTAAATTGCTCTTCCTCATTGAAAAGACATTTCACAGGACCAGATTCTGCTATGGGTGAATTTCAGAGATGTGTAGGTGCAACTATACTGCTGCTGCTGCTTCTGCCGTCCTCCAGAGAGTATCTAAGAAGGATTTGTGATATAAAAAACTTGGTAAATTGAGTTTCTCCAAACTTCGCCATCGTGGAAGAGAAGAGACAGATATACATATTTTCTGTTGAGCATGCTAAGCTACTTGCCAGGATTTTTTTTTTTTTCCATAAGAAGTCATAAGCATTTTCCTTATGACATTTTTAACTGTGGATCACCAAGTAGTTTACAAACATTAATTATGTCAGTCTTGAAGCACTTTTGTGATGTAGTTATTGTGAGACATCCAGGGCCAGACTGTGGCTTGCCATTGTGAGTTTCACAAGGTTGGGGAGAAGGCTCTGTAAGTCCCTCCTTCTCTGCCTCTGATAAACCTTCATTAGGAAGGGGTGGTCAGTAGGGCTGTGCGAAATGGCACTGTTCTGCTTTGACTCCCGTTTCAATGGAGCAGTGTTTTGTTTAGAGTTTCGTTTTGTTTTGAAGCAGTGTTCTGTTTTGTTTTGTTGAAACTGTTTTGCTGTTTCAGCTCAGTTTTGACATTTTGCCCATAGGCTATAATGGAGAAGCATGAAACTGCCTATAACTTTGTCATTTTTAGCCTGATTTGAATGAAACGATGAAACTTGCAGGGATGGTAGCTGCTCCTGAGGGCATGAAGCCTGCCAAGTTTCAGGGAGATAGGTGCGGAGGTTTCTGGGAAACTGCACCTCAAGTGCCCTTGTTTCATTTCAAAGCTGTTTCAAAGGCTTTTATTTCATTTTGATTTTCCTGTTTCGAGCTCAGAATGCATTGAAACAGCTTTGAAATGAAACACCCGGAGAAATTTTGCACAGCCCTACCGGTCAGCATTGTAGTCCATGTGCTCAGAAAGTGACCCTGAAGCTGGTGTGGGCAAGAAGAAGGACAAGGCTCTGCCTCTAACCTGATCACTGTATGCTGGGAAGGAGAAGGGTATTTGTCTTCTACAGGATACTGTTGTATGAACATTAGAGAAGGTTATGCAGGGCAGTACTTCAAAAACACAAATTGTCCCTAGCCCTAAGGATTAGACATTACACCCAAACTGGTTTAAGTGATCAGAAACTGGTTTAAACCTGTAACAGAACAGATGTTCAGTGCACATAAACCAGTTTGAAAATGGCTGAAATCGGTTTGAGAAATCTGGTTGAATGTAGTATCAGATTTAACTAATTTGGGTCTGCTCCACAACAGGGCTGGCCCCTCCCCTCTGCCCCCTGGCTGCAGCTCTGGCAGAGACTGCATGCGTCTGCCTGGCTTCTGCTCCCTCCCCTCCAAGCAAGGATTCTGCTGTCCCCTCTGCCTTACACAGATGCACAGCATTAGCTAGCAGACCACATGCTGGCTACAGGCAGACAGGACAAAGGCAGAATCACCAGGTAGCTGGTAACGTCCCTCTGCTGTTTTCTTAATGCTGTGATAAACACTGTGTTAATAATTCTCTGCTGGGCTCCCTCCCTAATCAGAGGTCCTGCCAGGGCCTGGCCATGCCCCACATCTCCCAGGTCAGCAGTGTGGAAGGGAAGGGAGGGGTTGCTCTAGCACCTCCTGGCTTCTAGCCTGGGCCACTGCAGTTATGTGCTTGCATTTTTTTCAGTCCGGAGGGGATGTCTCTACTGTTACAAACTGGTTTAGCCAGGTTAGTCTAACCTGCAAAGATTGAATCAATTCAGGCTCAGGCTTTTTGAATGTCTGTGCCTAGCCCAGAGGTCAGTGAAAGAACCAGGAGTTGAACCCAGGAGAGTTCTCTTTTCTAGCTATTGGATCACACCCCACCCCAAGAACACTAGGCTAAAGGATTGTGTCAGAGTTTAAAAACCTCACAGAATAAAACAGCATCTTCTGTTGTATTTCCTTGTTAGCATCTTAATTTTTGCAGACTGGAACAACATGGAACAGTTTTGCAGTTAAATATAACTGGTATCTGTCCTATGTAGGACAGACTTGGAGAAATTAAACGGGTAGAAAGCCTGTTAGACCATTTGAGTTTATCCCTATAACTACAGGCAGAAGGTTACTTCTGTAACTACAAGAGGTAGTCCATTGGTAAAGAATACATCTGTGTGTGTGTGTGTGTGTGTGTACACAAAATGATAGTGCCCTTGATCTAAGGCAGAAGACCAAAAGCAACGGGTTTCTCAATCTGCATACTAACTGCATAGAGAAACAGTAAAAACATTGTCTGTATGAATCTGAAAGGCAATAGACTACAAAGCAGCTGTTTCCTTATTTGTTGGCATTAAACTCTGCCACTCTTGGCATTAGTAATAAACTAATAATGGTCATGAACCCCAAATATCAAAGGGCAAAGAAGACAGAGCAACTTATCAAATGTATGATCCTCTCTGAAATGTCATGGGTAATCAACTGTGCAGTAGCTAATGGACTGTGATTTGCATGCCACTATTTTGATTGATGTACTACTTAGATGAGGATTGATAGTTTTTACAGTGATGCTTATGGGAGTTTTTCAGAATTATGTCCATCTATTTTCTCTAACATTCAAGACGGCCATAGTGGTGTTTGCTCTGATGCTGTTATTTTCCTTAGAAATTATAATGGCTTTGTTACACTCAGAAAAGTGTACAAGAGTTGGTAGCACGGATTTCAATCTTGCCTCTAGTCTAGGCCGTACCAGGGAGTTGAGGATCTTCCTAAACTACGGTGCCAAACAGCTCATTGGGGCAACCAGGTAACTTATTTTTTATCCCACAACACAGGGTGTTACTGCAAATAATCTATTACCACAACTGATGCGATGCATGAAGTCCCATAGGAGGGGCCCTTTTTGTTTCTGTGAAAACTGCCCAAGCAACACTCTCTAAAGGGAGTAACACCCCCACAGTGTTGGTGAATTCCCTAAGTCTGCTTAGGAAGGGGAGCTGAGGGACAGAAATGGGGGCTGTATGCAGTAGGTTAGAGACTAAAGATCAAATGACTGAACACACCATGGCAGTGGTAGTGATAGAAGGAAGATACACACGTGGGTACTACAATAGGGGTTGTACTGTCAGTAGTGACTCCATACAACAGCATCTGCTGTATGCAATGTGTATAAATTAATCAGTTGCATAAGTCTCTCCAGGATCATTACATCAATAGTCAAGGCAGACAAAATGTTGAGGTGGGGGTGGGAACAGGTAAGGGGACATGACTTACTTAAATTAATGTAAGAGGCAAGTTGCAAAGCCCAATATAGAACTCAGGACTCCAATTCTCAGTCCAATGCCCAATTTGTTACTTTTGATGATTGATTGCCTTTGGTGATGCATGGTTTTTAACTCAAGTGTGACCTTTTAAACACTTCTCAATTTGCCCCTTTCTTTCCAACACTGCTTTACAGTGTATTTTAAGGTTTTCATTTTTGGTGGAATCTGTGAATCCTTGGGGAAAGGACTGTAATTGTAATATTGGTATAGTGCCTAAAACAATTGGGTCCTAACTTCATTTCAAGCTGCTACCAGAGTGCAGGTGTAAATAGCAGTAATAGCACAGACTCTTGTACCTGTGTGGATTTCTGCAGAAGTGCATGGTCTTCTTCCTGGGCTCAGTGCTAGAGAGTTCATATTCAGGATCTATGAAGATTAGATAAATAAATAAAATAATGTAATGTAATTGCAAACAAATTTGGACTCTGTACTAGTTTATAGGAATCATTGGTACATTTAAAATAGTTCTCCAAACTAAGGTGTATTGGACACCTCTTGTGTATCTGACCAGCCATCCAGTTAATGATAGGTAATGCTTCTGTCAGTAGTAGGTGGACCTTTTAAACAATGCTGTCAAGGCTGAGTGTTAGGCCTTTCCATTTCAAAGTGTTCAAGCTGTTACTGTGCTCTATCACAGACTTCACCTAACTTCAGAAAGTTAATTGCCTTTTTACAGAGCTGTTAAGATTTAAGAGATGAGAGATAATCCCAGACTGACTGGACAGTGCTTTAAGATATAGATCTCCTTTCCCATCAGTGCTTTTCACTGATTAGGGAGAGAAGCTGGTAAGCAGGTCTCCTGACAAAGGGATTAGACTTTGTTAATGTAGAGATTCAGCCAATTAATCAGCTTTCACCAGAGTGTATTGTAAAACTTTAGTTATTGGTGTGTTCTGCAAATATTGGAGGCTCCTCAAATCCTGACCCCCCCCCCCCCCCCCCCAAAAAAAACCCAACCAATGAAAAAACAAAAACTCTACCCTCCTCTCCCCAATTATTTTAGATTCAAGCACATAATAACATTAGTGTCATGGTCATAATTATAATTGCTGAAACATCACTTTGTGTCCTAGATCTCCTTTTGCTACATGTATTCAAGGGAAACTGTATTTTTTTTAAGGTGAGTAATTATTTGAAACAGATTTCCTTCATACCAATAGCTTTGTAAAAAAACGATTAAACTCCCAAAGTTAGATGAGGTCTGTGATGTAACAGAGTTGCAGTTTGAAGAAAGTCTAGCACTTAGCCCTGACTATAATACTTTAAAGGTCTAGTTATTATTGACACAAGTACTAGCTGGCATTAAATATGTGTCTGCATTGAAAAATGACACAACCCACTCATTTCAAGTTTGAGAGCACCCTTTCAATAGCATGAACTGCATTTATTGTTTCAAGCCTTTTTAATAAAGTTTTCTGTGAGACTGTTTCTGCTCTCCTAGTCCCCAATTCACTATACACTTCATCCTCACACACAACAATTTCACTTTTAATAATCAACACTTTCTCCAGATGATGGGAACAGCTATGGGCACTAAAATGGCCCCACAGTATGCCAACCTTTTTATGAGTCACCTGGAAGAAGACTTCCTCAAGAACTGCACCATCAAACCCTTGCTGTACTTACGATATATCGATGACATCTTCATCATTTGGAGTGAGAACCTGGAATCTCTGATTGAGTTCCACCAGAAATTCAACAGTCACCATCCCTCCATCCGACTTTCTTTAGAATACTCCAACACCAACATCCCCTTTTTAGACACAAGGATCGGTATCCAGAAGGGTAAAATACAGACCACAGTATACAAGAAACCCACAGACCAACATACGTATCTGCACAGAACCAGCAATCACCTGAAACGCACCAAAAAAGCTGTGATATACAGCCAAGCCCTCAGATACCACCGCATCTGTACTGAAGAGAACACCCGGGATTGCCACCTCACCAATCTTAAAAAGGCTTTCACCCAGCAAGGACACTCCTCCAGAGAGGTAGATCGCACGTTTGAAAGAGCCACCTGGATACCACGTGAAGAACTGCTGCAGTACAGAAGAAAAACACCCACAAATCGCACACCGGTGGTTATGACCTATCACCCATCCCTTGAACCTGTACAGAGAATCCTCTGGTATCTTCACAAGGATCCAGACCGTGCCATGACAAGAAATGCAAAACCTGCCAACACATCTCCACCACCCCAGCTCTTACTACACCCCACAACAGAGCCATCAGCATCCCTGGATCTTACAGCTGCACCTCCAGGAATGTAGTATACCTCATCCAATGCACCAAATGCCCTGATGGAAGATATGTAGGAGAGACCAGACAACAACTGCGCACCAGAATGAATGCACACCGGAAATCCATCAAAGACAAACACCCCATTACCGGTGGGGGCACATTTCTCACAGGAGGGCCACTCTCTCTCCAATCTCTCAGTCCTGATCCTCAAGGGAAACTTACACAACACTTCCCAGAGATGAGCCTATTAGCTCCATTTCATCAACCTGCTGGATACTAGAGATCATGGACTAAACATAGACATTGGATTTTTGATACATTACAGTCTGCCTGGCAACTGACTCCTGAGCCCAGCCCCTGGCTCGTTTACTTTTCATTCCATCCAGGAAGAGCACACACCAACTGCTGCAGCTTCCTTATCCTGTCGAAGGGTTTTTGAACCCGAAAGCTTGCTTAATAACTATTCTCCAACCATTTGGGTTGGTCTAATAAAAGATATCAAATTCATCCAAGGAACCTTGTCTGCCTAGTCCCCAATTCAGGAATTCATCCCTATTCAACAAAGCACTTAACTACATGCCTGATGTTAAACACGTGCTTAAATGCTTTGCTGGATTGGGGTCTGACTCCTGTTTTATAAGAGAGAAAGTAACACCATTTTATAGTCTCAGATCCCGTGTCCTGTTCTTTCCTGTGTGGTACCTGCCTGTATCTCTTTAGTTCCATCTTCACTGTTGCAGGCCCTAGTATACATCTTGTGGGGGAGAGTAGAGGTGGCTGGAATGTTAAGTTTCCCATGAAAAACAAATGACTTTTCACTGAAAAATCAATTCTGCTTTGGGTTTGTTTTTTTGTTTTTTGTTTTTAGGCAACTGAGTTTTTGTCTAAAAAGCCAAACTTTTTCACCTAATCCTCCAAATTTTCAGTTTTGCAGTTAAAAAGTTGACAAAAATTTTTCACTGGCTATGCTGGGATAGGCCCAGAAGCAGACTTTGAAAATGACCATTCCCACTAGTGAGTAAGGGAGTACAAATAAAGACCAGCAAAGTGTAAGTGAATGTGGTATCCAATGCACTACCTCCCTTCCCCCTTCCTCCCTCATGGAAAAAAATAGAGGAATGCTTTTTTTCTCCCCAACTTTTTCCAGTGATTATAGAATAAGGTATTAAAGTTATAGAAGGTGCAAAAAGTTTATACAAATGTGAGACTTTTGTTTCAAGTTGGTGATTATTCCTTTATATCTATTTATAGGTCAAGTTCTATTTTTGGTGATCAATGACGATTAGGATAATTCCAAAAAGTAATTTTCCATGTTGGGCACCATCCATTTTAAAGTTACCAAGATATTGTAAATGGTGTCGCTTTCTCAGGGCCAAATGTTTTAGTGGCTCAGGAACATCAGTATTTCTCTAGGGAGGGAATCCTGTGTTCTAGCCTGGGTCTCTGCTCCCACTGAGACTGAACTTATCTCAGCATTGTTTATCCATTTTCCCTATTAAATGTGAGGCTGGGTTGCTTCAAGGGGAAGGCTAGAGATCACTCTGACTACTACTTAGCCTATAACCCTGTTGTTACAGCATTTACTTTAAAACAGGAGGCCATTAAATGTCCCTCTTGGTAATGGGGATGCTCCCTAGAAGCTGCGTCTCCCACTCCTTAATCAAGTGTCCTAAACACTAGACTAAACACTAGACAAGCAGGCTAAAAGACAGAAGGGCCCTTCTCTGTTTTACTTCTAGCAAGTATGTGTGTAGTATGATTAGGCTTGGCAGGATTCAGTTTTTACTGCTAAATGTTGATAACTGTTGGTTTCACCTCACACTCTCAGACTGACAAAAAATATTTCTATTGGTAGTAATTGAAATTTATAGGAAGGGGACATAAAAAAATATCTTGGACGGGGTGGCATGCTCGTGCGTACATACATGCGCGTGCACGTACGTACATGCACACAGAGCGGCTGCTACAGGCAGGGTGTGGAGAGCCCTGGCTGTACTGTACTGTGCAGCTGCTGCAGTAGCTGGGGGCTGTGGTGGGAGGAGGTGTTTTTGGATGTTGACTACTGGCAACAGAGCCTGGAGGGGCAGAGGCGGATACTGCTGCGAGGTCCCACCACCAAGGGGTAGGGCTGTTAGCATCCAGGAGCCCAGTGCCTCCAGCTGCTTGCTTTGCCTAGGTTCCAGCTCAGCCCCTGTGTGCTTGGGGTAGAGCACCAAAATCCTGCGAAGCCCAACCTGGCCCTGCCCCTGCACTCTACACCATGAAAGTGAAGGCTCCAGCCTAATACAAATGTACTACCAAATGAACAGAATGATTTGATGCAGGTATGCTTTATTGATTTGTGGATATTTACTTTAAATTTTGACATGTGATTTTTATAAAGCTTTTAACAGTGTACTGTCATTACTAAATTGTCTGCCTCCCACACTCCTAATTTTATGCAACCCAGAAAATTTAAATTGATAAAAATCGAAAGAAATGCTTAAAAATAAACATGAAATGCAAAAATCTAGAACCCTTGGTTCAGAGATGATACCTTTTATTAGAGCAACTATGACATTTCAAAAAAAATTATTTTTTTTTGCAGGCGAGGTTCTTTGGTTGAATCTGAAATCTTTTATTAGACCAACTTAAATAGTTGGAAAAAATTTTCTTAGCAAGCTTTCGGGTTTAAAAACCCGTCGTCAGGCTGAGGAAGCATCGGCAGTTGGTGTATGCGCTCTTCCTGGATGGATGGAATGTGAACTTTCTGGCTCAGAGTTCCAGAAAAATATTTGGTTTGCAATTTCTCAGTTGGTCTAATAAAAGGTATCAACTCTGAACCAAGAGTTCTAGATTTTTGCATTTTTTTGTCTCAGACCAACATGGCTACCAAATACATCCCTAAAAATAAACATACATTTTATCTGTCAAAATTATTAAAAAAAAATAAAAATCAAATTCTGCGAAGTCTATGAATGATCTCATTTCACCTCAGGTGGAAACAGAATCCCAAGCTAAGTTTAATTGCCAAAAATTTCAGTGTTGCGGCTGTATACATGAAGGTGAAATAGGATCTGGCCCTATATATCTTCATGATACTTTTGACACAGATACACATGGGGATTTGGTAGGAGAAGGATATATTTTAGAAAAGCTGGAAGAAGATAGATGATTTATCAGAAGAATCCATTTTTGGTTTGTTTTTTTGTTTTGTTTTGTTTTTGTTTTTGTTTTGCTTTTACATTATTTTTAAAGGAACAGCATATTAGATTGGAAAAATCCTGAATGATCAGAATAGGTCACTGCTGTGCATAAAATTAGAGATGCACCAGTATATATCAGTGTTATGATTAAGAGTCGGATTAAGGCTGATTAATAGTCACAGGGAAATGGCTGGCCAAAGCTACTTGTGCACCTGTGAGGCTTCTGTCTAGGCAGGACCACTCACCATTGGCACTTCCACCAAGGTCCAGGTTTGGCACTGTGGGGATTGGGTCTTTCAGGCTCCTTCCAGTGATGGCCAGGTTGGGGAGTGCTTGCAGTGTGAGTGATGCCTCCTGGTGGTGTCTCTCAGGGAACAGGCAAGAGAGCTGCAGGAGGAGGTGGCTAGGCTCCAAAGTGTCCTCTGCCATGAGAAGTTAGTTGATTTGATGCTGGAGGAGACCTCTGGGACTGTGAAGGCAGTGTGGGACCTCTGGGACTGTGCCAGACGCAGTGCTAGAGAAGAGAGAGGACATGGATACCCAAGAGGGAGGAAGCTGGAGGCTTGTGACTTAGGCAGCAAGTAAAGATCTTCACCCCCACCTGCAGTCATTCATCTAGAGAACAGATATGCAGCAGAGAGGAAGGAGCATGTTCCTTTGGTGGAGGAAGACAGGCCAGGCCTCACCAAGGTGGGAGGGATTGTGATGACTGCCACCAAGAAGAAACAATGGGTGGTGGTGGTTGGACACTCCTGTCTGTGAGGGACAGAGGGAGCCACCTCTCAACCTGACCTGTTGTGTTGGGAAGTCTGTTGCTTGCCCAGAGCCTGGATCTGAGATGTCACGGAGGGACTACCGAGGCTTATCTGGCCCTCTGACTAATATGTCATGCTGCTTATCCATGTGGGTACCAATGATACTACCAGGGGAGACCCTGAGCTTATCAAAAGTGATTAGAGGACTCTGGGTGCAAGGGTGAGGGTCTCTGGGGCTAAGGTTGTTTTCTCATCAATCCTTCTGGTCAAGGAAAATGGCCCGGGCAGGAGCAGGTACATCCTGCAGATCAACACCTGGCTGCACAGGTGTTGTTGCCAGCAGGGATTGGGCTTTTTCTACCATGGGATGTTCTTGCAGCAAGAAAGATGGCTGAGAATAGATGGGATCCACCTGACAAAAAGAGGGAAGAGCATCTTTGCAGATGGGCGCTCTAACCTAGCGAGGAGGGCTTTAAACTTGGTTTGCTGGGGGATGGAGACCAAAACCCTGAGTTAAGTGGGGAAGCAGGAGACCTGAAGGAATAGCAAGCAGGAGGGGCAAGAGGGGAGGTGCTCTCATATTTCCTGAGAAATCAGGGCAGTCAACTAGTTATCTCAGGTGCCTGTGCCATGATCAGGTCCCATGGTCATCTCATGGAAAAATTGGGCAACTACAGCCTCAGCAACATCACAGTCCAATGGCTGGGGAATTGTTTCCGAGGTCGGACCCAGAGAGTGGTAAGAGACTAAAGTAAATCATCGTGGTGCACCATGACCAGTGGGGTCCCCCAAGGCTCCGTTTTTGGGCCTTTACTCTTTAACATCTTTATTAATGATGTGGACATTGGTATCAGAAGTGGACTAGCCAAGTTCGCTGATGACGCCCAACTTTGGGATAAAGCGTCCACACCTTAGGACAGGATGGTGATCCAGGTTGACCTAAACAGGCTCAGAACATGGGCAGATGAAAACCTGATGGCGTTCAACACTGAAAAATGCAAAGTACTCCACCTTGGGGGTGGGGGGGGAAAACCCGCAGCACACTTATAGCCTCGACAGTGCTATGCTCGCTAGCACCATGGACTTGGGGGTCATGACTGACCAAAAGATGAATATGAGCCACCAATGCGATGTCGCAGCTGGTAAAGTGAGCAAAACTCTGGCTTGCGTCCATGGATGCTTCTCAAGCAAATCCCAGGATGTCATCCTCCCACTGTACTTGGCCTTGGTGAGACTGCAGCTGGAGTACTGCATCTAATTCTGGGCTCCACAATTTAAAAAGAATGTGGAGAAGCTTGAGAGAGTCCAGAGGAAAGCCACACGCATGATCAGAGGGCAGGAGAACAGGCCTTATGATGAGAGATTGAGAGCTATGGGACTCTTCAGCCTGGAAAAGTGCAGGCTCAGGGGGGACCTGATGGTTGCCTATAAGTATATAAGGGGTGTGCATCAGGATCTGGGGGAACATTTGTTCACCAGAGCACCCCAAGGGATGACAAGGTCAAACGGTCACAAACTCGTCCAAGACCGTTTCAGGCTGGACATAAGGAAGAACTTCTTTACTGTTTGAGGCCCTAAGGCCTGAAACAGACTGCCTCCAGGGGTGGTGCAAGCACCTACTCTGGACTCCTTTAAGAGACATTTGGACATTATCTTGCTGGGATCCTTTGGCCCCTGCTGACTTCCTGCCCCTGGGACAGGGGGCTGGACTTGATCTTCCGAGGTCCCTTCCAGCCCTAACGTCTATGAAATCTATGAAATGCACGGAGCCTGGGAAATGAGCAGAAAGAATTGCAAGTCCTTGTACAATCACGGAACTATGACATGATTGGCATAACAGACGTGGGAGTTTGCGTGACTGGAGCACTGTCATGGACGGGTACAAACTGTTCAGGAAGGACAGGCAGGGGAGAAGAGGAGGATTTGTAGTCTATGTAAAAGAGCCATATTGATTGTTCAGAGCTCCAGTATGAAGCTGGAGATAGGTCTGTTGAGACCCTCTGGGTTAGGGTCAGAGGGGAGAGCAACAAAGGTGATATTGTAGTCCATGTCTGCTATAGACCACCAGACCGGGAGAAAGTGGTGGATGAGGCTTTCTTCAAACAGATAGCAGAAGCTTCCCTGTCGGCCCTGGTTCTCATGGGGGACTTCAAATCACCCTGACATCTGCTGGGAGGGCAATACAACAATGCTCAGGCAATCCAGGAAGTTTTTGGAGAGTACAGGGGGGCCTTGATTTGCCTCCTGCCATTGCCGTTCCTCTTCACAGACTTACCTGCAGGGCACTGCTTTCCATGCTGCCCAGCTTCACTCTTGACCATATGCATGCTGCGGCTATGCGCATGCACACTTTATCCAAAGCCTGCCCTATATTCCTGCCATAATCTGCTTGTGCTCTGGGCTGTGCTAACAACTGCCTATTTCTTTTTACAATGCATAAAGTTGCTGAGGTACCAATTCTGGGTAGCACAACAGATGTGTTACTTAGCTGGTAGCATTTAGTGGTTCCTAAATACTCCTGCAGGTACCTACAGCCACCATTTTCCCCCCAGGGTCACCCAGACCATCTCCCATTTGACCCTTTCTTCACCAACACAACTTCTCTCTGCCAGCAGCAGATTCATCTGTAGTAGGTTTGTCACTTATTGACCTAAATTACAACACTACATTATGTAATTGAACTTGACACAAGTAGCAATTGATTGCTTCCCCAATGCTATACTATTCTTTACTATTGTTTTATAATTTTTTTCAATTTGAAACTAAATTAGTAAGCCTTCAAATAATACATTAAAAATTGACAAGCTGGGTAAAAATTGGTTCATTGAAGTTGTTCAAACCTGGTTTTGCTAGGTTCAGTTTTTGCAAGAGTTGAGAACTAACCATTTCTGACTGATTTGTCTCAACACCTCTAACCTCTAGGAGGAATCTCCACAGTCCCCTTCCATTTATTCCCTTTCCCCTAGGCCTTTTTTTCCTACTGCTATCCTTAGGGGCCTTCCACTTGCCTGTTACTTCATCCACTTCTAGCGATCAATAGTGTCTTTTTTCCAGGTTATCTGGTTAGATCCCCACTGGTCCCTTTAGGGGTACAACATATGGAGACTTTTCTAAGGGTGCATACAGACATTGAAGGAGGTTATATCACATTTTAAAAAGCCTCCTGACCTAACTTACTTCTCCCAGGTGCAGACCTTACACTTAAGGTGCAGACAGAAGTGCCACTCTCTGGCCTCACTCATGTGCTTCACAGAAAGCACCTTGCATTAGACTGACCATCTTGACCCAACAAATGTTAGCTGTTGGATTGGGAGGGTGGGGGATCGAGCTCCAATTTGGAGTCGATCCAGCGAGAGAGGCTGCCTATCTGCAGCCTCTTCCTCTAACCCCAGCTCCCCTCTCCCCAATGCTATCTCAGGATAGGATGGGGAGAAGGCAGTGGAGGGAAGTCCATTATGGTGTTTGCCCAGCAATGCTGGAGTGGTGGGGTGGGTAGATTGGAGCCCCTCACCTGCTTCAGTCCAGTCACCTGAATGGACAGAAGTTAATGAAGGTGCTGTGCTTTGGAGCTCCTTAATTTGAACCCTCATATAATGAAAGTTAATATGTAATTTCTGTCAGTGTCTTTAGATCCTTAGTTAGGTCTGTCTAAATCTGAATTGTACAGAAGTTCTAGGAGGGTTAGATCTGTCTAAAAATGGCTGACTCGATCTAAGTTAACCCTACCTTCAAGGTAGTCTTAACTTAGATCAGGTTGGCCAGTTTTTAGACTGCTGTTCCGACCTTCTGAACAGTTCTTAGCATAGTCCCAGGGCTGGGAAAGCCCAGCTGCTGTCCCCTACCCCAGGGCTACACTTTTCTTAGCCCCTGGCACCAGGCTATTTTTATCCCCCACCCCCAGGTGGACAACCCCTTCCCCCACTATGGACCACCCAGCCCCCCTCCCTCCCCCAAACTCACCAAACCACCCATTCTGCAAGCTGCTCCTTGTGCTGGTTGTATCAGTGTTCACTGATGCTGGGAGTTGAGGAAGTAAGTGCCAGTGTGGGGAGAGACAAGAGGGATGGGGAGATCAGTTTGCTGCAAGGTGGCTGGGGGTATAAAAATAGCCCCTGGTCCTAGGGGGTGGGGAAGAGAACCCTTCATCCTCCCCAAGCCCTTCTGCAGACCTTACAAGCTTCCCTAGTGCTGCCAAGCCCTCCCAGACTCCAGCAAATCCCCTGTGGATTCTGCCTACCTCCCAATCCCCACCTTCCCTGCAGACACCGCTAGCCCTCCTATCCTCCTGCGGACCCTACTGTCCCCCCAATCTCTCCAACAGATGCAGCTTGCCCCCACAATTCCCCAACCCCTCCCCACACCTGACTTACCATAGCGTGGATGGCCCTTTTTAACTTGATCTGAGTTTCCCCTAACCTCCCTGAATGTTTGTATCCAGCCTAAATCTGAAAGGTTTTTTTAAGGGAGGTTGTCTGGAAGTAGCCAGTCTGCTTCCTAATATGCACAGATGAATAGGAAAGAACAGAAAAGGGTAAACTAAAAACAAAAGCAGACAACAGCAACCTCCAAATCCCTAGTGTGGTAGCCAGGGAAATATGAGGATTTCCTTAACAAGTATGCACTGCATTTATGGACATTTACTTTGCTAGCAGATGGTATCACTGGGACACTCTCTTCCTTATTTTTATTTTAGTTGTGCCAGCACTGGAAAAGGACTCTGTCTCTCCTCCCTCCCCTGCTCTATGATGCAATCAGACCACTTTCTGGGACCTGTAATAAAATAACATCTATATTTAAGAAAGGTCTTGATGGCAAGCCCCAAAAGTACAACATGAAAAGAACAGTTAAGACTCCTGCATTTCTTGCGGAGTTGAGGAAATAGTTAAAATCCAGTATGTACACCAGGCCCTATTCCTGAACACAGGAATGATTAGGATGGAAAGTGTGGGGAGGCCAAATAGACATGGAACATGCAAAGAGTACTGGTACAGAATTGCTGTTTTTTTTTTCTGGTGTCAGACTGATGTTGAAAATCCCATATGAATGCCACATTTCCCTGATTTTTTTACTTTGAGGTTCTGGTGAAATGTTTCTCAGTACCCTAGTCTGTTAAAAATAAAACAATATCACTGAAAAACCACCATTGTGGTTGTATTTTTTTCCCCCTGGGATTTCTTTATATATATACATAATTTCATTCAATAAAAATTAACTTTGGTGCTTAGAAAATGTCTCATAAGTGATGTGAGCTAAAGATGTGGAACTGATTGCAATTTGTAGAAAAATGTGAGGTCATCAATAGGAGACAAAGATCTTATAGCACAAGCATCAAAGAAAGCTGACTTTATTTGGAGACAGCATTTGGTACATCACATCAAATTCTACAACTTGACTTTTAAGTAGGACTTGAGAAGGTTCACTTTTTTTTTTTTTCTAAGGATCTTTATTTATCACCCTCAAGGGCATTACAGTGAGTAATTAGATTGGACCGGAAGAACGACTTAATTTTACAAGAAACTCATTAATTCATCCTATTTAAAATCTTCTCATTTTACCCCAAAACCAATTATGCTTACACTGGCAATGATCTGGAAAGGCATTGTCTCTCAGGTATTAGGGAGACCATTGGGAGTCTTACAGCATTCATGTCGGGGAGACAAGGGTGACTCTTTCTTTGACTTTTAGGTCAAAAGAACTAGTCTCTGGGACAGCTTGACAATTAGAAAACCCTGATGAGCATTTGGAGCTAAAACAGCTGTACAATCACTGAGGGGTTCATGGTGCAGGGCAGAAAGCTCATCAAAAGAGCCTATCCAAACAATTGAGTTCTATAATTAACACACAAAAATCTGTTCAGAAATGGTAATAACAGTAAAAAGGAGCTGAGAAGAAGCTGCCTACTTAAGTGGCAGATGTGTTTTTGTTACAATTTGAGAGAGAAAATCCATCTATTTAAAAAAAGAAAAGAACATTAGAGGGAAAAAATAAAACTAACTTTTTATTTCCCAGGATGCAGTTAAAATATTTCCAAACTAGTAGAAATTGTTGAAAAAGTAACTACTGATCACTGATTTAAAAAAAAAAAAATTGTTTAAGGATGTTATCAAGGTTTTTAAATATAATTTTAAAACTAATTTATTTTCTTGGTCCTAATTTCATAATCAGTTCATTGAGAACTTGAAACCGAAATCCGATTGCTTTAAAGAACTTCTTTTATCCATCATTTGATCTACCAGCATGTTGTTATAAGGTTGCTCTTGAAATCTGGGTTGTTGCTATGTAAAGAACAACAACTGGAATTTGAATTTAGGCTTTTTAAAATCATAACTACATCAAAAGCACTGTGGAGAGTTTAGAAGTGGTCTCATACATGTTCAGACGATTTTTTTCCATTATAGAAAATGCAAACTAGCTCTTTGCAGGATAGTAGTCTTTAGAAATACAGGCTAGACTGCTCTTTAAAGTCACAGATCAACAGTCTGGGTATACATGCCTGTAATGTACCCCTCTGACACCAAGCTACAAGCATTCTTTCCTCTTTCTTGACGTTGTACTGAGAATTTACTGGTTTTGTATCAGATATTCCCCTGGCATAAGACCATTGATTTTGGTGAAGTTACTCCAACAAAGAATTTGGTCCTTGTCTATTGGTTCAGCCTCTCCACTTTATTAGCTCATCTGGGATGTGAGATTTCCTCTATTTTATTTCACAGTAAATTTGCTTCCTCAGCATTCTTCAGAGTCAACAGGAAACTCCTTCAGGGTCCTTCCTTCTTGTTTTTTGTGTGGTCCCCTAACTTGATCATCTGCTGGGAAGCTACTGTGTAGAATGGGGGTGGGGGAGGGTGGAATATGGCCTGCGGGCCACATCCAGCACTCCAGGCCATTCTATCTGGCATGCGGGGCCCCTAAAAAATTTAGAAAATTAATATTTATCCCTGGCTGCCTGTCAAAGATGACAGGAGCCAGTGGCAGTAGGACCCAGGGGAATCCAGCGACAGGGCCCTACAGCCACAGCAGCATGGCTGAATTTTTTTGGTTGAAATAAACATGTTTTTCACACATGTCCAATATTGCCAACCCCACCTTGTCAAAAATTATGAGACGAAACTCTTAAAAATCAAGAGATTTGGAATCTAAATCATAAGATGCCTTTTTGAAGTGTGTGTGTGGGGGGGACATTATTTGTTAAGGTGTGGGGGGCTGTGGGTCTGTGTGTGGAGTTTGAAGTCGGGGGGGGGGTCCCTACACACCCTGGCAGGATGCGGGATACTATGGGTCAGGAGCAAGGGGCAGTAGCAGGGCTGGGGGGTCTCCTGCTTGGGAGTGAGGGGCAGATGCACAGACACACAGACAGAGGCAGGGAGGCAGGCAGGATGGGTTGTAGATTGTGCAACAGAGCCTTGGGTGGCTCATCCAGAGGTGCCGGAGGGGTGGTGGGAGGGGCGCAGCTCCCCGCCTCTGTGCACGCCACCAGGCAAGACATAGGAGGCACATGCCTCCTCCCGATTTGTGCCTGGGGTGGAGGTGGGCTGCGGGCTCTCCACCCTTCTGACTTTGCCCTGGGAGTCACGTAATGCCTCTAGGTGGGAAGGGAACGTGCAGCACAGCCATTGTGTGGCTTCTGGGGCAAAGGCAGTAGTGTGCAGAGCCCCAGCCCGCAGTGGGCTACCTGCCTCTGCCCCAGGCACAAATCTGCGGGGGTATGTGCTCCCCATACCTCCCTCAGGGGTGTGTGCAGCAGCAGGGAGCCACACCCTCTTCCCCACGCTCCTGGATGACCTGCCCAGGCCCTGGGGCCCCATCCACCCCGGCCCCACTCCCTCCCTCACCATGGGAGCCTCAATCTGCCACCCTGCCCCTTCCTGCTCCCCTGCCCTTTCCCCTCCACAGGCTTACCAGCACGGCACTACTCTACACATACCAGAAGAAAAAAATCCTAAGATTTGATCTCTCGATCATGAGTTAAAGGTAATTTCATTTATCATGCAGCCATACAACTGGTCAAGGCTTTCCAAATTTTAATGAAAAATCCAACTGAAATTTCAAAAGAAATCAATTTTTAGTGATTCTTTAAAATCTTTTTTACCCGGATAGGATTTTATTTTTTAATTATTTATATTCCCAATCTTACCAATGGTACCACTCATTAGTTAACATGAGTCACAGGTAATAATTTAAATTTAGTACTTCAACTAACTGTGCTGTACTTGTGGCAGAAAACAATCTGTTTAGAATTTACCTGCTAGGAAAACTGTATTTTTTAAATTTTATATTTCAATATAAATATATTTATTTATTTATTTTCCTGGAAAGCTATTCTGAAAATAGGCTTCATAATGTGCAACTAGAATTTTCAAAACTGACTAAGCAAGTTATATATCTTAGTCCTATTAAAATTTAATAGGCTCTTGGCCCATAATTCTCTACAACTCCTCTTTCTGCAGTCTTAACTGTATTGCTGAAGAATGGTGTAAGAAAAATAGGCTTTTGCTTGCTGTGTTCAATAAGGTCATTTTTAATTTAACATAAAGACAAAATACATAGAGTTTCTTAAAATCAACATCTGTGTGTGGCTGAGTCTTTGCTTCAGACTTATTTTCACCCTTTATAAAAACGGAGTGATTCCAGCAAAAATATATGGGCGTCATAATTTTGGTTCTTCAAACTTGGAAATATTTCTGTTTAAAATTCATTTTTGCATATCTCAAGATGATTGTGTCTTAAAATGTAACCTTGCTGTTTGTGGGTGATCTGAATGGAAGAAAAGATTCCTCCCCCCCTCTTTTTTTCTAAAACTAACAGAAAGAACCAATTAAGGCAAAGCTAAGGAATTGAATTCAAAGTTTGTATTGCACATGTGAACTAATCTTTTTACAATGGAATCTTACGAAAGCTGTGTAAGAATACCATTCAGGCCCTGTCTTATCCAGCAAATCCTCCCCAGAAAAGGAGCAGAATTGAAGAATTGTCATGAGCAAGCAATAAAGACTTTCAGAGAAGGGGTTCTATACAGTCTTCTTGTTTGTCTACTAATTCATTTCCATTCTCAAATACTGTATAATATCCTAATTAAAAAAAAAAAGAGTCCACTGCTGATCATAATAGGTGTGTCAGTTGTATTTCATGCAAAGAATAACCTTTACAGGGTTAGATTCAAGGTTTAAGTGAAACATAATGGAACCCCAAGGAGTAAAGGACTACTGAATAAATGTAATGTATTCTCTTGTGTTAAGTTCTGAAGTATATGAATCTTTGAACATACTGAAATAAAGAAAACCATGTGTTTAGTAGTAGGTAATTTTGTATAGCTGAAGCAAAATGTCTGTGTGCTTCTGATGCTGCCACTGCATTTAGAAAGAGCTTTCCTCAGCTCCTGAAATATTAATGACCAGGGTTTAATGTAGTAGGAAACAATATGTTTCATGAAACAAAGGGAAAATTGAGTTGTAAAATTTCAACCTTACCGTGCTAACTGTTCCCTTGATCCCTCCAAACTATAGATGAAAAAAAAAAAGGATAGAAATCAGGTCGTTTCACAAAATGGTATCCTCCTTCTAGTTTTGTGATTTAAAACAAACGCTAAAGCCATAGCAGACTCTCCTTCTATTTTGTTGGACTGGGTTATTGTTTATAGGCACATCTTGATATTAGAAACAGTCAAATGGTAGTCGTTCATGTAATGGTTGGTGTAAGGCATTAGTAAAAGATAAATAGTTGAATTTTTAAAAACGCAAAAAAGAAGTTGAGTTTGCAAAGTAAATGTGATTAACCATAGTGTGTGTTTTCAGTTCTCTATGTCTAAATTTTGCCATTTACAAATTATTCTGGTTTGAGTTATAGAAGTGCAAACTAGAAATAAAGCCATTGTTTTGACTAGAGCTGCAAGTAAGTGATTTATGCTGGTGTAATCCAGTTCAGAATTTGTTACTTTAATGTTGGTGGGGTTTTTTTAATCAGTTGCATAAGGGGTAGCATTATTACTTCAGCTTCATTAGACATTGCAACTCAGATGTCAAAAAATAAAAGGTAATTTTGCCCTTGTTTGGCAGTTATTCACTACAAGCACAATAACTCATTTTACATAAGTTGCTTTTGTTTACTGTGACCAACTGAGTGACAAGCAGTACAGTGGGTTTGTATTTGTGTTCAGGAACTAATTGTGTTTGATGTAGGGAGCCTAGGTTTGACCCAGTGCTTCTTCCTTTCAAAGCTGTGGTTTCTGATTGGAACCCCAAGGCCATTTGAAGCAGAGCCAAAAAGCACCTTGCAAGTTGAACCTTATCTAATTACGTGATGCGCATAAATTTTGGAAGCATAGATCTTTATCATTGGAGAAATGCATTTTTATAAGATTCTTTGGTCCAATGAAAATTCTTTGGTCCAATGACAGCCAAATAAGGAAGAGGGAGATTGATCTCACAGTGCTCATATTGATGATATGCCACATGTCATAAAGTTTGGACTTAAGTAAATTCCGTAAACAGCTTTGGTTAATAAGAATGAAGTAATGCCTTTACACACATGTTGCTAAAAGTTCTGTCAATTTACCATTAAGAATGTTTTTTTTCTTTAAAGCGAATTTAAAACAACTTGCTTGATGTACATGGGGAAGGAGAAAAGCTTTTAATGGAAATACATCCTGCTTTTTGAAGGCATGCATTTAACAACAAAGGAACCCTAAAGATAGTGTAGGTGATAAATGAAGAGATGTAAGAGTGAGTCATGCTGTAAATATTGGGAATAAGCCTCCTTGTTTACATGTCTGTCTTCATAAAAACACCTAGATATTTTCTCTCTTTCCTTAAGGGTTGACAGCCAATGGTGTTCATTGACTTTTATCTTTAGCCAGGGGAGAGCTTTCTAAGATGACATACCTGTGGACCCCTATTAAACCATGTTGCTAGTGATACTAATGAGATTTTTCCAAGTGATGTAAAAGTAGCCATTCATATAAGCATTGCATTTATGAAGGCGATGTCACTGAAAGCTTGGCAACTGCACCTAGGATTTAGTTCCAGCAGAACAGCTATTGGTATACCCTGATTTTGAGGAGGGAGATCATGCTGATTTCCTCCTTTGGGAACAAAGAGCCAGATTAATCCTGCCTTGCCAGAAGGGAGACATGCCATTTCCTGACATGTTAGACGAAGAACCTCCTTGCCAATCACAGTGGGTGCCTATTCCACTCCATCTCAAAAATTGGCAGCATTGACCAATCAGCCTACATTCCTTAAGTGGTCATAGAGTTAAACAACTGTGCCCTGTTTACTGCACTGTATGTATGTGTGCATGCAGGTGGGTACAGGAGGTGTGATGTGTAAGTCCATGTATAGCTCAAAGATGAACCAGATTTTCCAGCAAAGTCAGTAGAATAATATGTTTGTAGGTGCTGTTGTAATGTCTCCAGGCCAGCTTGGTAAAAGACTCTTGTTTGAACTAGAGACGGGCATCCCTGGAAGCAAAGTTGACAATTAAGAGGTGGCTGGTTTGTTAATTTTTCACCTGGGGCTAAGTGGACATAATTTAGTTTTGTGAATTCCTAGACTTTGAATAAATGATGCAGCAATTTATTGTCACATCCTGGGAAATTAACACTCTCTGTTCCTGTCTCTCCATCTAGCTTGCAAAATTGGATACTACAAGGCTCTCTCAACGGATGTTGCCTGTGCCAAATGCCCACCCCATAGCTACTCCATCTGGGAAGGCTCTACCTCCTGCACCTGTGATCGGGGCTTTTTCCGAGCGGAAAATGATGCTGCCTCCATGCCCTGTACTCGTAAGTCAGGTTCTCTTCTCTCTTTCTGTACCCTACTTCTTCCTCTCTCTCTTTCTGCCTTAATAATTTATTTAAAAAATATTCCTTTGAGATACCCATCCCACTTAGAGAAGAAGTGCTCTAGTAGTGATAACAGTTTTTAACAGCGATTCCTTTTCAAATGGGTATATCCAACCTATCAGTACTGGGTCTCTTCCTAATGTAAGCATGTAATGAAATTCGTAATTAATGAAGGATCAAATAATTTCTTTTTAAAGTATCTTACCAGTAATCAAAGGTCCTGTTTCATGCCTCATTTATATTTTGGTGCCCCCTAAAGACTTCAGCCCAGGTTGAAATTTTGTTTTGTTGGACGTGGTACACACACAGGAATTGAGAGAGCCTCTGTCCCAGACAGCTTACAGTCTAAACGGTCATTACAAATGCCATTTGGAAGAAGAGAGAGGCACAGAGATGAACTGACTTGCCTACGGTTGCACAACAGGTCAGTAGCAGAGTTGGGAACAGGAACTAGAGCTCTTTAGTTTCAGTCCAGTGACCTCTTCCATCAGATTACATTATCCCTCAGGCTTTTAAATATTAACATTCATCTGTATTGAGATACTTGCACTCATTAACTTCAACTGAAAGACAATATCAGGGTGTTTAGTGAGACGGTCACTATGAACGACTTCATATTTAGACTCTGATTCTTTTAAGAATTGTAAAACACCTCCTTTTAACAACTCCTCCTCCTCTGTAAATCTACCAGGCATTTGCCAACTCTTTTTGGGCAAGTGACAGAAGTCATTTAGTGAATCTGTGTTTAAGTAACTACTCCGGAAGAAGTCTCTAAGTTTGTCCACCTGTCCTGACATGATGTGGAGAGGATGAACATAAACATCAGAGGCTTTTTCAAACTGATTTCAGGCTTTAATCAGTTCTTACCAGTTGGTTAAACCAGGTGACAAACCCAATTCCCTTGTGCTGACAGCCATAATAATCAGGCACCTTCTTTGTTCATTATGCTCTATTTAACCCTGGTATTCTCATTCAGCCCTGCATTTAGTAATCGCTCAGTGTGACGGCACACTAATGAAGAAATAAAACACAGTATCTGAGATCCATTCTTCTAGCAAAAAGATAGACTCTGCTCCATTGGCTTGTAAAATCAAGTTTCTGTTCACTTCGAGGACTATTAGACCAGACGAATAAAAGTAGCATTGGGTAATTTGGAGGGAAACACCTGGAATGGGCTATGGATTGATCACTTTTTTTATTATTTCTAATTTTTTTTTTTAAATGAAGAACTTTAAACTTTCTGGATATGCGGGTGGGTTTTTTGGGTAAAGGTTTTGATGCTCAGGTATCAGATTCTTTTAAAAATAAACTGTCTGCTCTCCTCACTTTCATCTTGTTTTCTAAATTAGGGGAGGAAGACTGTTGCAGCTTTCCATTAGCCTGATTATACCTGAATGTGGGTGAGAGAGAATTAGAGCTCCTTTTTTTGTCTTACACAGTTTACATGGCAGGTAATAAAAGCTACACCAAATTCCTGGTGCACTAAACTCAAATCTGTTCTCCAGAGTTTAGAATATTGAGACTTCAACCCCAGTGTCAGGGATTTGATGAGGAATATCTTTATGTTCTTTGTTTAGTGTTCAGTCCTGTAAACTTATTTAAATCCTTGCTTGTGTCTGTGTCCTGTAAATATGGGCCAGATATTACTCCAAATAATGCTAGTGTAAATCCAGAGTAATTCAGATGAAGTCAGTATTTACTCCTGTTTTAAAACTGGTGCCTGAGAGACTGCAGATATGGCTAAGCAGGTTTGCATGGGTGTAGAGGACAACAGACTTGGGGCCACAGGTTGTAGTAGGGACCTGATGGGAGGACAGGTGTAAATTCACAGACATCTTTACTTAGGGTTCAGAAAATACCTTTTCCTTCAAGCTTGTCTTTTTGATGTGTCATTGCTGAGAAGAGGGGCCCCTTTATCCTCGCATACAATTCTCCTCACTCTGGATTTGCCTCATTGCCCAAGTCAGGAATTCAGACTTGCAATTCTGAAGCACAGTGGGCTTGTCAGCTGTGTGCTTGGGCATGGAGACTGTATGAATGACCTGTAATACACTTGAGCACAAACTGGAAAACATTGTCATTGTTTCTCTCTGGAAGCATGGCAAAAGTTGTATTAATGCAACTCTTCAGGTCTTCATTATACTTTAGTACTTGCTGAGAAGATGGGTCTGTGTCACAAGGTTAGCACTTTAATGGACTGTAAATTGCCTATGGAATACACAAATCTATGAAGGTAAAAAGCAACCAGTTTCAGTCATGATCCTCTTTCCTGAATTTGTCTTCATCTGCGAGGGTGCAGATTGTAGATGGACTTCACTAAATTCTGTACTGGCTTAAGTAGGCGTTATTTCTACTCGGTGAGCGTTGCTCCAATTTTACATCATTTACAACAGTGCTCTTTAACTGCCTATACAATACATACATTTTAAGATGGTACAGGACAGTTTTGTATTGTTTATATTGTCTGTTTGATCAAGATTGTTAATAATTTTTAATTTGGAACATTTTACAAAAGAGATTAGTACTATAGACTGTCCAACTTGAAATCTGTGTAAGTTAATGACCTTGAATAATTCAGTCTGTTGTGCCATCCAACCAGAGACTGATTGATTAATATTTTGGTATAGCCTAAAATATTCCAGAGGTGCTTAGCGCTAATGAGGGTAAATTTAACCAGATGCATGGCAAAAGTATCTGCTTAAAAAAAGCTTTCTTCAGTGTAGGTTATCAAGAAATCGAAAGAACTCTGCTTCAAACAGCAAACGTCACTTAGTTTGTCTTTACATTTGCCTCTTCTAATTGAATTTAGTGCGCTGCTATATTTCCTCCAGAAAGTATATTGTTTTTAAATTACCATTTCAGTCCTATTACTCAAGGCCCTTGCTCCTAATGCTTTCTGACAGTTATCAACATAATGAACCATAATGAAATGATGAGCAATCTACAGTGGAAACTCGATGTGGATTCCACTAGTGCTGTGTGACTGTTGTTAAAATTTGAATGCAGATTAAAATAACACTGTCCTTATTTGTTTCCAAGGTCAGGAATTAAAAAAAAAAGGGCCTGAAAAGTCTAAGCACTTTAAATTTGCAAATATTACTGTCTAATATACATCCTTGATCTTATCCCCTCACCTCCTCCCGCCCCATGTTACACTAATAAATATTTCATAGAGAAAACTTTGGCCTATATTTAAAAAAAAAAAAAAAGGGTGCAGTTACATGCCAAGTTTTCATGTACTAGTATAATAATCATATATACAAGTGACTGATTATACAAACAGCTCTCTTGACTGCCCATCTACTTACTATAGCTGTTTATATTTTTTTATATAAACGAATATGCCACTCATTTAAAAAAAAAAAAAGGACCTTTTCTGCCTGCTAAACAGACTCTAATTGTCACCTCTTCTAATTTTATATAAGTTTTGGTCAATCGTTTATGCAAAGAAATGAGAAAATAGAGCATATGATGTGTGGTCATTAGAGGCTCTGGGTAGCAGGCAGTGGTAGCAGAGATGCATTTTGCCCAAGGTTTTCCACACGCTTGTTCTAACAACTCACTTGGATTGCATTCAATGAATAATTCTACTGGCTCATCTACAAAAGATACACTTTACAATAGATGAAGTTTACAATCGTATGTGGCAGCATCCTGTTTTCAGAAGATGATATTTCCACAAGTAATAATGCTGCCCCATCTTTACAGAAGATCGCTGTTCTTAAACAATTGATTTAGGCCATGTATAGCCAATACATTTGTATTGGGAGAATTGCTGCTGTGCCAGTAGAAAATGGGAGTGTCTAAAGTTTGCTCATTTTTATTGGGGGGGAAACATGTTCTTCCAAGAGAGATCTTCCAGGTGTCATTCCCCTTGTGGGTCTTATAAGACAGGTTTTGTTGTATGAGGTTCCACTTCATTTTCAAGGAAAAACAATCCATAATTCATAGCTAATGTAGATTGCCATTCTATATAGCTTCTTTGTACAACCTATGTCTAAACAATGCTTAGAGTAAAATAATTTAATTGCAAAGACATACCAGTGAAGAGAAAAAGAGATGCATGAAGCATAGGCAGTAAGAGGAGAGAGGTTTTTTTGTTTTGTTTTGTTTTGTTTTGTTTTGTTTTAGATGAGATCAGGGAAAATTATTTGCTGCAGATATATTGGAAGCTATTTCAATTGGCAGGAATTTCACAGGAGATGTCTTTCTCACTGTACCCAGTGACATCTGATGGAAGTTTTGAGAAGCTGGGTAAAGGAAAGAAAAAATAACTCCTTAGAAAGGGATGGAATAAGTCTATAGGAGGTTTTAAAAGCAAAGATGGCCCAGATTCTGATATGAATTGGGAACCAAGGGAGTTGCCTAAGGATGCATCTTTAGAATCACTGGCACTATAATCAACAGTCAATTAAATTGCAAGATCCACTTGTGATATTAGCCATTTTCTGCTTCTCTTTGTCCAGAACTTTAAATTAGTACTGACTGACTTGGGAGTACAGATTATCTTGGGAGTCTGATGTGGCCAAAAGCAGAGTCCAATAATGCAGCTCATACTAACAGAAAATTCCCATTTCAGTAAATCAGAGGTGTTCCACAGTAAAGAATTCCAGAATTACTCCAGTAACGTAAAATTATGTTTGTTTTTTTTCCAGTCCATACCCTCTTCTGTGAAAACACCAAAGAATCTTCTCCCATCTATAGTGGGTTTGGGCTTTCTTTCTTTTCACCAAAAGAGCAATTGTTTGGATAGTTGTTCTTGTCTGCAGCATGCTAGTTAGTGAAGATGTGGTTACACACCTAAGCATATCTGAAAATGCGAGTAGCCACACATGTTCTTAAAAGAGTTAGCTACTAGAGGAATGAGGGGATTCAGAGTCCCTGCAGTGGCTACATGTGAGCCTCAGGCTAACAGTGGTAATTAGAGCTTCTCAATAACTATCTTAAGAGAAAAGGAAATATCTACTGCAATATTTTTAAATTAAAGAAATGATGCCTATTATGAATCTGGTAACCAAGGTTCTTTGGCCAGTAAATAGGAAATGATACATGCCAAGAAAATGGACATTTCTATAGCTGGCTCAGTTCCAAAATCCCTCATCAGGCAAAATTCCCACTGAAGTGCTCTAGGAAGTTTTGTTTGAATAAAAAACTCAGAAAATCACTGCTTTGTTTACCAAATCAGCTGTTCTAGTTGAGCTATTAAAAACTGCAAACAAAAAGAAGGAAGAGTAGCAGATGATTGATATTTCAAGTGGCCACTGCATTTAGTGGTCTGTTGACTTTGGCCCTAACAGTTGTAAAAATACATAGCCTGTAATGATAAATGATCAGGAATACCCATGCAGCTAAGAAGCAAGGGTTGCCCTAAGTGGTGCTGATTTTGTAAACTAGCCTGCAGCAACAAGAGAGCTGTCCACAACTGCTGAAAGAAAGCAATTAGTGGCAGCAACATATACAACCATCAAGGGAAAACGCTGGCTTTATTTCGGAGTCAAAACTTACACATCCCAAGTGTTTACTCTGTGTTATAACCTGTCTTTCATCTGGAGAGAGATTAACAACAAAGGCTTATCTGAAGGGCTTCGCTGAAGGATTATTGACAGCTCTAAATTTGTACATGATTAATGAAGCTTTATGAAATGGAAAGAGGAGGCCAAGGGTGCTACTTATTGAAGGCTATGCCTTGCACCAGTGTCCCCAGCAGTTTTGTGAGACAGCATAAGAGCTTAATGGAATTGATTAGTTAGGTATTTCTTCTTTTTTCTGTGCATCCACTTGGAAATACTGCATTCATATTCAACTTCATGTCTCAGGAGTTGAATTTTAGAACTATAATGGATTTAAAAAATATATGTTGTTGTTGTTACAAGAGTTGGGAGGTTCTGGGGAGTTCTTTTTGCACATCAATATTTTGTTTTCTTTTTATCTGTTCTTTTTATTCTTCTATACCTTGAATGCAATGTCTGCTTTTCAAACCTCATACAAGGGAGGAAGTGTTTGACTTTTTATGACTCCTTATGGATAATGTATTTCCACTTAAGTTTTCTTGCCATTAGAGGAACTGACATCTGGACATTTACCCCCAGGTGCCAGCTGTTCCTGTATCTTATCAAAGCCTTCACTGCTTGTCTATAGTCTAGCCAAGGCCAAGTTGCTCATTTAAATCAGTCCTATTCATACCAGGTCTTCTTACGTTGCAGTGAGTCATAGCCACTCTTCTCTGTAGTAAGACTCTCTCTATTATGTGGCAGATTAGGCTCTCACTCACATAGGCCCCCATTCAAAATCATTGCATTTGCAGATGGTTAGCATCTTGCTGGATCATTTGCATAAATAAGATAATTTTTCTAAGGCCTGATCTAAAGCCCACTGAAGCTGATGATAAACTTTTTACTGACTTCAGTGAGCTTTAGCTCACACCCAGAGCTTGCATTTTGCTGCATTTAACAATATGTTTTTAGTTTCTTGGTTTAAGAGTGAAGGTTACAATCAGTTTGAACAGCAGTGGGGTGTATTAGCATTTTATTATGTGCTAGAATCATTACCATTCTTACCAAGCTAAGGTCTGCTTTTCCAGTAGCAGGATAGGGAGATGATTTTTTTTCCCCCCACGGAGAACACAGGTATGGTTAAAGAAAATAACAGTCCTTTTTACATGTGCAAGTTTTCCTTATATCTGGTGGGAATTGCCAGGAAAGCTTCTTTCTGGGCTTCACACTGTCAAGCAAGCATGGACTGAACGAAGGGTGACAGCCCGCTCAAAAATAATAATTATCCACTGCAAGTTCTGCACAGGTATCTTGTTATGTGATGGATAAATATATTTTTTTTTACTCTTTCTCTCTAAATGATTTCTTTTTTTTTAAATTCCAGTGCTGAGTGGCCTGATGTTACAAGGCCTTTAGGCATTGATTTTTAAAGGTATTTATTTATATGCCTAATTCCTTTTGAAAGTATGCCTAATTCCCTTTGAACAGCCAGACATGAGTGTCTTCTGAGTCTGGCCTTCTGAAGGTCATCTTGCAGGAGTCGCTCAGTGTTTCACAGGACAGAGCTTTATGAAAGACTGGTCCCAGATTAGTGCCAGGTGGTACAGGCCAGGCCCTGAATTTGCCTAGAAGAAACAACATTCTGTTTCACGAATGCTAATAGCTATGTATGGAGCATCCAGTATAGTGTCCTAGATTTTGCTAGCTGAAACCTGGCCACTTTTATGTAGTTTCTGATGAGCAAGTGTCAGGATCACAGAATTCACCTTAACTAATATCCTCAGCTTTGAGGCCATGGCCTGAATTGGCACAATGAAAGGAATTGCCTCTGCCTACTAGTTGCAGTGCCTCTACTAACAGAGCTCAGTCACTGTGGTCTGGCAATGTGGACAACTCATACAAGTAGTTCTCACTGCTCAATCTGTTCTGTCTAAACAGACATTAGTTTTCAGTACACTCAGTCTAGCACCTCTCACAAGCACTTAATTCACTTTAAAAGCATGAAGAGTTACATTCCCCTGTGTTGTTGTTTTATCTAATAGCAAATGCTTGCATCGCTAAGATACTCCATAATGACTTCCCAGTTCATTAAAATAATAACACTTTATCTTAAATGCTTGATTCTGGAAAATCAAAGAAAAAAAGGGGAAAAAATAAACTCTGGTTTATTGCTTCTGTATAACAAAAACAGTTCAGGAATCTTGTCAAGAAAGTGTTTGTCACTGCTACAACATTTATGCTGGTTAAAATGCCACTGCAGATACCATTCACAGTACAGACCATCCAAGATCTTAGAATGCTCATTTAAAAATGGAATTCTGACATGCTATCGAACTGAGGCAGCTTTTCTGAATTGAGCCATGCTGTAAATTCCTCACCATGCACTATCATTATATAGAACAATGAAGTAGCTCAGGAACAGTTTGCCTGGAATCCTTTATTTCTTTGTCTCCTTTTACTGTCCTTAATTCCTTACCTTCTAATCATGTACAATTGCTCCACTAAATTAACTGGTATAGTGAAAACAGTATTCCCCATGCCAAACAAGTCTATCTGGTCCAGTCATGGAAAGCTATAATGGAATTTACTGTCATCACACACCCACAGAGGCTTTCACAGAAACACCTTGTTGGGTAAATCAGTAATAAAAATGCAATATGTAAAAGAACTGATATTAAAACCTTAGTCATAGCAACAGCTTGCACAAAGTTCCCTAGAACAGTGGCTTTAGATTTCTAAACAGCTGGTCCTGGATTTTTTTTTTTTCAAAAGGCTTTTGGGCTAGGAACAGGCATTGCACATAAACCAGTTTCAGTGATCAGAAACTGATTTAAACCTGTACCAGAACAGATGTTCAGTGCACATAAACCAGTTTGAAAATGACACCAGTTTGAGGTAAACCTGGTTGAATGTAGTATCAGACTTAACTGATTTGGATCAAACTGGTTTATGTAATGTCTGTCCCAGACCCCTTGCTGGTTTAAGTCTAAAGACTCCCCCACCATATGGCATGCTCTCTGGGCTAGGTGGGGCTCTTTGCTCCACATCAGAGCTGGCCCCTTCCCTCTGCTCCCTGACTGGAGCTCAGCATAGACGGCAGGCATCTGCCTGGCTTCCCCCTGCTCCCTCCCCATCCCCTCTGCCTTACACAGACACAAACATTAGCTAGCAGACCACATGCTGGCTACAGTCCATGTTGTGGCAGACGGGACAAAGGCAGAATCAGCAGGTGGCTGGTAATGTCCCTCAGTTGTTTTCTTAATCGTGTGATAAACACTGAGTTAGGGGTGATTAAACACTATGTTAACAATTCCCTGCTGGGCTGGTCATAAGCAGGGGGGGTGGTGACCCCTCCCTAATCAGAGCGTCCAGCTGAGGCCTGGTCACACCCCCCTTGGCTCAGCACTGTAGAAGGGAAGGGAAGCCCATGGAGGGCTAGCTACCCCTGGCTTCTAGCCTGAGTCACTGCAGGCATGTGCCTGCATTTCTGGGATGTCGGTGCAGTTACAAACTGATTCAGCCTAGCCACGTTAGACTAACCTGAAAAGACTGAATCCATTCAGGCTCAGGCTTTTTGAATGTCTGTCCCTATCTTTTAAGACCATGTAGGTCCAGGAGGATTTGGAGCAGCAGGGAAATAGGCTAGGTTGGGATTCCTAGGGTGTGTCTCCATGAAAGGCCAAACTGTGTTTGTGTGTCACAGATCACGGGTAGCGTATGCCACAGTACGCTACCTCAGTGGGAATACTGTGGAAACATTTTGCCCCATTCAGGCATGGAAGGAACATTTTACAGCACCATCCTTTGACAAAGTGCAGTATTCACTTTGCCTCATGTAGGTAAGTTCTTTTCTACTGTGTAGTGGGGACAGGCAATAGGCTAGGGCTCCATCCTTTATTCTTTTTGCCCAGTACTTTCCCAACATTGATTGCAGACCTTTACAGTGCTCGCACATTTGAGTGTCAGGACTATGATTGTGCCTAGGCATGTGCATAAAGAGCCTGCCTTTCCTTTTCTTTGGGTATGCATGAGTTGCTGGACATACAGTGAGTAGACCATTATAGAAGCATTGATCACCTACATATGATGTTTCTTGTGCTATATGCCTTTGTGATGGGTTGATACATTCACAGATCAATGTTGGGGGGGTGGGGGTGGAGGCAGAAAGCTCTAGAACCAGTCCTGCGCCACTCTAGTCGGGCTGTGCAGGCAGTTGGGCTCAGTGGCAGGGGTGGAAGCAAGTGGGTTCTATCTACTTGCACAATCCCCACCAGCCTGGAAGTAGGCTTATAGAGGTGGAGGGTTGGAGGAAGCTGAGAATGAGGGTGTAGTCACCCCCGTAGCATCGGTTACTGCTCTCGCACCCGCTTTTACAAAATCCTGGATCTTCCCATAGGCTGTACCATTATGTTTTGTGACTGTCAATCTTTCTACTCTCTAGTTAGGGACATTGTCTGTGAAAGTCGCAAAAAAACCCCCAAACCCTTACTAAAAATAAAATACTGGCTCCCGAGTGGAAACCAGCAGCCCTTATGGCCACTGTGGCCCAGGCTGCCAGCATGAAAGGGAGCAGCCAAGTTGATTGTCACCCCCGCCCCACTGATTGGCTGAGAGATGCCGGTCAGAGGGAGCTGCTGATTGGAATGGGGTGGGGCCACACAATGGATAGCCCTCTCGTCCAATCAGCAGCAAGAGGCAGGGCCACAGGGACTCCTCAGCCAATCAGAGGTATGGCGGGGGGGCCTGCCGTGATAAGCCCATGAAAATGGTGGTTGGCCCCGCGACCTGCGTGCGAAATTGGCCACCTGCCTCCTTGATTTGGGTAGGTCCCTATCCATAGTGCCCTGTTCTTTGGTTAGAAAGAAGGGATTAGAGTAATTTCAAAGAAAGGGTTTCCATTAACTTCAGTGGGCTTTAGATATTGACACTAGTGGTTTTCTGGCAGGAGCTTGATG
>NW_005841861.1:4097216-4103213 GCF_000455745.1 Alligator sinensis | reverse complement strand
GAGGAGGGGATGGGTGAAAAAATTAAATTACAGCATGAGAGGTCAGGGCATGAGAGCTGGCACATTTTGAGTTCTCTTAGTACAGGTCTTCTGTCAGTGTGGGAGTTCTTAACTTTTTGACAAGTGGTCTTCCTGAACATGCATTTGGCTGGCAGTTTGAAAAACAACACTGTGCTTAGGGTTGATATTGACTGTAGCAAGATAAAAGCCAAACATGATTTAGTAACTCTTTCTTTTTTTGTGTCCTTGTGACAAGGCATTTAGCAGAATTTGCAGATTTGTTGGAATCTGACAGGCCATACCATGAGTGTTTCTACTGTGGCCTTGCACTTGTGACCTCTCTGGGCTGTCAACCGTGCACCTTAGTACCCCAGCTCCTGATCCACCATGAGTGGAGGGAGAAGAGTCCATTAGGTAGTTTAAGATTAAGGGGAAAACAGCAATCTGACAAGGATTATATTTGGGTTAAATGAAAACTCATTAAGATTTAGAACTCTTTTAATACATCTCCAGGCAATAGTAAGCGGAGTACACTGACATGAAACATACACGCCTTGTTCTGCCAAGGTTACCTGTTTGCTTTTTGGTTTGAGTGATTTAGGATGTTTATTTGCAAAGCAGAATTCATGGCATCTGAGAGAATCCAGTGAAAAACTTCTCTTCTCTGACTGGCCTGTGGGACAAATACTCATCCCCAGTTACACTACTGATAAATGGACTGAACACAGGGTGATCAGTGTCACTCAGAAGAGAAGGCCTAAGAGCACTGCAGTAGAGTTTGTTCTCCATCTCTTCCACAGGGCAGGAATGTTTAATGGTGCACATGCCCTTGAAATCAGGAGACTGGCTTTAAAATCTCAGCTTTTAAACAATGTGTGCAGTCAGATGGCACGCTCTTAAACAGCTTCTAAAAATCTTGGGGTTTGGATTCTTTTTGATTTTATACTTCTGTTTTTTGAGCCTGTGCAGCATACTCGTTTACTTTGTTTTCATGGTTTTCTCTGCTACTGGGAAGGCTGTATACTTTTTAAAACAAGAGCTGAGATTCTCATGTAATAATTTGATTCAAGTGGATGAAGCTTTTAAGAAAGCACTGATAATCATGGCATTTATGATCAAGTCACCAGAGTTGGCAGCATGGTTACAGATGTATCCTGCCTAATTTCTCCCTGATCATCACTCTCTCAAAACTTCCCTCTGCAAGGGCACAGAAAAGGAATGTAGCATTCTGGCCTGCAAGAGGTTTGGTTTCCACATGAGATCTAGTCTGTTTGGTCTCTCCACATGCTTGCTCTGCCATGGAAAAACACTTGCTCCACTGGTTATTGCCCCTCATATCTCTGAAAGGATTTTCTGCTATGTGTCATTGAAAGGATTTTTTCTCATTTACCAGAGGCAGCTCTGTTCTCAAAAACAAAGCAAATGCTGATCATAGGTGATGTAGGAGATATGCCCAACACTTATCAGCAGGTTTGTCAATCTGAAAATTCTCCCTGCTCCTAACTCCATTAGCAAATATACACCAAAATGAAAGAAAATTGCTTTTCCCTTGCCTTAATGTCAGTCCACCATTTGGTAACTCCCCCACATCTTCCTTTGTATGGTGGAAGTAGTGTGCTCATCTCTGCAACCTGCAAACATCTGCCTCTCTAGTTTTCTGCTTCATTGCTTCTCTGTTTAGACACAGCCATGCCACATACTAATTACTAACTTTTTGCTTTTGTGGAGCTTGATTCATTGTGGCACATTTTCCCAGGTGAAACTGGACCTGGAGCCTTGGAAAATGTCTTTAATATCTTAATGGACATCAGAGTAACTCTGGTCTTAATCCCAAGATTGCTGCAGAGTCAAACGTAGGCAACTGCTTTTTGTTTTTAATTATTATGGGCCAGATTGTCAGAACCTTTCTTATATTTTGTACTTACCTCATGAAATCAATAGGACTCCATGTAAAAAAAAAAAAAAAAAAAAAATAGGTATCACTCAGTGAGAATAAGGATTTTCTAGCCTGGTCCTGCTTTAGAAGCACACCATAATGGCAATAGCTTTGCAGACCATGCAAAAAAAGATTGTTTGATGGCATAATAAATGTAATGAGAGCTGTAAGAAAAACAGTTCTTTGACATGTCAGGTTCTCACTGACTTTAAAATGCTGAGTGATTCTCCAAAGCAAGGCACTGTGAGGCTGTGGGTATTTTTGAGGGTTTGATTCTGTGCAGTACTGAGCAGGTCCTCAGAAGTGTTTTGGTGTTCTCAGTTCCAGTGGATTTTCAAGGACACTTAGCACCTTGCAAAGTCAGGTCTTTAGCCTGGGAGAATGGAGTAGGATTACACTCCACTGAGATTTTTTTTCTGGATGCTTTTATCTTTAAAAGACTTTTAATTCTCATACTGTATTGAAATTGAAGGCTGGTAGAAAGGCAGAATTTGCTATGAGTGAGAAATGTTGAGGGACCAGTGTTGTCACTTTGTGCGTATAGCTTAAGCTTGATGTAAAGGAGGTGGGAAATACTTAAATGAATGAGAATTTGACTTTCAGCCCTACTTCAGTGCATCAGCAATAGTTTTATGCATGCTACTGCGACTCATGGTTACAGTAGTGTCTGTTTCCACTGTCCCACCTTTACTGTCATTCTTAGGTTATTTTGACCAGTGGATTTATACCAGTTAGATTTTACTGGAGATTACTTTCCCCCTTCTTTCCAAGTGGCCTCATTCATTCAGTTTTACACAGAGGAGAGTTGGTTTTGAAGTTTGGGCTCTGGGTGTCTCAGGAGATCTAAGATCAGTAACTGCATCTCAGCACACTTTCTGATTGACCTTGTACAACTTGCTTTCTTTCTGCATACCTGTTTTCCATCTGCACAACAGAGAGAAAACCAGTTCCAGTCCCTTGCCTGTTAGTTTTACTGGACTCAGTTAAGCTCTTCCATGCAGAGGATGTCCTGTATTATAGGTGCATGTACAGACCTGAGGACAATAAGGCTGTAATCCTGGGTGAAGCCTTCAAATTCTGCCACAGAAAAAAAAAGGAACACAGAATTTAACAGCCTGAGAACTCCTCTGTGCTGCACAGAAGAGTAGGTCACCCCCTGCAGGTTTTTTGTGGCCTGACCTTCTAGCTCAGTAGACATGCTAGTCTACTTCAGGCCAGGAAATAGAAGGCTCTTTTCAAATAAATGAATTGATTTATACCTGTGAGGTGAGAATAGGGGAGAGGTTTTTCTTGCTACAGTGGCAAGTTGCCATATTTTAAGAGTCTTAAGTATATTGGGTCTCTTTATATTCATCCATCTTTTTCCTTTACCCTATCACCCTCAGAATAAAAAAAACCAAAACATTCATGCTAAACACTAGTTCTTTTCTCTTTGTGAAACTTACCTTGGTTTCTTGTGTGGACCCAAAGGTAACTTATAGCCATAAGGGCTAGGGATAAATATTCAAAAAGCTGGAGCCCAAAGTGATTAAATTTGTGCAGGTTTACAAGTGAGCAGACATTCATGTGTAATTCTGGAAATGCAGGCACATGCCTGCAGTGGCTCAGGCTAGAAGCTGGGGGTGCTAGAGCAGCCCTCCCTTCCCTTTGCAGCAGCCGCAAGGCTGGAGGGAAGCTGACATGGGGGCGTGGCCAGGCCCCTGGCAGGGGCTAAGTATGATTGTGGAGGGGTTTAAACCCCCATCCTTGCCCGTAGGGACCCCAGCCAGGCTGTGCCTGGAGGGGGATGGGAGAAGCAGCCCTGGCCAAGCTTGTCCCCGAGGCCAGGCACCAGCCAGGTCAGCTCCTTAGGCAAAGGGGGACAGGGGATAGGGATTAAATTCCCCTGACTCTGGGCACGGGACCTCAGTTGGGGTCTGCCCAGCTTTCCCTCCTGCTCTTGCTCAGATGGCGGAAGGCCTGGCCAGAGCTGGCTGGCATGGCCCTGCTATCTGCCCAGGGCTGGGGCTGTTACAGCAGCTGGAGCTGCAGGGCTGAGCCCAGCTGGCATGGGGGTGTTGCTGAGGGCAGAGGCATTGGGGCAGCCCAGACTGGGGCCGTGGGGAAGCATGGCCAGACTGCTTCCAGCTCCCTGTGCCAAAGCCGGGCTGGGCTGTCATGGAGCCCCAAATGGCTGGGTAGGGTCACGCAGGGTGGCCCATGGAGTCAGAGCCCTTCCTAGGCTGCTGTGTCTGACAGCCCAGCCCGGTAGCACAGGTGGGGGCTGGCTGGGGAGCAGGCTTCCTGGGCCAGCTTGGAGGCGCCACTGGGCCCTAAGCCTGACAGCCGTCACTGCTGTGCAGCATCTGGGGTTGCAGCTGCACAAGCAACTGTGTGCTGCCCAGGGCAGGGGGCTCTTCTGCCCCTCTCATCTCCAGCTGTCACTGTTGTGGCTTATGACCCCATGGGCTGCCCTGCGGGGCCCTACCCAGCCAGCTGGGGCTCCATGACAGCCCCTGTGGCCCCAGCCCCAGCTGCAGGAAGGACCTGGACCTGGTGCCCAGCCATCTGCCTCCACCCTCAGCAGGACTTGCCAGCTGGCAGGGCTCAGCCCTGCAGCCCCAGCCACTGGCAAGGCAGATGGATGGCACAGGCCGTGTCAGCTGGCTCTGGCCATTCTTCCTCCCCTGTTGCTGGAATGGGGAGGTAGGGAATGGGTGACAGGGGCCTCAGTCCCCCAGTAGCGGGGGGCGGGGAAATAAACCCCCTACCTGCTCCCTTTCCCTCAGGGGGCCATGCCTCTGTCCCTGTTTCAGCTAGGGAGCAGAGGGGCTGGGCCAGTCCTGCTCTCTGGAGCAGAGAGTGCAGCCCTGCCCAGGGCTGCAAAGCATCTGGGATACTGAGGGACTGTGACATAACTTGAACCAGGAAGGGGTCTGGGACAGAAGTTGTATAAACCAGGTTGACCCAAATCAGTTTAATCTGATACTGCATTCAGCAAGGTTTATCTTAAACCAGTTTGGGCCATTTTGAAACTGGTTTATGTGCACTGAACTTACGTTCTGTTACGGGTTTAAACCTGTTTCTGATCACTTAAACTGGTTTACATGCAGCTGTCCCTAGAAGTTTTCCCTTCACAGCATGCTACAGAGCTGAGGCTTCTGGTAGGTGCCCCTGATAAGTCTGTGCAACGAGATCTTATCTGTCCCTTCATGGCCTCTTAAGCAACTTAATCTCTTCAGTGCTTTTTGCTTTGCAGTTCTATGATATCTATATTTCTCTGGAACTTCAGCATGATAAGTATTCAGTTTATAGGCATCACCTAATAGGTGTTTTCACACCTTTGACAGTCAAGAGATTACAATTAATGTATTTACACACAATGTAATTACAGCATGATTTTTTTTTTCAAATTTCAAAATAATTGAAAAATTTTAAAAAATGTGAAGTGTGAATAGTATTTTTATGAATTTCCCTGCACTTCTATTTTCCTGCCAACTGTAGAACGGATCAAAATGTTTTGAATTTGAAATTACAGTGAAATAGCATACTCTAGGAAACCTGCAAACAAACAAACTTGTAAAGAGTTTATTTTTTCCTGTGTTTTTTCACTAGCTCTAGAAACCATATGTTACCTTGTAAACTTCTAGGAAAATGTTTCTTTCTAAGATTTTGGGGGTTGTAAAATGCAAATTTGAAACATTAACCACATGTGATCATTAAAGATTACTAAGCACTAAGAGGAGGGCCTTCAGTACCCCAGTCAGATTCCCACTTGGATCATTACATTCTGCCTACCTTTTTCCACACTGCAGTTTCATTTGCCTCAGAAACAATATTCTTTACTTTCGATCCTAAAATGTTGTGTAATGTTGTTGTGTAGATGTCATCTTCTACCTGGTTGCATTTCAGTTGCTGGAAAAGTATTCCTTGTTTTATAAAGTCAATTACCTACCTTCCAGAGAAGTTTTAAGTCACTTTACCCAATCTAAGCATTCATAAATAATTAATCTAATCTCAAGTATGACAAGATTCAATTTAAAATCACATCATTAACAGTTGTGCAGTTTGGGTTTTTTTTG
>NW_005841861.1:4071830-4097185 GCF_000455745.1 Alligator sinensis | reverse complement strand
GTTGTTTTAGAAGGTCTAGATCAGTGGTGCCCAATATTTTAGCCCTGCTGACCAAAAGAGTGGTGCAGGGCAGATCTGTTGGCTAGATCAGACCCTGCACACCAGGATTGGGCCCCACCTGACCAGCTCTGGACTGCACTGTTTGTGCCTGGCCCCATGTGTTGGGGGCCTGTGCTAGTATCCTGGTACCCTGTGCTGCCTCTGCCTGCCCCAACCCTCTCCTCCCTCAAATGCTGGGATTGGGGCAATGGAGGAAAATACTTATATTAGAAAACACAGCTACAATAAATACACTGATACCAAGTGATATCTGTACAAGCTGTTATGATGCTACTGTCATCATGCATACAAATTCAGGAAAACCTTTGCAACTTTAACCCTGTTTCATTCACAGCATTAGCTTATTTTTGAATGTGCAAATACAACAGTTATCATAACTACTGGTGCAGATTCCTGAGTGGTAGCTTCCTTCCCTTTTTAAAGGGATTACAAGTTACATTTGTCTATAGTCTTAACAATGAGTAACAATGGATCCTATAAGGGTAGGATTTCCACCTGTCTTCCCCTAACCCTGGTGGGGAGCTGACATCCTATCCCTCTTCCATTTCCATCCTTTCTGCCTCCTTCTTAGGTGTACTTAGTATTCTCCTGGCCATTCATATTCTTTCTTCAGGTCCTGTGTACCATCTCATGCCCCTCCTTACTACATTTAGATTCCTCATTATTTACCCTCACCCATATTTTATCTTCTTTCTCCCCATCTCTTTCTTTCCTTCAGTCTCCCTCCTGCAACTCTTTAGTTTTCTGTTCTTCCCCCTAACCAAATCTCCATTCTGCATCTCATATGCCCCTCTTCTTCCATGTTCTTTAAGTTTCTTGGAGTTCTAGTTTCCCTCCCAGTGGTTTGCACTTTCCATTGAGTGCAATGTGACTGACTTCAGTGGCACCCATTTTTCCACAAGCAAAAGATTCTGGGGTATGATGTCCAGTTTGACTGAGGAACATCTGAGGCACCACTCTTATTGTATGTAACGGGAGATTGTGGTAATTTGAAATAAAGGGAAGTTTGCATGTTTGAAGCCAGAATCGGTAGATAATGAAAAACTTAATAATATGGTGAAAAGTTCACACTTATAATTAGTATATTCTGGTTAACTGGTGTCTTAAAATTCTGTGAGATCCTTTGATGAAAGGAGCATTAATTATTTACCTATAAACCTTCATTCAGTGCACACAGTCCAGTATCATTGATTTAATCGAGTTGTGAGTGTTCAGCCTCTCTCAGGAGATGCAGTTTTGAGATGCTATGAAAGGATATTACTACATATTACTAATAAGCTCTGGTCTTCCATTTTTAGGCCCTCCATCTTCTCCCCAGAACTTGATTTCCAATGTCAATGAGACATCAGTGAACTTGGAGTGGAGCCCCCCTCAGAACAAAGGTGGCCGTGAAGACATCTCCTACAACATAGTGTGCAAGAGATGTGGTGCCAATGACCTTAACCGCTGTCGGTCATGTGGCAGTGGTGTGCACTTCAGCCCCCAGCAGAATGGCTTAAAAACCACAAAGGTCTCTATTACTGACCTTCTGGCACACACTAACTACACCTTTGAAGTTTGGGCAGTGAATGGAGTATCCAAGCAAAATCCCAGCCAGGACCAGGCTGTTTCAGTCACTGTGACAACCAACCAAGCAGGTAGAAAGCTACATCTTCTCTCTCTGTCTCTCTCTCCCCCCTGTCTGTTCTTAGGAAATCCTTTGACTTCAGTTAAACTAAATGTAATATAATGCATTCAGGAAAAATACATAGCCAAGTCAGTTTCATACTTTCAAGATTATTTAAACAGATAATGTTTAAGAGTAGCCTGTAAACAGAAAACAGTTTGATTTGACTATTTAGGCACAACCTTGCACTGGGTGCAATGCAGTGCTACTCTACACTGGGAGAGCACAATTAAGTGCCCCGCAGTTGCCACTCCTGCATCTCTTCATTGCAATGGTAATGGTCACAATTGTTACATTGCTGGCAGAAAAGGATCAAATCATGCCCCTTTTTGGCCCTGTACCGTTGGAGAGAGACCCATACTTTTGAAATGACTGTCTCCTGAGATGTATAGTTGGAATAGTACTTCACAAAGCATAAGACTGTACTTCTGCCTGGTACTTCTGAGAGTTGTGCAGGGACCAGAGGAGAATGGATTGGGCCTATAACCTTTGACAGCTAGTCTAGGATTACTATTTATGCGCAGAAGTATGGTTGTGTATATACTGTAGTATTACTATATTTACCCAAATAGATGACCACGATTATAAGATGACCCCCTAATAATTAAATTATATATATGGAAAATTTATAAATTAGTTATAATTTTGCAGGTATAGAATCTAATTATTGGAGATTTGCCTTGAATTTGTTCCCTTCCCACTGTTACGGCAGGGAAAATAAACCGGGGGTCAAATTTATTGTGTAAACTGGGGGTCAAATTTATTGTTTTACTCTCTGCTTCTAACTTACCCCCTAGTTTTTCCCCCTGGCATCCCCTTTCCCCTCTCCTTGCTGTTAGACCCTGCTTTCCCTGATTGCCAGCAGTCTGGGTTTTCTGGAGGAGGGCAGTCAGGCAGGGGACGCCATGTGGATGTGTGTGCACATGGCCCCAAGCAACCTGGAGAGCATCTTCTGCAGGTAAGTTGGAGGGAGGGGAGGAACTGAGACCCCCATAGGGAGGGAGGGATTTGGGCAGGGCTGGGGCTGCTGCCCAACTGGACAGTACACGAGGCTTGGGGCCCGGGGCCACAGGGCCTCAGCGGGGAGAGGGATGGGGCCATGGGAGACTTATCTGCAGTTTGGGGGTGGGCCAGCTCCCCACCACTGCATGCACTCCCAGAGGGTGCAGGGGGGACCCGTGCCCCCGAGATCTGTGGACGGGGGTGGGGTGGGCTGCTTGCTGTGGGCTTAGGCTCCCCGGGGACTTTGCAGCTGGCGTGGCAGGGCACAGCAGGACTAGAAAGGGAAGCTTGTTGCCGTTGCGAGCTCCATGCTGAGCTGGTGAGGCATCCCTTGCCCACACAGCAGCAATGGGGGCAGTGGCACAGGGTTGTGCACCACGCTGCTGCTGCATGGGCAGGGGATACCTTGCCAGGGCAGCGTGGAGCTGACAGTGGCAATGAGTTCCCCCATGTGGCCCTGCTGTACCCTGCTGTGCCAGGTCACTCCTGCTGGGCTGCGGAGGTCCCCAAGGGGCCAGGGCAGCAGGTCAGGGACCCTGAGCTGCATCCAGCCTGTGCACAGATCTGGGGGGTATCTTTCTCCCTTACTCCTTGGGAGTGAGCGCAGTGGTGGGGAGCTGGCCCCACTCCTGCCCAAGTCCACAATGGGCAGGGGGGGGGCAAGCTCCATAAGCCATTCTGTTGCAGCAGCTGCTGCCTCCTGCCGGCAGCAGGGGACTGCTAACCCAGTTCCCTGGCCCCATAGCCCTGGCAGCTAGGGGAGTCAGTTGCCCAGCCCCTGGCTTGTTTACTTTTCATTCCACCCAGGAAGAGCACACACCAGCTGCTGAAACTTCCTTAGCCTGACGAAGGGTTTTTGAACCCGAAAGCTTGCTTAATAAATATTCTCCAACTATTTGGGTTGGTCTAATAAAAGATATCAAATTCACCCAAGGAACCTTGTCTGCTTATAGTGATTGAGGGACTGGTAGGCTTCCAAATCGCTTTAAAAATGTAAATATATCAAGAAAATATAGTGTTCAACTGATGCATGTTTATATAGTTGCCTTTCATCTTAATCATAGATTTTGGGGTTTTTATCAGACAATTTGCGATTTATTTTTATTAGAGAATTTGTGATTTTTTTTTTTTGGTCAGGGAAAACCAGGATCCCCACTAATCACATAAAAGAAAGGAGCAAAAGCAGTAACTTTGAAATTAAACATGGCTGTAGCAATTTTCATGTAGTACCCATACACTTAATTTATCCAGAATTGATGCATGTAACCTTTTTTTGAAATTACCACAAGTTTTAGCACAGGCACTCTATAAACATGCTTTTCAGCAGCACTTTGGTACCTACTTATATGCAGTACAAACTACATTTTCTTTAATCGAAAATTTTGTGTGTCCCAAGTCAAATCAACCAAATCATTTCCAAATCTGTGAGTCATTCAAGAACCATATGTGGCCCTGCCTGGGGCTTCAGATGCTTTCAAATCCTTTGGATTAAGATGCCCCCAAGTTTTGCTTGCCCTCAGCTGTATGGTCACAGGACCAAGCTAGGGAGGAGTCTCCCATTTCCATAAAGTTGGCATATATAGCCGAGATCTTCCCACTGAAAGTGAAAGTGGGAGACTAATTATGCATTACCTCTGTCAAGGTACTATCCCCTGCCACATTCGTGGTTTTCCTCAGCCAGTAGGAAAACCACCCTGGTGGCAAACTTTTTTTTTTTTTTTCAAATATATATAGTTTGTATCCAAGGCCAAATTAGCCAAAACTAATTCCAAATCCAAGAGTCCAGAACCATAAGTGGCCCTACTACTGGCAAGCATCCTCCACATGCACCCGGGACTTCAGATGTTTCCAAAGTCTTTGGTAAGCATCCTACTTGCAGGCCCAAGGCTTGAGGTTCAGATGCCCCCAGATTTTGCTTGCCCTTAGCCATAAAGCCCTTGGAGCAAGCAAGGGAGGAGAATCCCATTTCCCTAAACTGGGTTTAAAGGTGCTGCACCTCAGCAGGTACTGAACCATGCCAGAAGAGCAGTTCTCCTGTGAAGCAGCTCAGGAAAACTGCCGCCTTGGACACAGATGCATGGTATTTCCCCTGCCAGGTTAAGAAGCCACTATGCTTGATCTGAGCCTTTAAGAGGTGGCAAAACTACATGTGATATTAGTCCAAAGCCAAAGGCTCATGATTTACCACATACTTCATTGGGTTGGGCCCCACCAGAGTCAACAGCATTTCAAGCCATGGTAACCCCCCAGCTCAGCATTGTTCATTATGTGTGTGTACTCCAGATACAGCCCCACAAAGGATCCATGTGCTACTTAGCCACCCACTCGTAACTGGAGCTAGGTGTTCTTGCCATGAGCCCTGGGATGCTCCAAAAATGCATATGCAAATGAGGTGCAGGGCAACCTAGTCTGGCTTCCCTTCATGGAGGGAAGAACCATATCATATGTGCCAGGCTGAGAGGGGGTGACAGAGGGATTCTGGGTGAACTGTTTGGGACCCCATTTGGTGATGCTTGCCAGGCATTTAAAGTTGGTGAAGAAACATGGATCATTGGAAATGGGAAAGAAAGGTGCAGCTCAGCTGTGGGAGTGAAGAAGTCAAAATTTCATAGATTTCATAGACTTTAGGGACTAGAAGGGACCTCATGAAATCAAGTCCAGTCCCACCGCCATAGGCAGGAAGTCAGCTGGGATCAAGTGATCCCAGCAAGAAAAATATCCAGATGTTTTCTTAAGAGTCCAGAGTAGTGGGGGAGTCTGTTCCAGACCCTGGACTCTTGTACTGTAAAGAACTTTTTTCTTATGTCTAGTCTAAATTGGCCTTCCTGGAGTTTATGGCTGTTAGACCTTGTTATCCCTTGGGGAGCTCTGGTGAACAGGTGTTCTCCCAGGTCCTGATGTACCCCTCTTATATAATTGTAGGCTGCTACCAAGTCCCCCCTGAACCTTCTCTTCTCCAGATTGAAGAGTCCCAAATCCCTCATCCTCTCCTTGTATGGCCTGTCTTCCGGGCCTTGGATCATACAAGTGGCTGTCCTCTGGACTCTCTCAAGTTTTTCCACATCCCTCCTGAAGTGGGGGGCCCAAAACTGTATGCAGTACTCCAGCTGCAGCCTCACCAAGGCCAAGTAAAGTGGGAGGATCACATCCCTGGCTTTGCTTGAGATGCATCGGTACATGCATGCTAGAGTTTGGTTTGCTTTGCCAGCCACAGCATCACATTGGTGACTCATTCATCTTGTGGTCAATCAGGACCCCCAAGTCTCTTTCGGTCGTGGTGCTAGCGAGCGCAGGACCGCTGAGCTTTAAGTATGTTGAGGGTTCTTCCTACCGAGGTGTAGCACCTTACACTTCTCTACGTTGAAGGCCATCAGGTTGTGGTCAGCGCACCTTGAGAGCGTGTCCAAGTTAGCCTGTATCCCCAAAAATGTATGTGATGTGGGGCTTACCATGTCTCTTTCTGATGGGCTGTATTTACCTATCCTTGTGTTAGGGTCATCTTAGTTTTGTGGCAATGGGGAACCAGTTTCTTGTTGAGGTTCCTTTGAAAATTTGGTCCAATAGTTTTTTTTTTGTGGACCCTTTTAATGGACTATATCCCCTGAAGTTATGATTTTAGAATGCAAGCTATTGATTTGTCCAGCCAAGAAAGGTCAAAAGAGATCAGCAACTGTGAGAAGAATCTTAGGGAGTATCTTCTGGAGAGCACCACCCTACAGTATGTGAAAGTAGAAGATGAGAACACCTGCAGGAACAATTTTGACTTTTTGGCACATGAGGATTAGTAGATCCATACATGCATGAATAAGTGGGTGAAATCTATCTACTGTGTGAGAATTCTGCCATTTTATGATTTAACATACAAGCCAAAATCAGATTGAATATGCAAACCAGAATTGATTTTTGTTTGCTATCCATGAGTGACAATTCTTTACATCAGGAAGTTTGTGCTTTTTGCCAGCATTTCCAATTCTGAAACATCCTCAGCCTATCAAATGCTTCAAGGGGCTGGGAAAAACATGGGAGTGTGAATTAAAAGAAATTTGGAGGTGACAGACTCTCCCTGAACTTCACATCATTTTGTGTATGTAACTCCCTGTGAGGTCCATGTGAAAAGTAGAAACTTGTGGCACAAACCTAAAAATCTTTATTGAGTAATTTCTACATATGAAAACAGTCGCATTGATTTCAGTGGAACTTCTTGGTTGAGTAAAGGTTTGCAAGGTTGGACCCTTGGGTTTTACAAGTAGTTATTAATTTAATCATTTTAAATGGGTATCTGGAGTGCACTAAAATTCCTCTGCAGTAATTTTCTTTTGTAATCTTTCATTCTAAGAAGACACTGCCGTGGTAAAAAGAAACAAAATCCATAGCCAATGTGTTTGATCTCTAGCCATTTTTATATACTAGTGTAACTAGCTGGATTTCACTGGAGCTTCTCTTGATTTATGCCACTGTAAGTAAGTTTGGACTCAAACTCATACGTCAAGATGTTCTTTATTTGTTTTGCTAATAAAACCTTGCTCATTAAAAACAGGGCAGGGAGAAGTATGCCCTCTTACCAGTTTGTTGCTGTCTGTGCTCCTAGAAAGAAAAACAGATCCACTTTTTGAACACATTCCTTTACTCATATGTTCAATCCTATTTGGTTTAAGCCTGAACTTGCTCAGGTGAACTCTGTGTCACTTCACTGAAACTGCCCGTAAGAGACATGTCCCCAAATAAAATGCATTACTCAAGTGAGCACCACCCATGGTGCAAGGTGCAGGTGCTTTGTACAGGGATTAAGCACACTCCCTTCTCAAAAATTGTTTCATCACTAACCACAAAAAACAGTGCCCTGAAATATCAAAACATATTTTTAAATGGTGATATAAAAATAATCTGCGTTAAGAGCCTCTGAACAGGAATTCAGAAAAGACAGACAGACTGTAGGCACTTGGAGATCAGTGTATTTACTACTGAACTTGATACTAGCTTGAAGACAGGTACTGTACTTACAGGAGAGGTATGGCTGAAGGACACATGCTTTCTGTTTGCTCTTGCCATTTACTCATCTGAGACAGTGAAACACATCTCTTTGCTTTCCATTGTTGTTTATAGACAACTTTTGCTGTAATCCTTCTTGGTGTCCAGCACTTCAGGAGAATTTTTAAATGAAAATAAATAAATGCCACTTGTGTCATTGAAATTGGGACAAAAAAGAGAAGATATGAATAAAGTTCTGTTCCTAGTCCCTAGTTCCTTAAAATACTGTGTTTCCTTGCCAGTTTCTTCAAGTAGCATCAGAATTTTAGTTTGTAAGCCAATTGTTGTATCAGAGTACTTTTAATGTTGTAACTATTTAAGGATATCAGTTCTGTGTGTGTTTATTAGAAAAAATGATTTTCTTTTCAAAGATTGGAGACTGACAGAGACTATTTTCCTTCACTTAAGATTAGAAAAAGACATTGCTTTAAAGAAGTTAAATGTGAAGTACAGCACTAGTGAATCTCGCCGCTGGTATCCTCGTTGCAATGAGCTCAGTAAAATACTGGCATTTATGGTCCCTAACACCAGTTGTGCATTTGGCCTGCTGTTTGTGTTTCTGACCAAATGAAATCACAGTTTGTCTATATTCTAGAAATGAGCTGAAACTACTTGTGGAAGAGAAACTACCTGTAGAAGAGAGGCAGTTCTTACATTATACCAAAAGGGGTTCATTTCAATGAGAAACCCTACCAGGAGATTGACTGAATGGCATGAAAATCTGAGAGCATTTTTTTAAGGATAATGCTGTGAAGCTATTCAAAATGAAAAGTAAATCTCTCAATAAAGAGACCTTGTTCATGGTGAGCAGAAAGCCTTTGTTTTATTGAGACAGCATTGTGCAGTTTATATTTTTATTAAAGATTATAACCTAGCTATTTAGGTGTCAAACCTGACAGCCAAGTTAATCACAACCCCCCTCATGAAGTCAAAAAAAAAAAAAAAAAAAAACACAACCCAAAACAAAAGGAAAAAAAAGGCGCTTTACATTAAATTCTGCATGCTCCCACACCGACCCCTGCACATGCCTCAAAGAGGCAGCGAGTTAGTTGGATCCAGCTTGACCGATACCTGTACAGTTCATGTGCTTTAGTGGGCTTTTTTGGCACTTTTATCTAATAGCTGATTGAATCAGCTTTAGCTAAAAATGCCAAAAAGCCCTGGAGAAGTATCTGATCTATATAGATGCTGCAGAGCTGGGTCAAAGTAACACATTGCTTCTTCCAGTAGAGCAAGCAGCCCCTCTGTCTGCCTTTATGGGTGTATAGGGCAGCAAGGGCAGTGTTTTTTCCATTAATGCTAATAAATGAGTTCAAATAAAAGGGGAGCAAGAAGTGGGGAAAACCAAACCCCCAGAGATTTAAAATAGAGGAATATTATGCAGGCAAGATTCTTTGGGTAGAAATGATATCTTTTATTAGATCAATTACTAGGTGGAAAAATATTCTTTTCAACTTTTTGCTCTAACACCCTTCTTCAGGCATAGGGAGACTCTACCAGCAGAGTCTCTCTATGCCTGAAGAAGGCATTTTTGCCTGAAAGCTTGCAAAGAACAGTTTTTTTTTTTCAACTATTTAGTTGGTCGAATAAAAGGTATCACATCTACCCAAAGAATGCTGCCTGCCTTTATTTCCATACCAACATGGCTATAACCAACAACCCAGGAATGTTATGCTGCCCTTTCTCCTCCGCCCTATTTGGTTTCATTTATTAAGAGCAAGGCTTTTTAGGAGAACTTACTACATAGGTGATATTTATGAACAGCTATGAACAGACTGCCTGTTGATTTATCTTGTTAGGTTACTGTTGGCTCAGTGTATCCTTAAGTGGACCATCACAGCTAGATGGTTATGCCATTTAGGGTGGAAATACTGTATAAATATAAAAAACCCACTGTTTTCCTCCCACTGTAGCAGACAATGGATGTTTTAAAGCTGCTTATCCCTAGACTCAAGAACAGATCTCTCATATAAATATCTCAGTCTCCCTGTCCATCTCTCTTGTTCTCTTTTTGTCTCCCCCATCTGTCTAGCTGTCTGTTTGCCTGTCTCAAGTCGGCTTCATCTCAGAAGCAGAGAACTGCAGCTGACCATGCATTTCTCTCCCCCTTCTACCCTCCCCTAATCCCTCAGAATCATTCAGAACCCTACAATTGATTCCTATCCATTCTTATGCAGTAACAAAAATGGGTCGTGTATTTCCAGAACTTGGCCTGGACATTTCCCCTTGATGACTCAATATTTCTGCGGAACTGCAGTAAACTCTAGGTAATAAAGGAGTTCAGGAAGGAGGATGCCAACAATTGCTCAGAGTTTCTCCTCCCGCCCCAGCCCCCGCTTTCCCTCATATTGCAGCAAGAAATAATCCACAGGATCCTTTGAGAATTACTTTATACCAGATTTCTTCCTTCCTTTCCTTTTTTTTTTTTTTTCTTTTAATGAAAGTGGTCAGGGTCATTAGTTTGCTTCCAAATGACTCACCATCTCTACAGGATTTTATGGTAGGGGAACAGGTTCTTGTTCTGCATTTTAGTATGACTTCTTTCAAAGCCTGTTTTTCTTTTCAAATACTGATTAGCATTCCACATGCATTTCACCACACAGCACAGAAAATGCATATAAGGTTGTGCCAATGCAATTTAGCTTGTGTAAAAGCACATTTGTAGCAAATAAGGATACATAGACATATTTTGCCCTTAGTCCCCAAGCATTGCTCCCAAGTGACAACAATAGAAGTTGCACATAGAGACTAAGAATATACTGTGGTCCTGAATTGATTCCTATAAAGTGAAGTATATGCCACTAACACTAAGGTCGGCCAGTATTGCCATCTTAATGCTCCCTGTGCCATAAAGATTTGTTCAGCCTGAAACAGACATTAAGTCTTATTTTATTTGCATTTTTTAAAGTAATTGCATAAATTCACTTACATTTCCACATGCAAATATTAACAGTTGTTAAGAAGATTTATCTATTGATTGATCTACCTTCCATAACTTTAATACAAAAGTTAAAATTCCCCTAGTATTGTAGTTGAAATAATCTCTCTTCCACCAGAGGAAGAAAATAGGAAAATTAGTTTAGAGTTGTTTTTTGATTACATGTTTATTTATCTCTGCATTTGAGTGAGGGTATGTGTGTGCATGCTGAAAATATTATTGCCAGGAAAACAAGTGAAAGAAGCTGAATTTTTTATTAACTTTGGGAAGTATTAAGGCTGGGGTTATTTTGATCTTTGGTAGGAATGATCTCCATAGTCTAGGTCCAGATCCTTTAAAAGTTCTGGTTCCTGTAACTTACAAATTTCTACCAGCTAGTTGACAACCTCTTTTTCTGGACTTTGACTGTTAGGGCCAGAACACCTCCTTTAGTGGGTAGCCTTTGTGTGTGAAGAACTAAAATCTTGTGTTCATGTGATCTTGTTGTTAAAGGCTTGTTGAAGGTTTTTCAGAGTGTGAATGAGTTGTAATAATCAAGCCTGGAGGCCCTGAGCATGTCGGTCACTGGCTAGTTAGATCTGTGTCTGTGGTAATTGCAGATGTCAGTGGATGGTACTTTTTTCTCCATAGCCAAAAGTCCAGTAGCAATGACATCTCAGAAGGATTCCCAGGATAGGAAGGCAGACCTGTTTTCTAATTTGAGTCAAGTGTCCCCAATCTTGGGAGAAGTCAGAGAAATGAAATGTTTTTCAGTGTACTTAATACTAACATGGTCCCACTCTTCCCCGTCATCCTTTCCAAGTTGCTTGCTCTTATGGGCCAAGGGATCAGGATCTAACAGTTTATTTTAGGAGATATTTACACAGCCACCCAATCTTGAAGGGAGCTTCATATACACCGCCTCCTCAGCAGTCTTGTGCATGCAAGAGTTAGGACAATCTAACCTGTAGAGTTTCTGAATTAAGGTTGCATATATGCCTGAGCATATAGGCTTACTCTGGATATCCAGAGCATAGAATGTGAAATTATATCCCATTTGAGAGAAGATTATTTTGTTTTTATTTTTTTTATTTTATTTTACTTTTGTCAGAGTTAAGGCTATTGGCCAGTAGTCTCCTGGTTGTTCTAATAGAACAAGGTATCAGGTATGCATACAGTAATAGAGCTGCTCATAGGAGGTTCAAAGATTAGGGGTAATATATGAGTAACAGACACCAAGGCTAAGTACAGACGGTCAAAAAGCCAGAAGCTGAATTCATTCAGTCTTTGCAGATTAATTTAAACTGCACAGATTAAATTGAAATAGAAGTGAACAGACATTCACCTTTGATTCAGGAAATGCAGCCACATGCCTGCAGTGGCTTAGGCTAGAAGCCAGGGGGGCCTAGAGCAAAGCTTTCTGGCTGCATGTTCACTTTGTCCTCCTGCTGCTCCTGAGATCTCTAGGATTTTGCAGTCCAGAATCACAGAAGCAGGACTCTGCAGGGTTGCTCATAACTTCTTCCTGTTTCCAGGTGCCTTTGGGATTTGTAGTTCAGTTGCAGCCAGCAGTAAATTTGAGTGGGGGAAGGGGTGTATAACACCCCTCCCTGGACCCAGACACCAGCTGTGGTTTGCCTGGGTGGGGGCAGTCCCCCACATAGACTGGGCTGCATCCCCAGCTGGGCTTGCCCCCCTCCCCCCCCCCCCCTTTGTCAGTCAGCCCTCACTGCTCCAGGTAGGGAGTAGAGGGATGGGGCCAGCTCTGCTCCTTGGAGCAGACACCACAGCCCAGTCCAAGGCTGTAAAACATGCTGGGGGACTGTGATTTAACTTGAACCAGGAAGGGGTCTGGGACAGAAGTTTCATAAACTGGTTTGACCTAAATCATAGATAGCAGATCATCGAGTCGGACCCCTGCCCTGGGCAGGAAAGAGGGCTGGGGTCAGATGACCCCAGCCAGGTGCATGTCCAGCTTCCTGTTAAAGACTCCCAAGGAAGGGGAGCGACCACCGCCCTTGGAAGCCCATTCCAGATGCTGGCAACCCTTGCCATAAAGAAGTTCTTCCTGATGTCCAACCTATCTGCTCTCCATCAGTTTGTGGCCTTTGTTCCTAGTTACTCCAAGGGGGTGCCTTGGTAAACAGAGCATCTCCTATTCTTTGCTGCCCCCTGATGAATTTGAATTTGTATGCGTCCACAAGGTCACCCCTCAACCTTCTCTTGTGGGGACTGAAGAGATCCAGGGCCCTCAATCTCTCCTCGTAGGGCTTTGCCTGCAGGCCCCTAAGCATATTAGTGACCTTCCTCTGAACCCTCTCGAGGTTGTCCACATCCCTCTTGCAGTGTGGAACCCAAAACTGGATGCAGTACTCCAACTGTGGCCTAACTAAGGCCGCATAGAGGGGAAGTATTACTTACCTAGACCTGTTTGTCATGCACCTGCTAATGTATGATAAAGTGTGGTTAGCTTTACTAATTGCTTCATCACATTGACAACTCATGTTCATCTTGGTGTCAGCAATGACTCCGAGATCCCTTTCCACTGCTGTGCTGCTGAGAAGGTCCTCCTCCAGCCTGTAAGTGTGCAGATGATTTCTTCTTCCTTGATGCAGCACCTTGTATTTGTCCTTGTTGAACTGCATCCTAGTTTGTTCTGCCCACTTTTCCAACCTGTCCAGATCTGCCTAGATTCATTCCCTACCCTCTAGTAAATTAACTTTACCCCTTGGTATCATCTGCGAATTTGGACAGAGTGCTTTCCATGCCCTTATCCAAGTCACTGATGAAGACATTGAACAACACGGGTCCAAGGAGCGAGCTTTGTGGGGCTCCAAATCAGTTAAGTCTGATACTATGTTCAACCAGGTTCATCTTAAACCAGTTTCAGCCAGTTTGAAACTGTTTTTTGTGCACTGACCTTCTGTTCTGTTACAGGTTTAAACCAGTTCCTGATCACTTAAACCAGTTTATGTGTAACTTATGTCTGTAGCGCATGTGATTTGCAGCGGCATCTTTCAGAGATTTAAATCAAGTGAATGTAACTGGGTTTTTTTTATTATTATTAAAGCGTGTGCACCCTAAATATTTGAAATTCATCTGGTAGACACAAGCAGCAACCTCTCTCTCATAGAACATATTAGGGCGGATCCTGAACTTACGTACATTCTACCAGCTGAATTCAGTGGACAGCTATGACAGTTTATACCAGCTATGAGGATCTATCCCATTTTCCTTTGAGGTTGCCTCTTAGAGATTTGCTTTTGGTTTCTGATGTGTTGATGATTTATATCATATCGTGTTACCACAAAGATTTTTCAAGCAAAGCAAATAATGGATTTTGGGAAGCCACAGATCTTTCCAATATAAATACAGTAGGAGATTCACAAAGAAGATGCATAACTGCAGTGAAAGAAATACAAGAGTTATATAAAAATCGAATGGTTAGCAAATAAATACTTTTCTTTTGGTCGTCACATGGTTAGAATTAAATTTTTCTGGAACTCAGCACTTGAGTGGTAACTTTGTTGAAAATTCCTTCAAAGACTCATTTTAATTACATGTGCAAAAGTGTATGTCAAAATAAGGATTTTCTCTAAGCTGGGAAATGTAAGTGAGAGCTTCTCATTAACAGCCCTTTATGTTCCTCCATAGAGACTGCTGCTTTAAGTGATGGTATGTAATAAATCTGTAGCTAGAAGTATATGTGCTGTCATATTAAAAACAAAACTAGGAAATCAATAATTGGGAAGGATTAAATTATGACTTCATTATATTTAATTATTAAATAATTGTTGTTGTAGTTTTACACACAAAGAAACAATAAAAATATCAACTGCCTCCTTGCTAGTAAAGGCATGTGCACCACCCACTTCCTTGAATTTGTATTCAAGGTAGGGAAAAAGAGAGTCTTGGTCAGGGGAAAAAAAGTGCTTTCTAAAGCGCCTTAGTAAATAACCAGCTTCAAGGTTGAGTGAACAGCTTAGACAAGTAGCATGTCAGATACTGCGAAGAAGTAATTACACTATTTAAATAAAAGTTTGGTCACATTTTGAAGAAGATCCCATGGTTCATTATGTAAAATGGAAGATGCTCATATGCCTTCGGAAAGAGAAGGTGTTTAGTCTTTTAGACAGTATTATTTTACTTAATTTTATTAATGTTAATAATAACTAAATGAAACCAGACTTAACAACTTATATGTACTATGAACTAGCTAGCTGCATGTTACTCCTTTTAAATTATGTTTTACAAGCTTTTAGTTTGTGATCCCCAGACAGTCAGTGAGTTTTCATTTGAAAAGAGAAATGTGTACAAGATGGTTCGTGGCTACCAAATATTCAGATCGGCTCCTGAATTTTCTAGCTGTCTTCCTGACTGATTAAATTAATAGCTATCTACAGAAAGCAGCCAGAAAGACACCAGAGTCCATTCTGCAGTTGAGCAACAATAATGGGTTTCAGAGAACTTTTATCAAAGCTTCCATTAGCCCCCTCCTGATGTCCTCAAACAGGATTTTTTTTACAGAGTGGAAACACAAAAGAAAAGCTGCACAACTGCCTCTGTGCATCCATTCAAAGATTTTAAATCCTCACAGATGCTAATTAAAATGCCATGCAATGTAGCACAAATAAACATAGCTTGTCTCAAAGTCCCAGTTTCTTCACTGGCTTGTGATTTGAGAGGCAAGGTAGTAAGCTTGACCCGAGCATGACCAAGTAGACTAGTCCTGTTTCATTCACATATTTGATGGTGTGTTTGTAGCTTGTATGAAAAAAGGTATCAGAACCATCCATATGCATGAAAAAGTCCTGGGAATATCACCCCAAGGGTGCCCTTTATTTTATTTATTTTTGCATAGAGTTGTATTGAACCATGAGGACCAAAATAAAACTGCAGCATGTCTACTGGGCTCTGTAACTTAAGTCTCAGGGTTTTGCATCAAAACGCTCTGCTTCATAGTGACCACTGCTTCTTTCATTGACAACAGTCAGCTCATATTGAGCCCCCTGTATGTACTTGTGTGTAGAGAGAGCTCTGTTATGCTCAGTTCCAGTGGATTTCCCCTCCACAGGTAAAACAAGCAAATGCACGATCGCTATCTGTACATACCTGAAAGCTTTCACTGGAGTCCCTTTAAATCAGGGGCGGGCAATTATTTCGGGCAGAGGGCCGCTTACTGAGTTTTGGCAAGCCATCAAGGGCCATGTGACAGGCAGCCAGGGGTAGATAAATATTAATTTTCTAAATTTTGTAGGGGCCCCGCAGGCTGGATATTCCTGCTTTAAATTAATGTAATCTGTTTTCATTAATACATTCAAGAGTTGACATCTAAATACTCTGATAGCTCAACATCCCACTAAGTTAAAATACTTTGGTTCAGGGCCCTTTGTAAATAATATTTTGTAATGTGTTGATAACAAACATTGATAGTGTTTTGAGACCTTTTCTGTTAAATAAATTATAGAGAGGAGGAAGTAGCCAGGGTATGTATCTCAATTTTTTCCCTCTAGTTCCTTTTTATTTCAAACCATCTCTTTTAGAAAAGTACCATTGAAGTTAAGAGAATGTTATAACAGTTGCATGGCTTTTTGAACTATCCTATAGAGTTTAATTAGGATATTATACCTCAGCTATTAAATTCTGTAGTCTGGTTTAAAATTCCTATTAAATTCCGTAGGTTTTACAGCTATTTCCATTAAACTCTGTTAAATTTATCTGGAACCCTATTGCTTTTATTTATATTAAATTTTATTGGATGAATCCATGAATTACTGTAAACAACAAAGATACTGAAGTTCAACTATAATATGTTTTAGACATAAATATTCTTAAGTTTCACCATTTCTTGAAAATTAGCGGTAAAACAATAAATGTTTTAATTTTTTTATTATTTTTAATGTACTGTACAGAGATAAATAAGCACCTTAATAAATTACAGGATAGTGGAGTTTTGGCTGCGAAAAACAGCATTGTGAGGTTGTACTGTACAAGAGTGTTGTCTAACATATGAAGCAAGTATGGTGTGATGTCCATTTATTTTAACAATCAAATAAAGGCATGATCTCAAGACAACCCAGTACAATGGCTCCCTGGGAAGGTTGCACCTGTCTAGATAACATACTGCATTCTTTAAATATGTCCTTTGAATCAGTCTCGATTTATCTTTCTTAGCATAACAGTGAACGTGGATGGCACGGCTATGTTTTTGCTTTTAGTTTATCAAGACTTGGTGAGCACACATAAATATGACTCTAAGTGACTTGAATATACAAGTAGCCCAATGTTAAATCAGATATTCTTTCAGTTTCCAGAGCAGGCGGGGGACCTGGTCATTGGTGGGCTCCTATAGGTTGTTATGAGAGTTTATGGGCTTTCAACAGTACTTCATAAATGACCTGCAGGCCTGTAGTACATTTCATCAGCATGCCTTGTCTTTTGCTGTTGCTGCTGCATATGCTGAAAGTTTAGAAAGGCTGCAATTATGCAAGTGCTAGAAAGGAATCAGTGAGAGAAGTGATTTGAAGAGAGTGGACCAGGCACAAAGGGAGATAGCTTTAGCACTGGTGGCAGATATGCAATTTCTCTTCAGCCAGAGATCATTTATAGAGAATGATGAGTAGTAAATGTCATAAACAGTAAAGGCTCCTCAGGGTAGGCATTGTCTAGCTTGTTTTGAGTCAAATACAGAATGATCTTTATCCACTGAAGTAAATTGTTCATTTTGTCTACTCACTTCCAGATATCACCAGCTTCCTCGAGGCATAAATAAAAGGATCACATTTGTGGCAAAACAGGGGAGGGCAGGCAACAGGAGGAATGAAGCCATAAAATTGAAAGGTGGCATGTACTTGGTTAGAATTGATTTTAAATTGGGCATATTGGGATTTTAATTTTTTTATGGGGATAGACTAAAAAAAATCATCCTCAAACAAATTTTATCAACTATCCTCTTAAAATAATACTTGGGGCTTCAACTCTGAGAAAAAGGTAACTCCACTGTACACCTTATGTAGTTCATCAAAGTCTGTCAGTTCTATTCTACTGATCAAGAGTGTATAGTTCAGGATCTTCCCCTTGGTGATGGGAACATTGGAGAAATAAAGAGTCATGATCAGAATATAAATTGTTCCATATTTGGCCATCCGTGAGATTACTAGGCCATTTGAGGATCATTATTTTCATTGTATTTTCTCTACAACTCTATTTGAACTCAGCACTTTTCAACATCTGTAATTCAGTTGAAAGTAAAATGAAATAAAAGATGCTAATTATTATGTAAAGCCCAAATCTTCGTGACTAGTTAGTTATGATTAGCTCCGTATTAAAATGACTTAGACTTAGCAATGGCACTTAAGGAGAAATTTCTGGTGATTATCTTATCTATCTGACCATTTTTATTGTGTGTTAAGAGTGATATAGCTGTGATGGTTGAGGAATTATGCAAAAGGAAAGGATTTCTTAGAATTTCTTTTTATTGGATGTCTAACTCTATCCTAACTATATAGTTGGCCCAATAAAATATTTCACCCTAAGAAATTCTTGCCACCTATATTTTTTTAATTAAGGCTGCCATCTTTAATTTTTAAGTATCACTTATTCCAAATTGGGATTTTTTTAAATGATGTAGTTTTTAAGTGCATAATTTGTCTTGCAGATTGGGGAGAGGACAGGTAGCAACATGGTACATAAGGCAGGAATCAGAAAGCAGAGCAGATAGGGCAAGGAACACAGGAGAGGAAGCAGAAAGCAGAGCTATAAATTAGGCATGGAGCCTGGGGTGGGGGGAAGCAGAGCAGCAGTAGATTAGGCAGGGGTAGGGGATCAGAGTGATGCTTGGGGAGGGTGCAGGGCTAATTTGTCACACCAAAAAGGTAGGTTCCACTGCTCTACATGAATTGAAATTGTGATATATATGATTTAATCTATTATTTACATCATAAAGTAAGATTTTAATTCTGAAGTTACGTGTTTCAAAGCTCAAACACTCTTTTCTAGTTCCCATCCCTCATTACGTTTTTTAACTGTTCTGCCTGGGTATTACTCTTATTTTTATAACTAGGATGAACATTGTTCTCTCACTCATCTTGTCTTTCTGAAGTTTATAATTTGCTATGGAGCAAGCTGCAGGTTTCAAATAAAAAAAGTAGGTTTAGTTCAATTACAGAGAAATAGAAGAAAAAATGCGGGTTAAGAGAACTTGGTATACTAGATTCTAAACAGCAGCATTATTTTTTCTTGAAGCACAGGATTACCCTTTTGTCCTTTGAGGTGTCCCCTCAGGAAAAGAATTGGGGCACATTGGTGTAGCAAAGTTTATACATATAATACGCGTGCTGTGACTGTTCTCAAAAGAACTGAGGAATCCATTATTCTAGTACTATCAAATTGGTACCTTTTGCAAAGCACTACATTCACTTAAAAAAAAAAAAAAAAAGCCGGTGAATATGGAAAACTTTTAAAGCATGATTCAGTTTTGAGATTTTCCCAGCAGCTTGCACAAGCCTTTGATGGAGATTTGTGCCATGCTCAACAAGATGATTTGGTTTAAATATGAAGGTATAAATGTGAGCCTGCTTCCTTCACTCTCCAGGTCTTACAAAGCTAAAAGTAAATAGAATTAAGGAACTTTGATGGCTTTAAATCCTTTTGCCACTCTCCAGCTCCAGAAAACCTGAAGATTTTCGGGTCAGACAAATCTTGTTCTTTGATACTTGGAGATGCCGTAAACTTAAAGAGGTGTATTTGAAAAAAAAAAACCCTTTGCGGTGCACTGATAAAGATTTTTTTGACCGATATAAATGGCCAATTATTAACCGGCCTTATCAACTGGCCGATATCAATCTGATAACCGATATGCACCCTGGGAGCTTAGAGACCAGCGTTCGGCCAGTAAGTCCGTGGGAGGGAAAGGGCATGGGGGAGGGAAGGGGTGTGGGGTGCAGATTGAGGCCCCCGTGGTGAGGGAGGGAATGGGGCAGGGGAGGCACTGCCCAGCCGGGATGGAACATGAGATTGAGCTATGGGTGGCTCATCCAGGAGGTGTGGCGGGGGGGGAGGAATGGGGGTAGGTCTCTACTGTTGTGCCACCCCTATGGGAGGCATGGGGGGTATGTGCCCCCTGGAATTGTGCATGGAGCCAGGGTGGCCTGCTGGCTGTGCATCAGGGCCAGGGGCTGCGCTGGCCTCTTCCTGGCAGGGGCTGGATAGGGGTGGGGCAGACAGCAGTGGTGCTGAGAGGGGATGCTATGGGGGGGCTACAGTGAATTTTGGGGTGGCTGTAGCCCACCCCATTGTCACCCCGCAACCTACCACTATCCCCACTTCAAGTGCAGCCCCAGTCTAGCCCCCGCCAGGAAGAGGCCAGCGCAGCCCCCGGCCCAGAGCCTCCAATGGGCAGCCCGCTCTCACCCTGTGCACAAATTTGGGGGGCACATGCCCCCCCCGCCTTCCACGGAGGTAGAAGCAGCAGCAGGGAGCTGTCCCCCCTCCCCACACCCAATGTCCCCTGGATGAGCTGCCTGCAGCTCCCCACCCCAGCTGGGCAGTGCCTGCCCCAGCCCCTGCCCATGCCCCATTCCTTCCCTCATCGTGGGGGTCTTGATCTACACCTCTCATGCCCCTTTCTTCCAGACCCTTCCCTCCCACAGACTTACCAGCAGACGCTGCTCTCCAAGCTGCCAGGCTGCAGTCCTGGTTGTATGCATGCTGCAGCTATGCACATGCATGTGGCATTTACGTGGTGATGTTATCACTGCACCAGCCAAAAAACGCCGATTGCCAGCAACGTCAGTTTTCCTTTTATCAGTGCCGAGCTGATATGGACTCATATATTAGTGTACCTCTACAAGCCTTCAGTCACCCTTCAAGCCTGTGATCAGTTTGAATCACAGTTGGGGTAAAAACGTTTATTACTTTATTATCTTCCTTCCCCTGAGGTTCTGACATTTTTTTATTTTGTATGATTTATTCTAGCAATATAAATGACACGGCCTAACTTGTTTGAGTTAGCCATGGCACTTTAGGAGCCAAGATGACACAGCTTGACAAAATTTCTTTAATGAAATGAGAGAAGCTACTTGAGCAAGATGATCAATGTCTTATGTTTTGTCCAAAATGTACATGAGTGTAAGAAAGCTTCAGAAGCTTACAAGGAAGCAAGACAAGAGGCTTTTATTTATCTGGGGTTCTAAGTAGGCTGGTAAGCAGTACTGTCTGTAAAATCTAATATTATTAATGCTGATAGTAAATAGAAAAGGAAATGATTTGCCAGGTATATACCATCTGGACATCTACTCTACATTCTAAGTAAATAAAAGCCAACTGCATAAGGATACACAAAATAATCATTAGCAAAGCATAATGCTTCAAAATGTGCTGCTTTGATACAGAAATTATACATTTGTGCCATAGTGGATTATATATAGTATGTTTACCTTAGAAGTAAGTGGACACTCATATGTCATTGCAATGAATGCAGTAAGGGATATTGGAGAAGGGAAAGGAATCTTGTACTGATACCTAGGTGGTCTAAGATGTTAGACATAAAACCAGAACTATCCTTTTCAATATGAGACAAGAGTATATTTAAAAGCTAAGAAAAATTATTTTACCTTGTTTGAAAGGTCCTTGAAGTATTGAATCTATTAGAAATGGTTAAAAGATGCATATAAGAAGCTAGTATGCACAGCAACAAGGGATGTTATTGGTCCTACAGAACCCAGGAACAGTGCTTTGTATTTTGTGTGCCTCATCTGCATTTCTTGTGTGGAACCTCATATCTATGTATTACTTATATACACAACTCTTTTTATATAGCACTCTTGTAAATATTACTGGGGCACAGAAAAATGAAGAGTTGAATAGTTGGCAGGCTGGACACACCACATCACAAAGGAGCATGGTAGAAAATGGGAGCTGAAGTTTAGGTAAAGGCAGTGCTACATTTAATTCCCACCAGGAATGCACTTTGTGCTCTTCCACAGTACAAATGTGTAAGTGGAATTGATGCAAACAGAATCCTGATGATGTCTCATGGTTGCTGCTTCTCTCAATTTTTGCTCTTTGTTTGATGGTATCTTATAAAGGGCCATTGTTGATCTGATTAGACTGCAGAACATATTTCTGTTAATAATGCGGCACAGTGGGCTCTTAGTTACTGGGGCTAAGTGCAGACATTCTAAAAGCCCAGGGCAGACTCAATCTAAGTTACACGGTTTTCTGTAAGAGGAGTAGGTTAGATCAGTAGCAAACAGAACACACATTCACCCTTTGGTGGGGGTGGGAGGCATGCAGGCTGCCTGCACTGGCTGTTGGCCAACAGCTTGGGGCTGCTCAAGCACGTCTCCCAGTGTGACTTGCAGGCTCCCTGAAATTGCTGAGCAGCCCGGCCACCCCTAATTAGCTGCTGGGCATAGGCAATCACACTGCCACCCCCCTGCTGCATCACTGCAGACCCTCCCCCATGCCCAGCTCTGGGCTTGCAGGTAAGCCCCAGAGTGAATGCCCTCCTTTGATGTTCTACCCCTTGCTACCCCAACCCACCCAAGGTGAGCCATCCACACTGGCTCTTGCTTGGAGGAGGGGGCGGACCATGGGGTCCAGGTGGCAGGGTGTCTGGGTCTGGCCTTTATGATGTGGTGTGCAGCAGGGCTAGGGACAGAAATAATACATAAACCAGTATAAGTGATCGGAAACCAGTTCAAATCTGTAATGCAACGGAAGTTCAGTGCACAGTAAACTACTTTCAAAATGGCTGAAACTGGTTTAAGATGAACCTGATACTACATCCATCCAGGTTTAACTGATTTAGGTTAAATTGGTGTGTCGAACTTCTGTCCCAGATCCCCTCCAGATTCAAGTTAACTCAGTCCCCAAGCATCCCAGGATATATTGCACTTCCCCAGCAATGCCCCCACCCCCTTGCAGGTGGGTGGATGGGCTAGCCTTGGCCCAAGCTGTCTATTCCAGTGGAGTAGCAAAGCATGCTCTAGCGCCCCCCGGCTTCTGGCCTGGGCCACTGCAGGCATGTGACTGCATATCTGTCTGTTCATTTGCTTATTGGTTTACTCTACACATCATAGACTAACATTCGAAGATAGAATTGATTCAGCCTCAGGCTTTTGATTGTCTATATTTAGCTCAGGAGCCTCTGTTTCCCCACCCTCCCCCACCTCTAGCTGACACATGGCTGGAGGCAGGAGGTGTGTCTAGGAAAAGGGGTTGTACTGGCTCGGGTCTCAGAGCTGGGGGTGGGGCCAGGTGAGTGCTGGGCTGGAGCCTGGGCCATATTCTAGCCTGCCTCCCTGTGAGGGGGGGCTAGCTAGTGGGGCTTGCAAAGTAACCTGGGCTGCCAGGGGGCAGCAACCTAACTTAAATCGATAGGAGAAACTGATACTGAAATTCAGTGCCCTGGTCTAACCTAAATTGATTACATTTGAGTGCACATCAATCCAGGGCTATCTTAGACTGGGTTCTTCCATTTATAGACCAGTCTGTATGTGCCGAACTTCTGTTCTGTTATGGGTTTAGGCCGGTTTCCAATCACTTAGACCAGTAAAAGTCTAATGTCTGTACCTGGCCAAGGAGTAATTCCACATAAACTAGTGGCTGAGTACCAGCCTGGGTTTGGTGGCTGTCAACTCATTGCAAATCTTAACAAATTGCTCATGGCTGTATGCTTTCTTAAAGCAATTTGGAGTGCTAAATTCACCCATCCTTTTCATATTAATCGCTTGAGTTTAAGCATTTAGGAATGCTTCTTTGCTTTTTTTAAGAGGCTGCTATGTTCAGACAGATTTTTATAAATTGCCTTCCAACTGAAAGACTTGTTTTCCTGTTTGTTTTAAACTGGCATTCATACATGCAGGAAATATACACACAGTATCCTGCCATGTTTCTGTTGGCAAGTATTAAGTTATCCTTGTCAGAACATGCCAACAGGATTTCTTAGCAAGCTAGCAGAAAGAAAACAAGCAGTGCTCAGACTAAACAGACCCCATGCTTGAGTTATAATGCAGGTCTCTTGTTCAAGACTGTGTTTTAAATAATGCTCTGCCGATTCTGTATGCTTTTAGTTTATAGCTTTTTTGGGAGGTGGGGGAGGGGTGCAACATATTGTTTACAGACTCAGGTTACTGGAGTTTGAGATCCACAATGTATGGACACCAGGTCTTGGCCTTCAGGGAACAATGGCCAGGTTCTCCACTGAGTTCTCCTCAGTGAGTATGGTGCTGGTGGTACTGTCTTTTGCACCCAGTGGCATAGTGATGCGGCTGGGCACCTAGGCCATGGAATAGCTTGGTCTGCAGTCTGGTAATCCTGAGTTGCTGCTACTATCTGTTGCTGCTAATAACCTAGTATTTTTGTCAGTTTTTGATTTACTGAAAGTCAGAGCCAGCTTTTTGTGGTCTGAAACTACTCATAGTGTAGGCTCTCTATTTCTTTGTACAAGGCAAGAAATGAGGAGAATTTTAACTTTCTTGTTTAAATTAATATGAATGGTATAACAGTCCTTTTAAAAATAGTTTTCTAACCATTTCCCTTATGAAGGTGCCATTGAAAACATTATTTAATTATTTGTGATTTGATTTGAGAGCCAGCCACTCATTTTTCCTAAAACTCAGATTATTCAGAGTGCATTGTAGAATCTCAGAAATGTACTAATAGGTCTCTTGATTTGGATGATGATCCTAGGTAGTTGATGCAGGTTATTGTTGATGGCCAAAAAATCCCTACCAAACTCGTGTGTGACCATACTGGTTTTAATCTTTCTGCCCTTTTGTTTCCTTGTAGAGTGTAGCAGACCAATTATTTTTTCCACTAGACTAGGAGATTCCTAGAAGTATCAAAGAGATTGTATGAGAGTTCTGTGAAAACAAGTTTAGAGAGAGTTCTGTGGAGTTTCCATTGGTCAGATAAGCAACCAAATTCCTGTATCTTGATCCAAATTGCAACCATCCATTACTAGTACATGGACTTTGTTACAATAATGTAGAGAGAGAGAGTTTTATGGGGAGGGAACTGGATGCCTACACTATCTCCAGATCCTTACTATACCTTTAACTGTGCTCAAGGAAAAAAATGGTAACACTCATGGTGAAGGGCAGAAGACAGAATGCCAAGTTCTAGGCAAAAGGCAATCAGGACTCATAGTAGAGATATCTTTTATTAGACCAACAAGATTTTTGCAAAAAAAAAATCTTTAATTGCAAAATTTTCTAGAAATTAAAGACTTTTTTCTTTAATTTCTTTACATTTTTCTAAATTTAATTTAATTTCTTTAAAGTTCTAGCCAAGTTTTTCAAAAGTGTGCATGTATCCAGTTTGTATCTGTGCACTAATATCTCCCTTATACAAGCACAGAAGGCATCTCATGCAGACCCACTGCTCTCTCTCACATTTGGAGACTTGGGCTAGGGACAGACATTCAAAAAGCCTGAGTTTGAATTGATTAATCTTTGTAGGTTAGACAAAACCTGGTTAGGTTGAATTGGTTTGTAACCATACAGACAACCCTTCTGGACTAAAGAAATGCTGGCACATGCCTGCAGTGGCTCAGGCTAGAAGCTGGGGGGGTGCTAGAGCAGGCTTCTCTTCCCTTCCATAGTGCTGAACTGAGGGGGTGGGGAGTTGGGAACGTGGCCAAACGTTCTCATTATGGATGGTCGCTGCCCCCCCCCC
>NW_005841861.1:4058059-4071799 GCF_000455745.1 Alligator sinensis | reverse complement strand
CCCCCCGGTTGATGATAGAGCATTTAGTAACACAGCAGGGAGTTACACAGGGAGTTGTTAGCATTTATCAGCCCATCAAACAAAAAGCTTTAGCATTAGTTCAAGCTCTTCTTAAACAACTTTTTCCAAGGAAGGAACAGAGGGACAGTACCAGCCACCTGTTGATTAGCTCCAAAAAGCTCTAAACCGACACTGTCCTGTCTACCTTTGTCATGTCTCCCACAGCACGGATGTAACCAGCATGTGGCATGCTAGTTAATGCTGACAGGTGTCTGTGTAATGCAGAGGGAGGGGGAATCCTTGCTTGAGCAGGGGGTGGGAAGGGGAAGGGGGGAGCAGAAGGAAGCCAGGCATATGCCTCTGTATCTGCAATCTCTGCAGGAGCTCCAGCCAGAGAGCAGGGGGGCAGAGCCAGCCCTCCTGGGCTGGAGCAGAAAGAGCCCTGCCCAGGGTTGCAAAGCATCTGGGATGGTGGGGGACTCTGGTTTAACTTAAACCAGGAAGGGGTCTGGGACAGATATTACATAAACTGGTTTGACCCAAATCAGTTAAGTCTGATACTACATTCAACCAGGTTTATCTCAAACTGGCTGCAGCAATTTTCAAATTGATTTATGTGCACTGAACGTCTGTTTTGTCCAAAGCTTAAACCAGTTTCTGATCACTTAAACCAGTGTATGTGTAATGTGTGTCCCTAGCCCTTAGCACATATAATTCCCATTGAATTCAGTACCATTTGCATGAAAAAAATTATGAATATTCCCCTTTCAGAGGTTGACTGCTGAACACCCAAAATACACACCCAGAGTTAGGTATCAGTGCCTGTAATTCAAAAAATAAGGCTCTTTCAGGAAAGCCCACTGGAGCATTTCATTCTGAAAAAGATACTGGAATGGGGTAGGTAGAAGCTTTACTGTTTGGTAGGCAGAAATTCATATAATCAGTTAAGACAGAATAAAGCTACTGCCTTTTAAAATTAAAACCAGTGCATTTAAAAATAGAGGGTCAGATTCTGATATTGTTACTCTTGTTGAAGTCCGTGGGACTTCTTAGAGAGTCTGGTGCTATTCACCTTAGAGTTGGCTGATATTCATTTATTTTAGAAACCTTTGAAAACCCATGTGAATCCTATTCATTCTGTGAGATTAATTTACTGTTATTTTTAGAAAATCAAATGCAAAGTATTATTACAAGGTATAGATGCAAAGAAAAGTCTTTGTAAATGCATTTCTTTTTCCTTCCAATAACTAGATTTTATTTTATTTATTTATTTATTTTTTGCTTTCCCAAAGGAATTTTTCTGTTTAGTTCCTCAATATGTTTTTTAAAGTAATTAATAATGGAGCAGGCTTTTAGCATCTATGCTGGAAGGTAAAACCCTTAATCACAGTAACATCATTAGTGATTTCAAGCATTTAATTTTGATGCTTGACAGCATTTTAGAGTGCATAGCCATTGATAAGAACAAATAAGTGTTGTTGTGTTCAATTGAGGATAGGAAAAAAGCATGAAAAATCCTAAGCTTGAAGTAATTACATTTAAATACTTTATTTGAATTTAGCTGAGATAATGTATAAACTGTGGGTATATTTTTCAATCGGTGGAAGACCCCTTGAGTAAACAAGATCCATTTAAATTCAGATCCTAGGGCGTAGAAAGTAAACCCTGCTATGGTTAAGAAGGCTTCTTCACTGAAACATAGGGCATTGTATGTCTGTGACATCCAACTACTCAAGTTTCTTAGTTTCATTAAGAACTGTTTTCACTTCTGGCTTCCTAGAGGCTGGAGATTTTTCATTGCATCTGTTTATTTCCTGTTGTTTTTTTCCCCCTTCATCTAATTTGAACCAGTAATGAAATGCTGTCACTCTGCCACTGCCATCCTTTCAAGTGCCCTAAAAGTATTATAATTCTGTGTTTGTTGGCCCTGGGAAATGGTTTTATGGCATTTGGATGAAGTTTCTGTAGTGCATCTGTTCTCTCATTCTTCATAGGCCACAAGCATAGAACTGCAGCAATAAAACAATTAGTAGGTGTTTAATGGTAGGTTATTGAGGAAATAGATAAAAGGAAATTGCTTTATTCACATCAGTAGGGAGTGAAGTTTTTAAGGGAGATGAACTGCTGAGCTTTGAACTGAGGAAAGTTATACTTAGCACTTTTGCAAAAGGGAAGCCCTTTTATTTTTGACCAAAGTATCTCCAGTCAGTTCTTCACTGTGAAATATAATTGTTTGGTAACATTTCCCTATGGTACATAACATTCTAATATGTGTGCATACACACATACACTTTTATACATTTCTGATGTATGTGCATGACTGTTGCAAGAAACAGCATCTTTGAAAGAGTTTCAGTTCTTTCAACCAATGTACTTTGGACATTATTCACTGGACAGTTCCTTCCATTGCTGAAGATCTCAGCATCTCTGCCAGTTCTGCCATACTTCCTTTTTAGAAACCAAGTCCAGAATATAGCTGTACTCGCCAGAAATCTTAAGAAACAAGAACACTCCTAGGCATATAATTTGTGATCAGTCAATTTAGTTGGATTGAAAATGCCTGGATCCTTGAATTTTTTAGTAAATATCTAGCCTCTTTTTTATTAGCAGACAAGAAAGTAGTCTCAGAAAAGAAACTGTTTTTTTCACTGATGTTTGAATGAGCTCAAGTCATCATGCTTTTATGTTTTCCAATATAGTTATCTGAAAAACTTCACTATCCAAATTTAGATGTCCCCAGTATATATTGCTCATATGAATCTCCAGTTATCTGAGTAAAATCCATGTACATCACTCAGTTTTAGTGCATTCCTATCATCTCATTATCAGAATAAATACAGAGAGAAAATAGCATGAAATTTAAAAAAACACAGCACTGGAATGTCATTCTGTTGCACAGACCATTATCTTATTTGTATTACTGCTCTTTGTGTGTTGCTTTCGTTTTTTTAATAAATCAGTGGTCATAAATCTCCTAAAAAGCATCTAAATGAAGAAAAATGAGTGTAAAGGTAAGCAGAAATAAAGAGAAGTACAAAATGAGTAACAAAGAAGAAAATGCCACACTCGTCTGACTTATTCTCTATAGCTACTTCCCCCCTTCACATATTTCAGTAAAATTATATCATATATCCCAGTTTCCCGTTACTGGTTTTGTCAAGTTTCTTTTCGGGCCTGGTATAAGAGGTTTTACTACATTATGAAAATGTATTGTGTTTAACCATGCCTTGTGAAGAGTCTGTTATAGTTACATTTACGGCCTTCATTACTATAACATCACCTCAGAATCTTTAATATATTTCACCTCCCCACAACCCTGTGCAGCATTTTACAGATGAAGAGCTGAAAAGCAGAGGCCTAAACTCAAGGGCTAGGGACAGACATTGCACATAAACTGGTTTAAACCTGTAACAGAACAGGTATTCAGCGCACATAAACTAGTTTGAAAATGGCTGAAACCAGTTTGAGATAAACCTGGCAATTGTAGTATCAGACTTAACTGATTTGGATCAAACCGGTTTATACAATGTCTGTCCCTCAACCCTTGCTACTCTAAGATAAACCAGACACCCCCAACATCCTGACATGCTCTCTGGGCTGGGCAGAGCTCTCTACTCCATAGCAGGGCTGCCCTCTCCCCTCTGCTTGCTGGCTGCAGAGCATTTGCCTGGCTTCTCCCTGCTAAGCTTCTCCCCTCTGCCTTATGCAGACACCTCAGCATTAGCTAGCAGACCATATGCTGGGTACAGTCTGTGCTGTGGGAGAGGACAGAGGCAGACAGGCTTTTTAGAGCTAATCAACAGGTAGCTTAACATACTTCCTTGGAAGAAGAGCTCCATTAGCTAATGGAGAGAGACTTTGTTTTCTTCATGAGTTGATAAACACTGATTTATAAGTGATAAACATTCCCTCCTGGGCAATTCAGGACTGGGGGAATAATCAGTGTCCTGCTGGGGTCTGGCCATGTCCCCTTCAGCTATGCCCTGTGGAAGCAAAGGGAGGGCTGCTCTAGCTCTCCCTGGCTTGTAGCCTGAGCCACTGGACGCATGTGCCTACATTTCTGGGATGTCTGTCTGGGTTACAAACTGATTTAGCCTAGCCACGTTAGACTAAGCTGCAAAGATTGAATCAATTCAGACTTACTTGGGCCTTTTTGAATGTCTGTCCTTAGACAAGGCCACACAGGATGTCTATGGCTGAACAGGGAGTTTGAACACAGGTTTTCCTTTTGCAAGGACCCTTCCTTGAAGTTAAGCTGACAAGAACATGGTGCAGTTCTTCCCTTAAAATGCTTATCTCAGGATTTAATCAGGTTTTTGTGATGTGATGCTGAACAGTTTCTCCTGTTTGAGTCCTGGCCACATCACATCCATTTGTTGAAGATGGACTGGATGATGACCCAAACACCTGCTTCTTCCAAAAGGACCAGTGCCAACCGTAACTCTTTACAGGCCAAATGGTGGATCTTGCAAAAAAACAACAAACCAGAAAACCCCCAAATCTCTAAGTAGAAATGAGTTGTTTGCAGATGAGTTGAGAGGATCTTGAAGGGGGAAGTATACTGTACAAGTATAGTAATCCTGATGACTAGTGAACATGCCTTTTCACAAGGAAAAAGGTAATTGTCCAGTGGATCCATAGAGATATGCATACATCAACCCTGTCCCAAACTATATTTCACTCACTCACAGTTCTGTATTACCTAGGGAGTTACAGAGCCCATGGACACATTCTTTCATCCTATCCTAGCCCATTCTACAGTGCTCGGGGTCTTCTACACATGGTGAGGAGGGACACAGTATGCCTCCATAAAAAGTCAGAAGCAGCTCTGGAAAGGCAAATCTCTCCTCATTCAGCAAACCAGTATGATTTGAATCATGTCACTTTGCTCTTCCATGCACCAAAATGATCAAAAACATTTGCTATCAAATTATTATACTCTAGAACAGAGGTGCCAAAAATGCAGCCAGATGCCAAAGATGCACACAGAGCTGTGTCATCTGGCTCAGGGCTCCACACAGGTCCAAAAATCTGGTGGTGGAATCTGTTTAATTGCCAAGACTGCCAAAGATGTAGCAATTAACAGTGCCACTACCTGTTCTGCTGCCAAATTTCTAGATCTGTGGGTAGTCCCCCAGGCTGGATCTGGAGCCATGTCATCTAGTTCACAGGGTTGCCTGTGGGTCAGGAATATGGCAGGTGGATGAACCACATCGGTTAACACTGTAGCTTCCAAATTTCCAACCCTCTGGGCCAGATACATAACTCTGTGCTCTGAATCTGGACCCTGGACTGGCCCACAAGCCCAGATGAGTTTAACACCTCTGTTCTATATCATATGAAAGCATGAATTAAGGGTGAAGTGGAAATAAAGTGACAACATGGATAACAATTTGAAAGACTGGAGACAAAAAAAAAAAAAGAAATGAGGGATGTGCCTTTTAGTTCCATTCATAGAAATTAAAGATAGAAATAGAATCTGTTCCATCCCTTGACTAGCTCAATGTTGTCTTTGGTGTGTTGAAATCCATCAGAATGAATGTACGTTTTGTTAGATGAATTACAGACAAGCAAGAAATTATTTAAGCTATAGCTACTGAGCTTTCTAAGAAAAAAGGGTATGCATTCCTATGCTGTGAATAGTCATTTATCTACAGACCCCTATCATTTGTGTGAGTAGTGGCACAGAAATATCTGTTCCGAAGTCTTACAATCAAATATAGAAAAGTTTTTCAATTGAAGTGTTTAGATTTTAAATGCTGGAGAGATTTGTCTTCAGCTGGACTTTAACAGATAAAATGGGCCATCAAAATACAATATCACTGAGCCAGTGGTCCAACTACCACTATGTTTCTTGTTTGTTTCCCAGTCTTGTGCAGTAATAGTGTAGCTTCTTGTGTATAAATGAGAGAACAAGGGGATGTGTGTGTATGTGTATGGCCTCAGAAATGCTGTAATTAGAGTTGGGATTTTGAGACCGTTTCCTCCAGCAGCAGAACCACTGTAAAAAGCATGAAACTGCTTCATGTCTTTGATCTAGTTCAGTGGAAATCAGCTGAAGAAAAATCTTAAGGACAGAAATGAACTGGTCATCACTGCCCTTGTTTTTCAGGCAAGCAAGAGCACTGGGGGCTGGGGCGGCATGCTAAGGCACACATTTGACAACCCAGAGGTTGCAAGTTCACAGCGTGGCCTGTCAGATTCCAGTGAATCTGTGAATTCTGCTGAATACCCTGTCAAGGACAGGAAAAAAGGAAAGGAATTACAGAGCCCAAAACACTGTTGTGTATTTCCATACAGCACTTCACTACCCAGTGAGGGGAAAGACCTCTTTAAATTCTAGTATCCGTAACTGGAGAAATGAAATGGAAAATAGGAAGAGGAGAAAGGAAGGAAACCATAAAGTAAACTTTCAGTGATAGCTGAGATCAGGCCAAAGTAAGTGACAGATTGTCTGGGAAAGAACTGCTTGCTTGCCCTGTGGCACAGATTCACTAAACAATTTTTTCTCTGGTTCCGTTATCTGTGATGTGCAGGGGGGGAGAGACATGTGCCATGAACCTGATTTTCCATTTTATTAGCTTACCAGCAATCTTAATGCAGAAGGAAGTGAGAAAGATCTACCCTCAGTTGAAGAACTACAGGGTTATCAAGCAGAAGTGTTATATTAACAATCCTGGTTATGTCACATATATAACTTGATGGAACACACCTAGATCCTCCTTATTGGTCTATGTTTATAGTCTCCTCTCTCATCCAGGATCTGTCTGTGTACGTGAGATGAAATGCAAGAGGCAGACAGAAAGATAGGGTCAGAGGCATTTCTAACAGAGATGCCAAACTGTCAAATAATAAATTAGGAAGAAGCCTCCTGATGACTTCACTTCAGCAGGGAGACTCCCTTTTGTGACTATGTGTGGTATCTACTGGTTATTTTCTCTCCCATCAGAGCTGTCTGATATGGTCAAATAGTTTTGAGGCTTTTGCATTCAATTTTCCCTTCACTTATTGTGGCTGTTTTATTTATCTGACTTTCTCTGTCGTCTTCAGGGATACACATTATGTCCTTCTTTCTCTTTGGAACACTTTCATATTCACTTTTGAACACTCAATCCCAGAGTTTGGGGGGGCAGGAGGGGGGAGGGAGAAAGAAAAAAGAAAATTCTATAGCTTCAGGGACAAAAAAAATAAATACATTCAATTTAGAAAGACCTCTAATCTCTTGTTATACAGAACAGCTTTGTTAGATAAGATTAAAAATTTCATGAATGTCCCTTTTTATCCCCAGAGACCCCACAATTTGTACTAGCTATTGTCAGCAGCGGCAGGGCTTGATAACAGCTGGCTAGAGACATGACCACACAACAACACAACAGTAAGAACTAGGCAGCCGGGTTCATAAATCTTTAAAAAACCTATTCCCTCAGCAGAGCCATGAATATCTCATTGTCACAACCAAAGGGAAAATACATTGTCTTCTAGCCAGCCCAGAACTGAACTTCAGCACTATCAAGAGCCCCAGTAGAAAACACTGGGTGCACATTGAGATGCTTTCTGTTGATTTCACTGCCTTTTTTTTGTTGTTGCTTTAATTTATTGTACATGGATGTGGGTTTTTTTTAATATGCTTTGGATTTTCCAAGAATCTGTTGCTTTTCCTTCCCTTTTAAATGAAGCACACAGTATTGTAATCCATCTTATTTAGTTATGTTTATATAGTTCCAGTTATGATAGAGGGGTATTTTTTTAAGCCCACAGTGGACCAGTTTCTGATGTTAGGTAGCACATTGCTTAATAGGTAGTCTCACCAAAGTGAGAACTGCGCCTTCTGGGAGTAAAACTGATTTCAAAGGGACTGCTTAGGAACAAAGCAAATGAATTAGCATGACAAAACCTGGTCCAAGTTCTTGAGATGCAGGCATGCCAGATTTCATTAATTTGGGCCAAATTCAAATGTTGGGCCTAATTCTGCACCATGCCTCCCTCCCCAGCAGTAGGATAACTGTCTCAGCTTCAGGGGAAGCCGAATCAGTCCCAAGAAAATATATAGTGGTCCCATAAGAGAATACACAAGGTGAGTTGTAAGAGCTAGTGCAATAACTCCACTTAATGTTGGAAGATGAAAGGAGGGAGTTGCTGTCGAGCCAAAACTAACACTTCCAAGGCCGTATGCATATTGTGTTCTACAAAGGTCAGAAATGAGCCCAAAATATGTGGGTTTGGCTGCAGGCATACTGTAACATCAGAATATTTGTACCCTGTGTTGTTACCTCAGAGGCTCCAATTTTAGTGGAGCCAAATCCAAGAACAGGCTTGTTACAGTAGAATAAAACCTCATTGTGCTATACAAAATAACAAAAATGCCTTATGTGTGCGCACACATCCAAGTCTTTTCTCCAAAGAAGTTTAATTCCTGGAAGTACTCATGAATCACAAAGCCTATTAATTATGAAAGCTACAATTAAAATACATGGACCTCATTTAAAAATAAGATATGGCTAATATTTAATTTTGTTTTCTTTCTTGGCAGCTCCGTCTCCGATTGCTTTGATACAAGCTAAGGAAATAACAAGGCATAGTGTTGCATTGGCGTGGCTGGAACCTGACAGGCCAAATGGAGTCATTTTGGAATATGAGGTCAAATACTATGAGAAGGTATTATTCAAAAAGGACAAATGAGGGTTTTTTTTCCATTATAGTTATTGCCATATAGGATCCCATTATCAGGGCCAAATGAGTTTAGTTTTGTTATCGTATCCAATTAGGGATTTTATATACTTGAACAGTTGTACTGAATAATAGCCTACACTCTACCCTAGCTGTATATTTGGGGGTTTTTTCTTTCTTCCTAGGAACAAAACTTTTACAGCCAGCATATTTATAATGAGAATAAATATAGCAGAGAAGTAGTGAGACATTAGCCTTACAACAAAAATAGAAGTGTAATAATGAAGTATATAACACTGTAATAATAAGATCTGTTTAAGTTGATAGCTTCTGCTTAGAGTGATGGTGTGGGTTGAAAGCTTTTAATAGAAAATAAGAAAAGGAAAATTACATTCTTCATCCTCTCCAAGTTACAGGGAGATGTTATTTCCACAAATAACTTGTCTCTTCTCAAGTACAAAGCTATGAAAAGAGCCATTTGCTTTCAAGGTTGTCTGCAAAATGAACAATTACTTTCTCTCTCAGTAATCTCTTATTTGCCTCCTTCATAAAGCCAGAAAAAAAGCAACTGATTTTCATTGAAACTAGTTTGCACTTTCTGACAAAATTTTCAGCCAGAAAATAAGAATAGACTTTTAAGACAAGGAATTTCTGGCAGATGTGTCCCAAGGGTTTCTTGGATAGGTAGCTACTGGTTGGTTGGAAAAAGAGAGAAAGAAAAAAAAATGTTATTTGTTCATCAGCAGGCTTGTGAGATCACAGATCTAACTACTTTCCAAAGTATTTCACTATTAAATTTAAATTTCTTAAATAATCACTGATACCTAAACACCAGATCTACATCTCTACCATCTTTTGTGGCTTTCCCCAAAATCTCTTTCAAAACCCTGTACTAATTAAGCATAACAACAAAAACCGCACAAGGATATTTTGAAAGTTCCATTGCCATAAGGTGTCTCCTCAAAATAGATGTAACAGTGAGTTAGGGATCCAGGATTCATCATGCAGTGAGGCATTTTATGTGTTTTGTTGCTGTTAGGACCAAAATGAGCGCAGCTATCGCATTGTGAAAACAGCTACTAGGAACACAGACATCAAAGGCCTGAACCCTTTGACTTCATATGTGTTCCATGTTCGGGCCAGGACAGCAGCAGGATATGGGGACTTCAGCGGACCATTTGAATTCACCACTAACACAGGTAATAACATGGCCATTGCTGGCAGAAGGCTGTCAGGACAAATAATCCTCTCTCCCTCTCTCTCTCTTTCTCGCTCTTGTCATTTTTTTTCCAAAAGACTGAATTTGTTTGAGCTGCTTCCTGAAGTTGCAATTCTTTCGCTTCTGTGAATTGAACATCTGTATTGAGCATTTGGACAGCAGTACAACTTAAAAACATGGCTGTTGACTGCCATTTTTACTGTTGCTTCTCTAATTCTCTTTAATTCTGACTTGATAAACTTGATAGCTACTTGGATATGCTGCATACTTGCATACAAGATGCTTACAAATTCTTAATGAAAAATTATTGATATATGGGAACAGGTATACTCAATAAATACTCTGAGGCCTGTTTTTCCATTGACTCAAGAGGGATTTTTATCTCCAATGTCCTCAAAATATAAATCTCATGTAGAAGTGAATAAATCCCTATTCTGTTTTTGTAAAGTATCAACATCATTTGGTGAGGATTTCCATGCATTTTTTTTCTTTTGCAGAGAGGTATGTTTGGATTATTCCATCTGTGGGTAGGTTCTCTCTTCTTAAAGTCAAAGTAAAAGATCCATTGCCTACAAAAATATGACTGAAGTGATTGCTTCCCAAGACAGTACCAGAAGAGAATATGACTAGACCTGTTTCTTTAACTTCTGTCATACCAGTCTGGATATATCAGTTCAGGTCATGTCATTCTTTGTTAACAACACTTGGGCGTGGCTTGAAAAACTTAAAATGTGCAATCCACCAGGAAGAAGGAAGATGTTTTAAAACAGTTTGTTCTGTCTATATCCATGATGAAATAAGCATCTGATTCATTTTTTAAATATTTAAGTGGGAAGCAAATCGGTGGGCAATAAAATAGTCATTATGCCCTCTGACTAAGCATTGAGGGGCAAAGGAGTGGGAGTCCTTGCTCTGTAGGAGTCCAGGTTCCCCAAATCATCATTGAACATAATGCCTTTAACTAATTGGGGCCTTCTTTGAAAATTGTGTCAAATGAATACATAGTGAAGGCTGGAGAGTTGCTTTGTCTAATTCTCTAAACTGCCTAAGCAAATCAGGAAGAAACACTGAGTGCTACCCAGGATGATTTTCTACTGTAGGTGGCTGTCTCATAGCTGCTTAACACTAATGAATATCTTTGCTGTTTCTAGTTCCTTCCCCCATCATTGGCGATGGTACCAGTCCCACAGTTCTTCTGGTCTCAGTGGCTGGCAGTGTTGTTCTTGTAGTCATTCTCATTGCTGCCTTTGTCATCAGCAGGAGGTAAGAACTTAAGCTTCTCTCCCCCTCTCCCTCTTTCATGAGGGAGCTTTTTGTCTCCTCCAAACAAAGCTGAATTCTTTGATTAGCATCATAAACAGTGCATTTGCATCATAAGACCTCTTCCCTGTAGCTTTGATCTTCTCAACATTAGTACCACAGCAGCATGTAATGTAATGGTAATAGTTCCAGCATTATTTGTCCTTCAGATGCAAAACTGATTCCAATACCTGAGGTTGAGAGGCCAGCCAACTGAAGATCTGTAGACATTGTAATCTAATGTTGAGTTAAATGAATAGGAGGTCAATGAATCTTCTCGGATTGGGGAAAAGGGTAGTGTAATGGTGCAGTAAACTGCAGGGGGAACCACAGAAGATCTTGCTTATGATTTTTTGTTTAGCCCTCAGATTAGTTCTTCTGTTGTGGGGAGAAAAGACACTAAAAAAGAAGCAACAACTAGTTACTCCATATTATGAGTATAGGGGGAGTAATGTAGCAGGAAACATAATCAAAACAGTTTTGGCCCTGTGTTTCAGGGAGCATTCCTATTTCAAAATAGATCAGCCTGACTGTGTTTTCTCTCACTATTAACCTGCAAGAAAGCTGCAAGTACCATTGCCACACATCAAAACAGGAGAAAGAATGCAAGCTGTGCCACTCTCCATAGTAGTGTTTGATTGCATCAGCCATAAATGGGCACAACTTCCTCTTCATTTACTTTTTCACTTTAAATCATCTTAGAAAAGAGCAGTTAAATCAGTGTGATTATAATATCTGGTAAGTAGTCATGCATTGTAATGGCTTTCTGTGGGTGTTCAGCTCAAAGCATCCGTGCTGGCAAGAAGAAAGAGGAAAAGAACATATGAAAATGTAATGCAGAGAGACAGGTTTATTAAAAGCTATTGCAACAAAAAATAGCATCATGGAGCTTGATGACTTAATCTCCTCTCTGCTTTTATTGATCATTTTATTATTTAAGGCAGGATTGATAGCAGGAAACATGGGATTTCTAATTATGAGTCGCCACCTTGGAGAATTGAGCCTGTCGAGTTGCTCTGACATGATTCCTTTCCCTCCTCCCCCAATAAAAAAAATGTCACTTCCCAAGGCTGATAAACACTGCTTGGTGATTGGCCCTCAATGGATCACTTTTTAGAAAATGAAATGTCAACCCCTTGCCCTCATATTGATTCTCTTTAGTATTGGCCATAAAGCTGTCAAAGGAAAGGCTGCCTGGAGCCAGGTAGCTGACAGACTCACTGATGCTGTGTACTCAGCCAATTCTTCTCCCCACTCAGTCTGTCTGCTTAGTTATCTCTGCATAGAAGTGCTTAAATTGGACAAAGAGCAGATAAAGAGCAAGCTGGTAGTAAGGAGGAAAGGCTAGCCTAAGTTAGGTGGCAGTGGGTTCAAAGATGTCCCCAGCAGGCTTCAGAGACACTGTGGAAGGGGACATAGCAAAATAAATGAAATATTAAGACAGTAAGATCTGTGGTGATTCTTTGCAGATAGTTCTGTGAATACCAGTTGTGCACTGCCTGACTCACTATGTAGATTCCAATAACTGGAAATATCATTAAAAGAACTCAGTTTGTAATAGTGGGTGCCTTAATAAGACATCTGAGCTGTAATCCACACTAGAAATTGAATGTTGGAACTGTTATTTTATAATTTGGATTAATTAATAAATAAGGTTATTTTTTTGTTTTTGTTTTGTTTGTTTGTGATTTTTCCAGACTAGTACAAGCCAGTTTAGATGTCGGTAGACAACATTCTTTGGGTAAATCCGATATTTTTTATTAAACCAACTGAGATAGTTGGAAAAATTCTTTGCAAGCTTTTGGGTGCAAACACCCTTTGTCAGGCTGAGGAAGTGCCTGCAGTTGGTCTATCCTCTTCCTGGAATAGTAAAGAAGTTAGAGGCCAGTATGCATGCAAGAAAGCCAGTCAGTGAAGATGTAAATTGAGGTAGTCAGTGGGTGAGAGGGAGGGAAGCGGGGATGAATATAGATCGTAAATAGTAGAGAGGTTACCTGGGGAGTTAGATGTTAGGCAGGTTATAATGTATCATAAATCCAATGTCTATATTTCATAGACCCATAGAAAATTAGGGTTGGAAGGGACCTTAGGAGGTCATCTAGTCCAACCCCCTGCTCAAAGCAGGACCATTCCCAACTAGATCATCCCAGCCAAAGCTTAGTCTAGTTGGGTTTTGAAACCCACCAAGGATGGAGCTTCCACCACCTCTCTGGGTAACCTGTTCCAGTGTTTTACTACCCTCCTGGTGAGAAAATTCTTTCTAATATCTAACCTAAACTTCCCTTACTGCAACTTGAGACCTTGCTCCTTGTTCTGTCATCTGCCACCACTGAGAACAGTCTATCAGTCAGCAGTTCACAAACTGTGGTATGTGTACCACCAGTGGTATTCAGATAACCTGTGAGTGGTACGCGGAAGGCTGAGGGGAGGGGCGGGGCATGCACACACGCAGACACCCAGTCTAGCCTGCTGCAGGCAGTCAAGAATGCAGCCCGGCCATGTGTGCAGCAGTGCCTAGCACATAAGTGTGTTGCGGGGAATGGGGGGAAGAGAGG
>NW_005841861.1:4044066-4058049 GCF_000455745.1 Alligator sinensis | reverse complement strand
GAGAGGCAAAGGAAAAAATGAATGGGGTCATGGAGGGGAGGTGGTGGGATGGTGGGAGCCCCAGGCGGCTCATATGGAGTGGGGGGGGAGTCCCACCACTGTGCGCACCCCAGGGTAGGCACAGGGGGGCATCTGCCCCCGGGGTTTGTGTGTGGGGCTGGGGTGGGCTGCTGTTACCTCGTGGCTGTGCACGATGCCATGCGCCTTCCATGCACTGGCTGCCCAGTGGCGGAAGGCACATGGCATTGCATGCAGCTCCTGAGGCCCAGCGTGCAGCAGCAGCTGCTTCCATCCTGTACATAAATCAGGAGGGAGGGGAGGTGGCCCCCATGCCTACCTCGGGGTGCCCACTGGTGGGAGCCCTCATGCACCCCTGGAAGGGGCCAGGTCACCTCAGGAAGGGCCATGGCAAGGGGGGCGGGGTGCCCAGTAGCACCCATGGTGCGGCTTGGCTGGGCCTGCACTGCTCCACAAGGGGATGCTGCCTGGTCAAGGCAGGATGCCAGCCTCAGCAGGACTTTTGGCTCCAGACTCAGCCTCCCTGCGCACTGGGCACAATGTAAGCAGGCCGGAACTGCCCTCGCTGCAAGGGCCTGGCCATGGGAGCTCCCAAGAATATCTGCCCCAGCCTGCCCATGCCCTGGCCTTGCCCACCCGCAGCTCCCCTCAAGGGACTGAGGCAGGAGCTGTGTGTAGTCACTGCACTGTGGGCTCCCAGCCGGCTCAGCTCTGAGCACCACCTACAGCGCCTATTCCCAGAGCCCAGGCAGTCCCTGTTGTGGCCCAAGGGTCTCCACCCCACTTGCGCTGTGCGTGGCACGCACAGGCTGAGCCGGGAGTCCCCTGAGCCTGGTGTCCTGCCCCAGCCAGGCAGCCTTCCCCTGTAGGCTGGTGGCTGCCCCCCACCATGGCGGAGCTGCGCAGTCCAGGTTGGGCCGCACCTCTGGTGCCACTAAGTAGCCCCACTGTGGCCCAAGTCTGCAAAGCCCCAAGGCAGTTCCCGCTGCCTGCCCGACCCCGCTGTCCTCCAGCTGCCGCCTTCTCAAGGGCCTGGCTGGGCCAGCCTGCCCGCAGCACTTCCCCCATATCTGCTTCTTCCCACACCTCTCGCCATCTCTCTTCTCTCTCCTTCTCTCTCTCTTCCCTCTCCTTTCTCCTCTCCTCTCTCTCTCTTCTCTCTTCCTCCCCTTGTCTAACCCCCCCATCACAACATGCTTAACAAAAAAAATACACAAAACCAAAGGTAGCATGTGAAGTTTTATTTATTGTCACTAGTTTTAGAATTTTTAGAAAACCTAGTATTTACTGTAAAAAAAAATTTTAAAAAAAGCAACATTTATAATTGTTAACTAGTTTACAATATAATTGTAATATATGCACTGCATATATTAATATGCAGTGCATCCTGCCATGTACCTGTCCCAGTTTTTGTTTTTCTGGTGTGCCTGCACTCCAGCACCTTACAGGGTACATATTGCAGTTTTTTCAGTACTCCGACCAAAAATGTTGCCTACCCCTGTTTTACACTGTCTTTTTCGAAATTTCCAGTTGTTTTACATGGCTACCCTAACTGATAAAACAATGTTTTATGATTACTGAATGTTTTGATGTTGTTTTAATACACAGTCAGTTACCTATTTGTATGAAAAAATTACTGGTGGTACTTAAGGCTGTAACATTTTAAACTGGTGGTACTCAGTGTCAGAGTTTGGGAACCGCTAGCTACATCCTCATTTGAACTCCACTTCAGGTAGTTGAAGGCTGCTATTAAGTCCCCTCTCAGCCTTCTCTAGACTAAATAAGCCCAGTTCTCTCAGTCTTTCCTCATAAGTCATGTCTCCCAGCCCCGTCACCATTTTAGTTGCCCTCCGCTGGACTCTCTCCAATTTGTCCACATCCTTTCTGTAGCGGAGGGTCCAAAACTGAACACAGTACTCCAGATGTGGCCTCACCACTGCTGAATAGAGGAGAATAATCACTTCTCTGTACCTACTGGCAACACACCTACCAGTGCAGTCCAGTATGCTGTTAACCTTCTTGGCAACAAGGGCACACTGCTGGCTCATATTCAGCTTATTGTCCACTGCAGTGTTTCCCAACCAGTGTGCCATGGCACAAAAGTAGGCCATCAGAAATGAACAGGTGTGCCATGGAATTTTGCCATGGCAATGAGCTACAATAGGTATGAGGATGGGGAATGCTTTAACAGGTGTGTCGCGGAACATTTTTATTAATGTATGTGTGCCTTGGGCTGGAAAAAGTTGGGAAACACTGGTCCACTGTAACCACCAGGTCCTTTTCTGCAGGGCTAGCCAGCCCCCAGCCTGTACCAGTTCAAGGGATTGTTCTGTCCTAAGTACAGGTCTTTCTACTTATCCTTATTGAAGCTGAAAAGATATATTTTGGCCCAATCCTCCAATTCGTCTAGGTCACTCTGAATCCTAGCCCTACCCTTCAGCGTATCTACTACTCCCATCAGCTTGGTGTCATCTGCAGGCTTGCTGAGGGTGCCCTCTATGCCATCTTGTAGAACATTGATGAAGATACTGAACAAAACCGGCCCCAGGACTGAGCCCTGGGGCTCTCCACTTGATACCAGCTGCTAACTAAACATCAAACCATTGATTACTACTCTCTAAGACTGATCCTCCAGCCAATTTTCTATCTACCTTACAGTCCATTTCTCCAGTCCATACTTCCTTAGCTTGCCTGGGAGAATGTTGTGGGAGATTATATCAAAAGCCTTGCTAAAATCAAGGTACACCACATCCAACGGTCTTGCTGCATTCACAGAGCCAGTCATCTCATCATAGAAGACAATCAGGTTGGTCAGGCACGATTTGCCCCTGGTGAATCCATGCTGACTTGTTCCTAATCACCCTTTTCTCCTCCAAGTGCTTAGAAATAGATTCCTTGAGGATATGCTCCATGATTTTTCCAGGGACTGAGGTGAGGCTGAATGATCCCTGGATCCTCCTTTTCCCCTTTCTTAAATATGGGTACTATGTTTGCCAGGACCTCTCCTGATCACCATGAGTTTTCAAAGATGATGGCCAATGGCTCTGCAATCAGCCAGCTCTCTCAGCACCCTCAGGTGCTAGTTCTGTGTAGATATGTGTAGATGTGTGTGTAGGTGCTAGTTCTGTGTAGATATGTCTGTTGGTCCATGGGTTTCTTGTATATGGTGGTCTGTATTTTACCATTCTGGATAGTGATTGTCATGTCTAAAAAGGAAATGTTGGTCCTGGAGTATTCAAGAAAGAGTCTGATAGAGGGGTGATGAATGTTGAATTTCTGATGGAACTCAATCAGATATTGCAGGTTTTCAGTCCAAATTATGAAGATGTCATTGATATATCTTAAGTATAGCAAGGGTTTGATGGTGCAGTCTTTGAGGAATTCTTTTTGCAGGTGGCTCATAAAAAGGTTGCCAAACTGTGGGACCATTTTAATGCCTGTAGCTGTGCCCATGGTCTCGGGGAAGTGTTGAGTTGTAATCTTGCTCTTGTAGATATGTAATACAGGGTTGCATGCCATCCTGGTGTGGGATGTTGGTATATAAGCTGGTAACACCTATAGTGGCTAGGAGGGTGTTGCTGGGAAGGGGGTTTATGTTTTTAAGTTTTCATAGAAAGTCTGTTGTGTATGTCATTTATACCAGTAAAGGTTATTTTGTTTACCAAACCATCTGTACTAAGAGGGTTTGCCAGCATAGGTATGTGGGATCGGGACATACATTTAAGGGCCCCACGTCTGAAAACTGGATTATTATTGCCATGTGTCATTGAATTCTTCATGTCCTTACTTCAGAATTTGGAAAGCGGAACTCACCTGCTCTGCTGTTTGTTTGTTTTGTTTGTTTGTTTGAAGGATCCCACTGTCTGCTTCCCTACAGGCAGCTCAAAAACATTATTCTGTTCAGTCGCTATGAGAGTTTGTGTTAACATGAAAATTAATCCACTTAAATGCTAGTTTAAACTTGCTTAGATTAAAACATACAAATTCACAGAGCAGAGGGCAGATGGCATCTTGAGTCTTTCTAAACAGTGGTTCCTAAAAGCACACTTCTAATTTTAGATTACTTCAAAGGTAGCTTTTAAAGAGTACCTGGGAAACACTTGGTGTGAATATTTTATTTTAAGAAGGGGTTGGACAGAGGAAAATGACGTCTACACAGTTCTACACATTTGGTTATTTAAAAGTGTCATATAAGAAAATCTCCTGGTTATTAGATTGCTTTACCTTCTGCTGTCTGAATTTAGTTGAATAGGTTTGCTCACCTCTTGCTAATGAGTTTTGGGACAGTATGTTACCTCAGTTTTAGCCTTGTGCTTATGCACTGCAGTCTGTATTTAATCAGAGCTGCTCTACCCTTTAGTTCTTATTTTGTTCATGAATGGTAAAGATGGCAGAAGCACTGCAATGGCAGTGAGAGCAGCACATGGAGTGCATGCTGTTTCACCACAATACCCACTAATATCCCCTTTTGTTGTTTGTGGTACAGGCCTATGTGGGAAGGCCTACCCATTCTTTATCTCCAAGTTCCACTTGTAGGCTTGCCTGCATCTCTGACCCCTATAGTTCCTGAAAGCTTCTGTATCCTTTCTCTGAACACCACCCCTTTTTAATCACCACCAGCAAAATCCCTATAATTATGGAATTCAAATCTATGACAAAGGTCTCCTGTCATTCAGGTGAGCTGTCTGAGAATGTCAATTCATGCCTAGCTCACCTCCCTATGGCTTAGTGACTGAATAATGAGCTTCCAGGGGTTTTCTTACAGGGACAATAGTAAACCTAAGAGTCCCGCCCCAAGCCAAGGGGAAAAGGTCAGCAGGTGACAAAGGTAGAAGTTGGAATTAGGTAGTTAGTTTGGAAGGTATTATTAAAAGTTAATAAGCTACAATTACATTGTTTGAACAGTAATCTTTTTGTTTCCTTTTTCAAGTAAGATAAAAAGGATTTTTAAAAAATCTAAAAGTAATTTTTAACACTTGCTGTTCTTTTCTCACATCTGTATTTGGATATTAATTAAAATTGGTGGGAAGGGTCATACATAACATTTAGAATATCTTCTCCTGAACAAGAGGCTGTATGGTAATGCTTTATTTAACTGAAAGCATTCTATACATGCTCAATAATAGTGGTGCTGACTTGTCCCAGTTTGCCAAAGATCACTTCCTGCTGTGCTCTTATAGATGCCAGGCCAAATGTTTTGCTGATGTGAATCCTATGTAGCTCCCATTGATTTGTAGAAGTTGGGGAATTAACAGTGGGCTTAGTTCAGTTCACACTAGCATGGCTCACCCCTGAGCAACTAAAAAAACTGCTTAAATTGTCGCTTGCATTCAGGGTGTATTTTCTGTAATTTGAAGTGATTTGATTTTAATTCACTTTAACCAGTAAAAAAAAAAAGTTCCCAGACATTTATGCCATATGTCATCCTTGGTGCCTGAACACAATTCCCACTGATGTTATTCAGAGCTATCCTGGATCAAGGACAGTGGTTGGCTCTTAATATAGCTTGAATTTCCACCCCCTTCCCTCTCCATTTTATTTATTTAGCATACAGTGCACACAAGAACCCACGTTTAAAAAAAAAAAAAAGTTTCAAAGGCAAGCACTCAAAAGTTAGGGGATGCTACAATGGCTGACCGCGAAAACAGTAGTGTTAGGAGGTTGTTATTCTTTATAGGGGCAAACACAGCATTGGGAATAAGACACACTTTGCCACCAGATTTTGGCTGACAGCAAACAGTGAGATTAGGGAATCCAAGGCTCTGGAACGGAGTGTTTATAGTGGCCACACATTCTTCTCATCCTCCTCTTTTTGCCCTATCCCCTATGCCCAACTTGTCCCTGTCCTATTTTTCCCCTACATTGGCTCCTTATTCTACTCCAGGGGCGGGTAAGATATTGCCCATGGGCCAAATACAGCCTACCAGGCTGTTCTATCAGGCTTGCAGGGCCCCCCAAAATTTAGAAAATTAATATTTATCTGCCTGTCAAAGATGACAAGGCACCAGTGGCAGTAAGACCAAAGGGGAGCCAGTGGGAGGACCCAGCAGCCACAGCAGCAAGCCCCTCCAGGCCCTGCCCCACTCCCAGCCCCCCAACCAGAAGCCTCTGCATTGTAGAGGCTTCTGGCGTGGGACCTTGGGGATGTTCCCCGCCTCCCTTTGCCTGAGAGGGAAATTCAGCTAAGAACTGGGGTGGGGCAGTGAAGCAGGGGAGGACCGCAGGTGATTGCCCCAGTCCTCGGGACTGGGCCAGGTCCTGTAATGTAGTAATGTAGCTGGGAACCACGTGGTGCCAAAGCAGCTGGTGGGCAAGGGGTGGGTGGGGAGGAACAATGGTGGTGGACAGGAAAGTGCGAAAATGATGGCGGCAGGCGGGGGGGCAAGTGGCAGTGAGCGGGAGTGTAGTGATAGCTGGGTGGGAGCGCAGGGCAGCACTGGTATGCGAGGGCTAGGGCTGGCAGGGGCCCAGAGCAGGTTGGCAGAAGTGCAGGACTGGCAGGGACTCTATGAAGCTGGGGTGGGCTGCACCAGCAGGGAGAGGGGGGAGCTGGCCTGGCTCCATAGAGCCCCCGCCAGCCCAGGCCCTGTGCTCCTGCCACTCTGCTTTGGGCCCTGCCGGCCTTGGCCCCCGCACACCAGTGCAAGCCCCGCACTCCCACCCAGCCTTCTCTTCTCTCTGCAAGTTTGTGTACACACAGTCAAGCCCTTATCTTTCTCTAAAAGTGTGAAGTTTCAAGAAGTTAAATGAATAAAGGATATCAAACAACAAGAATGCACGTTTTGTAGAAAACAATGATTAAATCAAAGCCTTCTGAACAGTGATTTAAATTCATGATTTAAACCATGATTTCAATCAATTTGATTTAAATTAAATCCACCCTGTTCAGTGTTGTCTCAATCATCTCCCCTGAAATTTGTCTTGGTCTCCCTGCCCTGTGAGTCTGTCTCCACACATCTGCTCCTCTCCCCTGTCCCACTGCCCTCCTATTTATCCCTGTTGCTTCCAGTCCCATTCCCTTTGCTGAGCCAGATCTGGTAGGAACCCTTGAAAATTTTCCTGCAGACTTCAGTAGGTTCAAGCAAACTGAGATTTGATCAACAACAAACCTCAGCTTTGGGGAGATTTTTACCTTGCCACTATTCCTGGGCCTGTACTTTCTATGTAGCTAATGAGCCAAAGAAAACCTCTCAAAGTCCTTCTTCACAGATTTTTTTTTGTATAAACTTTGTTCAGATTCACACACACAACTGAACTCATGCTTTTTTTTATTAAAGTCATAAATTGTAAGTTATGTGTACATGCATAAAAATAAAACTTAATATACAGTAGAATTTATCATATTAATAATCCTGTAGCATGTAGTAAACTGAAACATTCAGTATTGTTCTTGCAATCAAATATGGGTACAAATGCTGACATTCAGGTGTCTAATTCAGTTGTACACGAAAGCCAGTCACTTAGACATCTGTGCTAGCATTTCCAGCCAAATTTACTTGTGATGAAACCCCCCCTCACTGCCCAGTTGGGTCTCATTTTAAAATTTGGCCTTTGAACTGCAAAAGTCTCTTTTTTAAAAGCAAAAGAGTTCTATCTTCCTAAATCAAGGGTGGGCAAAATGTGGCCTGTGGGCCAGATGTCTCGGCCCCACCAAGCCCATTTGCAGGGACCAACCTGAGCCATGGTGCATGTGGCCAGTCCTGCCACCCTCAGGCACACAGTGGGGCTGGGGCAGCACAGTGGCTGGACTCCACTTCCTGGCATCTCTGAGAGTGGCGCTCCTTTCCGGCTGCCGTTGTTAGTATCCCTACTGCTGCTGGTCCTGGTCCCATTGCCTGAGCACCCTGGCCTGTCCATGCTGCACCCACTGCCATGGATACTGGACTGAATGGATGGGTGGGATCTCCATGGAGACTGGCCTGGGATTCGTGCAGACTGGGTACGTTCAGCCAGGTGAATGGGATGTGGCCACGAGTGGGCAGGGAGCGACATCCAAGAGCAGGCCTGGTGGGACCAGGCCTGGGATGTTGGGGTGGTGACAGCACATGGCCAGGGCATGGAGTGGAACCATTATCTGCTGCCCGCATGTCTCTGCAACAGACACTGTTTCTGTGGGCAAGGGGAGGAGTAACCCAGGAGTGGGTTATGGCTCTGCCCTGGGCCCAAGCCCCAAGCTTTCACTGCCTCAAGATCCTGGCCTGGCCCCCAGCCACAGATCCTGCTCTCTGATGCTGCTGCACACCCACCTATGGCCCCATCCCATCTACCTGGCCAAACACACTCTGCCTGTAGAGGCCTTGAGCCAGTCTCCATGGAGACTCTGGGCCAGGAACACCAGGCCCCAGGGCAGAACCAGTTAGGGTTCAACTTTGGTGAATGGGTGGGGTGGGGTGAGGGAGCGTGCACTGACCCAGCCTGCAACAGCTCAGCAGAACTCCCTAAGTGGCCCTCTAGCCCAAGTAATTGTCCACCCCTGTCTTAAATCCAGAGATGCAAATTTGCAGGGTTTTTGGTTCCAGTCGTGCTGGTCTAAGGACATAGGCAGGCAAGGTTCTCACGGTTCTTTGGGTAGATGTGATATCTTTTATTAGACCAGCTGAGTAGTTGGAACAAATTTCTTTGCAAACTTTTGGGCACAAGTACCCTTCTTCAGGCATAGGGAGACTCTGTTGTTGTTCTGAGATCTCCAAGGAATGAAAGAAGCTAAAAGTGTGACAGAAGGTCAGTGAGAATGTAAATTGGTGGAAATAAGGAAAACAATGGGTAGAGAAGGGATGGATGAGGGGGAAAAATGAGTGAAGGAAAGCTAAAGGTAAGCAAGGGAGACTCAAAGTAAATAGTTGGAAATTAGAAAAGTGAAGGGGGGAATGTAAATGGCAAGTTCAGGCATGTACCTGGTGAATCGGATGTGAATTTGTTTTTTGTTTCCCTTTATACCTTTGGAGATGACACTAACACTAGGGGTGCACCAATAAAAGATTTTTTTGAGCTGACACCGATGGCTGATTACTAACGAGCCATATTGGTTGATACTGATCCAATTGCTGATATGCAGCCTGACAGCTTGGAGAGCAGCGTCCAGCTGATAAGCCTGTTAGGGGGATGAGATGGGGCAGAGGGAAGGGGCAGGGGGGGGGGGGGCGATTGAGGCCCCCATGGTGAGGGAGGGAGTGGGGCTTGGCTGCGGCAGGGGCAGGTGCTGCACAGCCTAGGCGGTGGGGCAGGACATGGGATAGAGCCACGAGCAGCTCATCCAGGGCATGCGGGTGATTTGTGTGCGAGGCAAGGGCCGGCTGTTGCTGCGGGCTGGGGCCAGCAGCAGCGGTGCCGGGAGGGAGGGGTTCAGGGGGGTGGCTACGGTGAATTTTGAGGTGGCTATAGCCCCCCTCCCAGCCCCACTCCCTCCCTAACCATGAGGACCTCGATCTGCCCCCCGACCCCTTTCCCCCAACAGACTTACTGGCTGAACACTGCTCCCCAAGCTGCCTGGCTCCATTCCTGTCAGGCTGTGGCTGCGCACATGCACACAGCATTTATTGATGACGTTTTTGGTCATATCAGCCAAAAAAGCTGATTGCCGATAATGTCAATTTTCCTTTTATCAGTGCCGATATGATATGGACCAATGTATTGGTGCACCTCTAATTAACACCTAAACCAGCATAAGGAATAGAGCTTCCTGCAGTTTGGTAGGCATAAGTTCGGTCTTCAACTGTTGCAAGAGAAACAGAGAATGTGGGTCCTGGCAGGTACAATAATTCAAGTCTCGGCAGGTCACGAGGACTGAGATCCTATCTGAGTAAGATATTCTTTTTGAATTGCAATGCTCTTTTTTCATTCCAACAGACGCAGCAAGTACAGTAAAGCTAAGCAAGAGGCAGATGAGGAGAAACATCTGAATCAAGGTAAAAGGCAGTGGTGCTTGGGGTTTTTTTATTTGGTTCACAAAGCATGTTCTATGCTTAGAAAATAAGGCATGACATTCTTGAGATGAATATTTTTGTTTTCCTTTTTGCTTTCCTTCACCAGAACTAAGCATCTTAGTAGCAGAAAAATATGTGCGACTAGAAACATTCAAAAACATTCACCTGTGGGATTTTGAGGGAATTTTTCTAGAATCACCCTTTTTTCTGCATTATTCTTTCCCAGTGAAAGGTTTTCATGACTTCTGTTTCTGGGTGATATTGACTAGCCATAATTTTCCCCACAACATACTTAATAGATGCTTCTGGCTGGATCAGAGAAGGTGCTTCAGAGGAAATGCATACCTTCCTGAAGACTGAATATGCTGTTGCTTCCATCATACAGAGTTTGGGGCAGGCTCAGAAGTCTGACCCCAAAATAGTAGTTTGGTGTATATTATTCTCTTGGTCCCCGAGCTGCAGCTAGCTAGTAGTACTGATAGTAATTAGTGCAATTCATTCACTGGCAGGTGCCTGATTTTTTTGCAGTATGTAGGAAATAAAATGTTTTCATAAAAAATCCCATTGGGAAATCTCTTTCTCTTTCTTCAGTCATTCCTAGCTTATGGTGATTTTTTTTTTTTACACTTTCCTTGCTGTTGGATACCATTAAGACATCATTCTCATATGTTCTGTGCTCAGCAGCATGTAGATCAGTGACTTCAAATAAAACATTTTTGCCTTGCAGGTGTTAGAACATATGTGGATCCTTTCACATATGAGGATCCAAACCAAGCTGTGCGGGAATTTGCCAAAGAAATCGATGCCTCCTGTATAAAGATTGAAAAAGTCATAGGTGTGGGTAAGTTTCAGGACATCTGCATTTCTGTAGTAAGTCTGGTTTTATAACACATAGCTTTATTGCTGTTTAGGTGCCCTGGGATCTAATTATCCTTAGCTTAACAACTCCTTAAAATAAATTGGCTTGTTCAGAAGAGCACTGACAATTTACATCTTGGCAACAGTCTCACATGTACCTGTGATTCATAGCTAAGTGTTTGGTCTTTTTCCTGCAGGTGAATTTGGTGAGGTATGCAGTGGACGTCTCAAAGTGCCAGGAAAAAGAGAGATCTGTGTTGCTATCAAGACTCTAAAAGCTGGCTACACTGATAAACAAAGGAGGGACTTCCTGAGTGAGGCCAGCATCATGGGACAGTTTGACCACCCCAACATCATCCACTTGGAAGGTGTTGTTACCAAATGTGAGTAGTCTGTTTCTATGAGAAGGCCAATTTGGAAGTAATTGGGAAACTAAATCTGTATAGGTTTTTCCCTGTGAAATGACAGATGGAGCAGATCCACTGATAGCTAATGGGAGGAAATCGGTGCAGGACAAGTCATTAATCTTCTTGTCAGCTATAAATGGGTTTATGGTTTCAACTGATACCCTATCTCCAGGCAGCTTGTGCAAGATTTTATTGGGAGAATTAATACCGCAGGGCTTTCCTTTTTGTGCTATGCCAGGCGGGCATCTTTCAAATCTTTGCTAGATTGGGCTGATTGTAACAGGATAGGCAAAAGCAGATGGTTAGCAAAGCATTTTAAATACTTCTTCAAAACAAAACAATGCTACAGTGTTGTATGTTTGAAGTACAAGGCACAGATGTATGGCTCAAGCCTTTGAAATAGTCTTTATTTTAGTCTGCGACTGCTTATATGCTCTCTGATTTATGGGTGTGATAGCTCTGCTTCCATTTACAGTAACACCTGGTCGATCATTTTTTTTCAAAAGTCTATTCGTATTCATGGAGCCCATGAACTCTGTTAGAATATGACAGAGCTCAACAGATGCCAAAACACACCTGTGAGACTTTTGTAGGTCCGACTTTGTAAAGGGCCACTGAGATACTGTAGCAGAGGCAGTTGCTGTTTAACATGGCCACTCTACGAAGGTATTGGCTATCAAATCTGCTGAACATGCTGAAGGCTGCTATCCCTAAAGGATCCTGTACATGTAGGGTGTTTGTTTTCTGTGTGGCACAGCTAGCCAGGTGAACTCCTGCATCCCTTGTTGTTAATAGGAGTGATTTGCGCATCTAATCTACTGTTCATCAGTAAAGAATACATGAACTCCAGATATTGCAGTAATATGGCTGATAAAGGAGCCCATAATATAACGAGCTCACATTAGAAATGAGTAAAAGTCATTTAAAAAAACAGTAACAATAAGAGAATAAAATTTCTGTCTTTTCAAAAGTAAAAATGGCAGTAACCCACCCAGTCCTGTCAGGCTGTTCGTGGGAGATGGATCTCTAGTTCTTCCATTTGTGCCTTTGAAGAATCTCCCCCATTATGTTCTTACATTTTCTCCTGCATGGCTTTGCTGAGATAGTTAGTATAAAATGTCACTGTTTGCTTTTATTTAAAAGGCAAGCTTCACTAGAGGAAAAAATATCTTCATACTGTTATTACCTGTGGCTTACCAGGCATCCCTAAGTCCCTTAGTTCTTTTATTAAAAGATAATATTCTTTTTAAATATTTTTGCAGGTCTGTTTCCTTCAGAGTGTGTTTGCTATAGACAGTGATTTTCTCAGCACCTCTGTAACAGAAAGAGGAAACGGGGATCTTTGTATTAAAATCCCACCGAGGCCCTAAAACCCTGAGCTATTACAGCTGTAACAGTTATAAATGACTGTATCCATTTGCATAATGCAGTTGTCACTGAATTCAAATGATTTAAAATTTTTACCAAGGAGGTGGTAGCCTAACCCAGGGGCCTTGCTCCCAGTAGGTAGCACTTCTGCTCCAAGCCAGCCTGGATGTTTTAGAGCTGCTGCTGCTGCGGCTTGGTAAACAGGGCTACTTAAGAAGACATTTGTCTCAATTTCTCCTGCAGGTTTTCTGAACACTGTGATAAATGAATGCATTTAATAAATGGAAAATTAAAATGCAAGATAAATTATGGAGTTGGAGTGGGAAAGGGAGGGCTGTGAGGAGAGAGGTGGAAAGTATGAATACATTAGTGGCTGCTAGTTGAGTACTTTAATAATTGACTAGATGATGGCAACTTGTCCTTCCACCCCCTCCCCCACTGCGAGCTTCTGTTTTCCCCTCTGGCTTCCCTGCTACTCAAGAAGTACCTGAGTAATGAAATTATGTGTTAATGCACTGAAAGAGAGTCTCCCTTCCTTTTAGGTTGACACAGAGTCTTTTGATTGTGGAAGGTTAATTAAAACTCATTTAGACATTTTTGTTCTGTCAGAGGACTTCAGTCACAGTTGCAAAGGGTAAATGAAATGGGAAAATATGCAGATTGGGTTAGAGTGGTTTTCATTCTTTCTGATGAGTACTAGGATAGGTGATTTATCCAATACAGAAGGTGAGGGAGAGTGATGTTTTATCTCAGCCCTTTCCTTTAAGGATGCAAATATTCGTTCAAAGCCTTTAAATACACAGACACACAATTGTTTGTTTGTTCAAAACCCACCCTTTGTTCATGGAAATTGGATACATGATATCTGGCTACCTGATTTTCATTTCCTACCCATGCTAGTTTGCATGTGCAAATGTGCACAGGATCAAAACAAATGTGTTTTGGCATTGCTTGAAATGGCTGGAGATATAGGAATGGCATAAAGCCCACAGAGGCTTGATGGAGGCTGGCTGAACCTAAAACCAAAATACACAAGATACACAATTCACAGTCTATTCATGTCCTTAGCATATTGTTTTCTAATCAGAAAAGAGTTATTCCTGTAACGTGAACCTCCGACAGAATCACAAGGGGAGGCAGCCTGGTGAGTGAAAAATGCGCTGACGTAGAAATAATTGTGGGAGATTTTCAGAGCCAAAATATTTCACAGAAGGGCACTTTTCATAGCCAGTTGTTCTGAGAAGATCCTGCTGGTGAATAGAGCAAGCAAAAGTTGAACATTTTTGATAGCTAAACTCTATCTTCATATTGAAAGCATCTGCAGCTTAGGTCACAGATCTGTTGAACCTCCTTCCTCTTGTAAAATTCCCTTATTCCAAGCTGCTTTTGTTAGTATAAATACAAAAGCA
>NW_005841861.1:3994076-4044056 GCF_000455745.1 Alligator sinensis | reverse complement strand
GCCCCCCCCCCCCCCCCCCGCTCTATTTGTTAGAACAGGGTTGGGAATAATGATCCTTGATTTCTGTTGCTGACTGCCACTAGCTGTAGCCAAAGGATCTGTGTTTGGTCAGGACCTAAACACCTTCAAGTTGTTTTCATCCAGCTGGGGCTAAGAGTTCTCATCTCCCTGTAGAATGCATACAGCGTCTCCCAAGCTGGGCTTTGTTATTTGACTCTTGGCAAATCACTTAACTTTTGTACTCCTCACATGGCCCATCTTTAAAATGGGACAATACATTTTTATCATGATTAGTCCTTTAAATGGCTGATGTTACTCGCATGCTTAAAGTATAGCACATGCGTAAATATTAACAAGATCAGTGCTTTGTCAAACAGGTAAAGATAATATCGCACAATAAATATGTATATTTATCGTCATCATGAGGCACACTAGTGACTAGAAAAACAGTTCAGGAAAATAAAACAGTACTTCTCTACTTCTCCAGATTTATCTGAAGTTCATTTTCAGCAGGCACGTCAACATGTGCACTTTAATGTGCAGTAGCCTATTTTACTGCACATTGAAGTGTCATGTAAAATACCTTGCAATTACATGAATGAGCAGTAAAATAGGCTACTGTGCATTAAGCAGCACTTAAAAGATGTGCACTTTTGAATGCTCATTGTTGTAGTACCTCACATTGGAGTTACTAAATTGAACGGGCATTAGGAAAGCGCATTGATGCATGTGTACATGCACCCAATGTGGAAAGTCCGGTGTCACTTCTGCATTTAACCCTGTGTGTGATGCAGGTCATTGAATCATTTATCCTGCGGTTTATTTTATGGGGCACATGGATAAGACTAATTTACAAATAGTGAGACACACAGAATATGGATACCAACTAGGCAAAGTCAAAGGGAAAGATTTTTTGCTTATTTTATTAATCTTGCTTGAATCAAGCTGTATTTGAATAACTTGTAACCACTGACAACTCTCCGCCCCTAGAAGCATTGAGTTTTCAGAAGAAGGAAAAGGAAGTGCATATTCTAGCAAACAATTAATTATCCTAAATATTTTTTAAGTATGAACAGATCTGTCTGGGTCCCCCATTGCTTTCTTATTTAATGAGCAATGATTTGGTCATATATTCCCTGGAGACTTCTGGCCCCTTCAGTTAAAGATCTTATCAACAAGTTCCTGAAAGGGTTAATTTTCCAGATGGAGCTCTTAAATACTTGTTTTCCAGCTCCCCACAGCTGAGGCATAAGCTCAGCGCTTTTAAAATTAAATTAAATTGTGCAAGACAGGTGTCTTGGCAGTAAAATCATGTGCAACCCATTTTTATCTCATTAACATTGGTGTTCATCAAGGAATTGTGTTTTTCTTTTTGCAAATTCTAGGTAAACCGGTAATGATCATAACTGAGTACATGGAAAATGGCTCCTTGGATGCCTTCCTCAGGGTATGTGTGACTACTTTATAAAAAACCCAAAAAGGTTTTACATGAGGAAAATGCTTTCTGATTCTCTTTTTTGGTAGAGGGATACAGGAGATATATTTGAAACTCAAGGATGTGCGTACATGAGAGATGCTTCCTGATTATTTTTTTCTATTACTGTCAGTAGCTGGTGGAGGAATACAGAGGAGGTGTAACATTTAAAATAGTAGGGTCTTAAATAATCCATGTTTAATGGGGAACCATTTTGATTTATTTCATTTTTGAAAACTTTGCAATGATGTAGATTCATTAAAACTGAATACAGATACATTCTATACATCATAGAAAACTGACAAAACCTCTAGGTTTGGATTTTGCTGGTGAATTATAGACCCAAGTCAGAAGACTAAGGAAATAGCATTGCATTTAATCGTAGTCAAGATGGGGATCTAGAGGTGTGTTCTTTGCCAGTTTTAGCTGTGGCAATAATGTAGCTTTTAACTTAATACTATGAAATTCCTCCCCCCCCGCCCCCCCCTTTCTTCATCTGCAGAAGAACGATGGCAGATTTACAGTAATCCAGTTGGTAGGGATGCTACGTGGCATTGGCTCTGGAATGAAGTATCTGTCTGACATGAGTTATGTGCATCGGGATCTAGCTGCCCGAAATATACTAGTCAACAGCAACTTGGTTTGCAAAGTATCTGATTTTGGCATGTCTCGTGTCCTGGAAGATGATCCTGAAGCAGCTTATACCACACGGGTAAGGCAGAAAAGATTCTGGAGTTGTAGTTTCCTGCTAATAAGGATTTGGGGGTCTTTGTTTTAAATAATATCAGGCGTGCATGAAAGTCGGTATTTTTAAATAAAAATATACATTAGAATAGGTTCACATCTGGTCTTGTCAATTCCATTGGTTTCAAAGCACCTACATCAGTCTACCTCACTGAGGATCTGTCCCATTGTATTGGTTAGGTGCCAGCAGCATACTAGAAGTTGGTGACAGGTGTTTGAGGCCAGGCGTTAATATTTTGATGCGTCATTCTGCAGGCAGTTGTGTAATCGGTCAGTTTTATACAGGTTAATAGTCCCATTGAATTCTGTGGTAAAGTTGAAGGGGTTTTTTTGTTTGTTTGTTTTTTTTAAAGCAAAGAATAAACTGTGCAAAAAATGCAGCTGTCCTAAAACTATTTGTAAATTTGACCTTCGTAGTTTCATAGTTGGTAGGGTCGGAAGGGACCTGAGCAGATCATCAAGTCCGACCCCCATTAAAATAGATTGATTTTTGCATTGTTCCTTTTAATTTGACGCTTCTAACAACATTTAAAAAGACAACCTACCATTCTGAAAAGTTTTACAGCACCGCTAAAGTTAGTCTTAAAATCCAGGCTCTACTTTAGCCCTTTCAATTGCTAATCAAATATCTAAATTGTCCCAAGTTCTGTACCAGTAAGAAAATCTATTCTCCCTTTCCTGTCAGACACTTTCGCACCCAGTTAACACCGTTTGCACACTTTGTAAACAAGAACAGCTTAAAGCATAAGTAGAGCAGAACACAGGCCCATCTTTAACTTGTTTTCCCATAACAACAAGTGTTTCAAGTGTATAAAGCTTCGCTACATTCCTGAGTACTGCAAGAATCATAATCAATTGAATTCACTGAACAATTTTGTTTAGAAAAAATGTTGAGGGCCAAATTCCCAAACTGGCAGTGGTGGTTAATGTCATCATCCTCCCTTTTTCCAGCTCAAAGGTTTAAACTTTAACCCAGGATTTGGGAGACCTGTCTTCAAGTTTTCCATATGATTAACAGAGTTTTGAACCCACTTACTAGTTCTGAGAAGAATACCAGATTATTGGTTTCTGCAATAGAGTGCTTTCAGTCTGTATTTGTATGAAGTCAATAGATGAGATTAAGTGGAACAGGAACAAGACCCCACGTCTCCTATCCCCTGCATGAGTATCATAGCCATTTGGATACTTAATTCCTCTGGCAGTTTTGTAAATCTAACCCTTCTTTTCCTATGCTTTAATTTACAAGCGACCCAAAACAAAGTAAGGGAAGGGAATGTTTTATGTCAAATGAGATTACATTTTCCAGTGTAAACAAGAATAAACAAAAACAAATTGAATTAGGGTCAATCCAAAGCTAAATTATTTTTCATTTTTTTCAGTTTAGCTGCCAAACCAAAATCAGTTCCTTGCACTGTCTTACTCTGTGGTATTACTCAGATGGGGAAAAATAATGTGTGCTTTCATGCTTGCTAACACCAAGCCTTGAATGCCTAGAGGGCCTTTTGCAGCCCCTAGAATGGATTTTATTCTGATTGTGATTTAAAAACGTACCAACATGTGCAACACTTAAACAATTTATGTCCTAGGTGCCTGATCAGTTACAAAGACCGTTTATTCTGTGGAGATTTTCTGATTATTACTAATAGTATTTGAATTAATATATAATCATAATAAGTAAGGAACAGGTTTTAGCAATGTACTGTTACTAATTTTCCTATTCCAGTTTAGCATGCTGCATGTTATAATGATGCAGATATCACAGTTCACAAAGCAATTCTGACCATTACCAATACCTTTGTAATTAACATGCACTAAAAAAAATGTTAGTGTGTTTCTGAAGCCTTTTTATTGCTTATTGTTTTGTTTTTAAATATCTGCCATTCTCCATCTGTTCTCTCCAGTGCCAGGATTGTTTGCAGTGCTCATTTTTTGCTGTTTAATCCCTATACTCATCTTTTAATGAATTCAGAGTTCATTATAGGGAAGGATAAACTTATGTAGTATTAAATGCTGGCCAACACTGGTATTTCCCACTAATAAGGGTAGTGATGGAGAGAAGCTGAATCTCCAGCCTGGAAAGCTGTATTCAAGCAAATGCAAGTTTAGACAAATATATAAGTGTAGAATGGAAATGGTTGAACAGCATCACTTTGAATGTAGTGAGTGCAAATATAGTACTATGTTTTTTCTCCAAGTAAGCTGCAACAAATCAATGTAATTTGCCATACAGTACAGTATCTTCATTTGGTGTCAGTAATGAAGTAACAGGAAAAAAATGGATGAGCTCCACTGTACTTAGCAGCTAAAAACATTGAATTTATTGACAATTTTAAAAATAAGTATATATAAATCATGTCCATACATCCAACAGGAAGAATGAAATTTGCTCATGGTTAGAGTTGGTAAAGAGCATTATTAAAGCAATTTTCTTTTTTTCAACAAAATTTGCATTCTTTTCCCTACCAGTATTCTAAATCAAGCATCGTATAACATAGGATGACAAAGAGATACGTTAAAACATATGCACATTCACACAGGAGCTGATCGAAAGCACAGTGATGTCAATAGAAAGACTCCCATTGACTTCAAAAAGCTCTGCAATGAGCTGCCATTAATCACTTGACAGCTGTACAAAGGACAGTAGACTAGACCTACAAAGACGAGATGCACAGTTAGGAGCAGAAAATGTGTCCAAAAACTGCAAAGACAAAAATGCAACAAAAATAACTTATGGAAAAAATACACCTTTGACTTTAAGTAATTCCCCAGACGGAACAGTGAGGAACCAAAAGCTCAATTAAAAACACCTTGTACATTAGCATAAACAAAAGGAGAAATCTTTGGCCGGGGATCACTCAACCATGGCAAAATCGGATAAACAGGATGGAATTGAGCTCCTTTTTAAAACATTACCAAACTCCACTAGCCCAGTTCAGATGCCCAACTGCTTTTATTTGTGGAAGGGTTGTTTTTTTTTCTTTAGTGTAATAAAAAAGCTGTTCTCTCTAACTGGTATCAAAAGTGTTGTAACCAGAGACTGTACTTAGTCCTCCTACATTGACCAGAGGAGCCTGAGGGCTGAGTTATCCTTTCACCTATGGGTCATGTATGAACTGGGATGTCATCCATGGCAAAAAAATCATAATATTTCATAAAGCTGCTTAGCTTATTCTTTTTTTCCCCTCAGAATAAAGAAAAAATATTTATATCCCTGTTTTCCTGAAAGTGAACAAACGGGGCAGACAAGCAAAGCAAGAAAAAAAATGAATCCTGCAATAACAGCGTGTACATATTTGTTTTGTATACATATTCTATCACCTAAACCTTTTATAAACTCCTTGTTTTTCCCATTCTTCAGTATAGGCCTTCTGTTAGAGGCCTGATAAAAATACATTTAAGAATTTACTGGTTCCCATTCCTGTGACTACAGAAAACAGATGGATGGTATTGCCTCCTATTTGGATTTGACAGTTTTATGGCAAAAAAGAGAGAATAAATTACTTTTTAAGAATAAATTTGGAATCATCTCTCCAGCTCCATCTTGCCATTTTAAACCTAATATTAGAGCGCAATGACATCCTCATAAAATGTATGTCCAGTGATTTCCTGACTTCTGTTTTCTTTTATTTTTCACAGGGTGGCAAGATTCCCATCAGGTGGACTGCACCAGAAGCAATTGCCTACCGTAAATTTACATCAGCTAGTGATGTGTGGAGCTATGGCATTGTAATGTGGGAAGTGATGTCATATGGAGAAAGACCTTACTGGGATATGTCCAATCAAGATGTGAGTTGCTTTCTGACGGCTTTTCTTCTTCTACTTTTCTCTTAATATTTTGTTTACTTTCTCAGTGTGAGAATAAAACATTAGGCCTAAGTTTTGCAAAAGGGTTGGCATGTGTGGACCCCTATTGTTCACGTGTATCCTTTTCCAGAATGAGACCCTTATACAATTTTGTCTATATTTGATCAGGTCATTGCTTCATCAAGTCTGGTATTCTGTATCTAAAAGTGACCTTTGGCTGATCTATTGGTTCATCTACCACAAGTTTGTGAATTGCAAATGTATTAGATTTTGGACTTAAGTGACAGACTCTTCTCTGAAATTGTGATAGACTGTCTTCCAGAAAACACAATAATGGCAAATCAAGAGAGGTTCTATACCAGGGAAGCACAAAAGCGTGTTTCAAAACCCCCTTAAAAGATAATGGGACTGCAGCACATATTTCAAGTTAAACACATGGGTGATGGTTTTCCTGAAAAAAACATGTATATTATATACATCCATTTTCTTTTATACCTTCTGCAATTTGCTGTAATTTTTAGAAATATGTAGGAAAGTGAAAAATGAAGGGGATTAGAATACATTCAAATTCAAATTTAAAAGATTACAGCGATTAAGTTGAAAAGAAAGGGAAAGACAAATTTTCATATTTATATTAAACCCCGAAGAAAAAAACACGAGAATTTAATATGGCCTCTAATTAGGAGCTAAACATTTTTGTTTGGATATATAGTTTTTAAAAAATACATAAAACTGTATATACAAGATACCATTGTGCCTGTCAGTCAAACCATCCTCTTGGCACTAGAATAGCTGCCCCTGGAGGACATTGAAAAGGAGCTTCACTAAATGACCATTCTTAAATTATGCAAGTCCCATTTAATTATACCATCTGGACTACTTTGGCATATTCCAAGAGGGAGTATACACAATGACTATTATTTCAGGAGAGTTTTAATAATATTGCTAATAAGGGCTTGTGCTAACAGGATTTTTGTTGATTTAAAAAAAGTAATATCCCTGGTGAAAATGAGACAGACTGGTTGTAATGTTTTTTCCCAAGGGATTTTTAGAAGATAAAGGAACAAGAAAAAGATAACTTGACTATTTGGTCACAGGAGTAGTTAAGTCACTTTATTAGTCATCCACTTTCTTACTCAGAGCTGAATATTTTCAAAGAGCATCTGCATGTAGATGTCATCTAACTGAAAAATGAGGCTTTCATTTTAATTTTCTTCTGATATAGAACTGCTCCTCTGGCATCCAGCCTTGCTCTCCTGTGTCAACAGGAAGTCAAGGATTTTCAAGAAAATAAAGCGCCAGATGCACCTCAGAAATGTTCTGTTTTCTTTAGTAATGATAGGTAATTCAGGCTAATACAGAAGTGAGTTTTCAGATGCCATCCTTGTCCTCTGGGTTAGTTGAGATTAAGAAAAAGTACACAGAGTAAATGAGCCTATGATGTGCTTATGGTACTGTTTGGAAAATTTAATCAGATCCTAAAGGAAGAAATATTGCAAATACATTTTTGCAAAATACACAGATAATTACAGAGGTGTGGAAGAACAATGCAGAAGTGAGGGATGGATTGACATGTACTTTTTCACTGAAATATATTACTTAAGGGGCTCTAAAATATTTTAAGTGAATTTCATGTTTGTGAATAATGCTAGATTAGCAGCTACAGCCAGTTTTCTTCTTGTTTCACTGAATGAGCAAGCCTCTTGACACTGTCCTCCCAATGCATCTTAGCCATTGTTTTGGAGAGACAAAAGTGAGGACTGCAGCATAATTTAGTCTCTGCAACTCTTGATCTTTATAAGTAGGCAACTGTTGATCCTCTGGATCATGTTGTACATGTAAGAGGTCTAATCAGGTGCCTGCTGAATCTGCTTGTACAGAGTCCTACAACCATCACATCAAGGCCTTCAACATGTACACCTAAGCACATACACCTAAACACCTAAGCACAAGCACATATACACCTATGGAGGAGTGGAGGCTGCCCAAGATATACCACCCCCACTTTAGACCATGGAGACAGAATCCAAAGGCCAGAATTAGTTCAGATGTTTAATGCCTTGATGGTGTACCCACAAGGCAGTGCGGGCTAGGTTTTTGAAGTGCCCAATAAGTAGTGTTGTGCATGCCCCTACAGTTACTCTGAATGCAGGTCTTCAGTAACAAGGGTGCATATTTTTACCAGCTGTGATCAGTCAAAGGCTTGTGATACAAGTATCTGCTCACTAAACTAGCTCAGGAGAAAGCACAGGGTGTAGCTGGAGGGGTGGGGTGCTAGACAAACTTATCCACAAACTTTGAGAGCTTGAAGAGTAAAGGTATTGAGAACTCTAGCTAGGCATTCGCTTCAAGGTATAGTTCTCACAGCTGACAGAAATTCCCTCAGGGGAAATTAACATATTTGATCCTTGTAATGGTGCTGCTTCTCACATCTATCCAACATGGGCAGCAGATTAACTCAGGGTCACGCTGTTTTCTCTTTCTCATATGATGCATCCTGATGTGTATTGTCTTTTAGTGGCTCATCAGTATGCTGTATCTTTGAAAATATGCATGCTTTGGAAGTTGTACCAAATGCAGTTGTACCAAATGTTGTTATATATTTATCCCCTCTCACAAGATTCAAATGCATGAGATAGTCTTACCTTCATAATTAAGCTTCAGTCCCCATACACGCATATCTCCAAATGTGCTCATCCATTTCTTTTAAATCTTTATCTCAAAAGAAAATATCAATAGTAGCCCCATCAACAGTTTGAGCATGAGCATATTTTTTAACAGTGTCTTCTTTAACTATAGATTTGTTTCCATGCGTAGGATATTCAGCTAGCATACCTTTACAATCTACGATGAGCTTTAACTTCTCTTTAATGATGCTGTTCATAGGTTATTAAAGCCATTGAAGAAGGGTATCGACTGCCACCCCCAATGGATTGCCCCATCGCTCTCCATCAGCTGATGCTGGACTGTTGGCAGAAGGAACGTAGCGACAGGCCTAAATTTGGACAGATCGTCAACATGCTGGACAAACTCATCCGCAACCCCAACAGCTTGAAGAGGACAGGCGCAGAGAGCTCCAGGTCAGCCGTGCTTTTCTAACAGTGATATATGAGGGAATATATTGAAGGTGACAGGCAAGCTGTAACTCACCTAAACTTTTGTGATCAGGTTAAGGCATGCTTCACAGCTCTTGCCAGACTGCACAACTTTTTTTTATCCAGTGGAAGATTGTTTCCCATTGAGGTTGCACTGACATTCCAGTTGACTGTACTATGGGGTCCAGATCCCCCTGGCTTTGTAAAAATAAAATACTGAATAAGTAAAGAAATTGCTTTATTCCATCAGCTCTGAACAGTTCTATAACATAAATTGAAGTCCAGCGTTGATGCGATCAAGTGCTGTTTTCTTGAGAAAACAAGGCATGCAGTGTCTTTTCCTTTTTTTTTTTCTTTTTCCCCTGATGAAAAAAGCTTGGAAAGGTCTGTCCCAGTGTAGTGGAACTAACAGGAATAATGTGGTTTGTAGCAGGAAAGTATACAAGTTTTATAAACCCTAGATTGGGATAGAATTTGCAAAAGCATTACAGTATAACAGCTAAAGCCTTGTGGGCACAAAAAGGTGTGGATTAATTTTTATGTATATTTGCATTTAATTTATTGATAGCCAGTTTCATATCTACATTGATCCTATGTTACATTTTGTTTTGGTATATTTTTAGCAAGGTCTAGCTGGCATTCAAGGAGAAGGCAGAGTGGGAAGGAGATCTCAGCATTTTGGAAGAGATCTTTTTGAGAGGGCCAGATCCCTAAGCTAGCGTAAATTGGTGGAACTGTTAGTCAATGTAGTTTCAGCAGTATTCCCCAGCAGAGGGTCTCATCCTTTATTTTTGAGTATATTTGTATTCTTTTATAGCAAAGTGGGTTTGCTTGCTGTAAGAGGGGCTTAGAAGAAGAAAATTAAGAGACGCATAGGAAAAATATTTTTTAAATTATGATATGGTCCCTCAACAGAAAGGAAATTACAAAAATATCCACTCTGATGCTTAGAATGAGTCTCCTTGAACCAGTGAAGCAGTAACAGAAGCCAGACCATTCCTGATTCAGCCTCTGACAGATCAGCATCATAGAAAAAGCAGTTTTTCACTTTTAAATGAGAGGATCCCTTGGTGACTATTGCTTACCATTTACATTACCAAAGACAGGTTATTAGCCCTCTGAGGCCACTATCACCACACTTCTTCCAGATTGCCCTAATTGCAACTATAGCCTGGCAAGTGTATCCACCTCTGTGGGTTAGATAATTTAAGGAGAGAGTCATAATAGCAACTGTTTAATCTCCTTCAATTTGATTTGATTCAAGCTCACAGATAATCATGTATAGTTAACAACATTTAGGCTAGGAACAGACATTCAAAAAGCCAGAGCCTGAATTGTTTCAGTCTTTGCAGGTTAGACTAACCTGTAAAGATTGAACTGATTTGCAAGTGCACAGATATTCACATTTATTTCTGGAAATGCAGGCACATGCCTGCAGTGGCTCAGGCTAGAAGCTGGGGGCGCTAGAACAGCCCTCCCTTCCCTTTGCAGCAACTGCAAGGCTGGAGGGAAGCTGACATGGGGGCGTGGCCAGGCCCCTGGCAGGGGCTAAGTATGATTGTGAAGGGGTTTAAACCTCCACCCTGGCCTGTAGGGACCCCAGCCAGGCTGTGCCTGGAGGCATAGGGAGAAGAGCCCTTGTCAGGCTTGTCCCCAAGACCAGACACTGGCTGGGGCAGCACCTCAGGCAAAGTGGGGCAGGGGGGTAGGGATTAAACTCCCCTGTCTCTGGGCAGGCATGGGACTCCAGTTGGGGTCTGCCCAGTTTTCCCTCCTGATCTTGCTCAGGTGGCATGGGAACCTGACCAGAGCCGGCCAGCATGGCCCTGCTGTCCACCCATGGCTGGGGCTGCAGGGCTGAGCCCAGCCGGCTTGCAAGTGCTGCTGAGGGTGGAGGCAGAGGCGCCAACCCGGGCTGGGCCACTGGGCCTGGCCCTTCCCAGTGGGCTGCAGCTCGGGTTGGGACTGTGGTGGCTGCACAACTCCTCGTGCCAGGCTGGGAGGGGCTGCCATGGAGCCCCCGCCAGCTGGGAAGGGCCCTTCCCAGCCCACTAGGACTGTGTAACAGCTCAGCCTAGCAGCACTGGCGGGGGCTGGCTGGGGAGCAGGCTTCCCAGGTAAGCTCAAGGGCGCCAGTGGGCCCCAAGCCCAACAGCGGCTGCCGTGCCCCCTGCCCTGCACAGCACCCTGGGCTGCAGGCACACAACCAGCTCTGGGCTGGCCAAGCTTGGTGGAGTGGGGTTTGACCCAAATGAGTTAAATCTGATACTACATTCAACCAGGTTTATCTTAAACCAGTTTCAGCCATTCCTTCTCTGCATCACTAGTCCCATATGTAGATTTCTTTTCCACAGAGCATGAAATCCAAACAAAAATGAGTACGTTTTTATGTATCGAGAATGACAATATATAATTACTATTACTTGCTTCATGAAAAGGGGCTCTGCCTAGACTGCTGTATAATATGATAAAAGTGGTATCAGCCACTACTAACATGAACTCAGCCTTCTTGGACAATGCATAACAGCATGGCAGTGCACTTGCTTTTCATACTGTGCAGTCTAAAATCAATACTAAGATGTTTATGTATATGGTAGTAATTTACAGTGGCCTGATGAAAAACATTGCAATTTACAAAATACCTAAAATAATAAACAAGCTATTAATAAGTGTTCTGAATTACTTTAAATGGTTATTCCAAAATCTCTGCAAGGGAAAATGAGAAGCACATTCCACAGTGCAAACAAAGATAAAGCTGCCATTATTCCCACCAATCTTGGCACACGTGCTGGTCAGGAATGGATTGATTAAAGAGAGGATTAACTTCCCGCTGTCCTGAGTTTGTTTGAATGCACTGAGCCTGCTTGCAAGCCTGGCTAGAAACATGCTTGTCTGAATTCTCCCTGAGTTTTGAACTCCTGTCCAGTCTGGCAGGTTGTGAGTTTACAGACCCTAAGCTTATACTTCAGTAGTATTTCTACAGTTGCTGAGGTGAGGTCTGACATATGCAGGATTGGCAAATGCTTGAATTGCTGTCTGTAGGTTACAGACACAGTAGACTGAACATGCTGCAGCATTAAGGGGTCTTTTTCAGATCACATTGTAATAGAAGGGTTTTGCATGAACTTCGTTGTATCTGGAATTCAAATTAGAAACAGCACACTGGTGTGAGTCCTATTTAAAAGTAACACTAGATACGTAGGGTCAGATTCACTCTGAAATAAATTGGCCCATTATAAGTTTGCTAAATTTTCTGTCATTGATTCCATTTTGTAGTGCATGATCTTTGATATTTACAAGTCCCATTCAACTCCTTATCTGATTTGATTGGATAGTCTGTTTTGCTAGTCGCTGAGCCTAATCAGTGTGGAGCCTGAACCCTGTTTTGTTACCCAACTAATGCTTGTTATCTGTCCCTGCATTTTCTGTTCCTAGGCCCAACACTGCTCTTTTGGATCCAAGTTCTCCAGAATTCTCAGCTGTCGTTTCTGTTGGTGATTGGCTCCAAGCCATTAAAATGGAGCGATACAAGGATAATTTCACAGCTGCTGGCTATACCACCCTAGAGGCTGTGGTGCATATGAACCAGGAGTAAGTACTCAGTGATAGAACAAAAAATGGTAAATCTGGATTTAATTGGCCTCTTTTGCTTTGTGCTGCATATCATTATGCTCATTAAAACAATGGAATTCCTTTCATTTGGATGGAGTATAACTTTAAAATGCCTCCACAGTGCTTTCAGTTATTTAATTAAACATTTCTATACAGCTGCCTTGCTTTTTGCAGTATTATTTGTGGTTGACTTCAATATTTTTCACTGGCTCAGCATTTGATACGGAGTTCTCAGCCCCCTGCTTCTTCTCTTCTTGTTTTGCACAGTGACCTAGCAAGAATTGGGATTACTGCTATAGCGCATCAGAACAAGCTTTTGAACAGCGTCCAAGCAATGCGGACCCAAATGCAACAGATGCACGGCAGAATGGTTCCCGTCTGAGCCAGTACTGAATAAACTCAAACTCTTGAAATTAGTTTACCTCATCCATGCACTTTAATTGAAGAACTGCACTTTTTTTACTTCGTCTCCTCGCCAGTTGAAATAAGGAACTGCAGTGTTGCTTGATGTACAGATTTGCTGGAACTCTGAGGGGGAGCCTATGGAAATGACAAGCTGTCATTTTAAACCAGACCTGGAACAAATTGTTTCTTGGAACATACTTCTCTGTTGTTCAACGATATGTAAAATACATGTATCTATATAAATATAACATCACATTCAAGTTTTGATGCTGTGTTTGCTGCCAGATACTGTGCTTAGATAAAATTAACTCTTTCCTCAGTGACCCTTAGGATTACAACAGTAGTATTTTATTTGTGGGCTGTACCACAGTTGTGCATCTTTTACTGGAATGAAGAATCTGTCCCAGGATGTTTTCTGCAGATTCAGTGTTTTACCCATACCATGCAGAAACCTAAGTGAGAGTATCATTTGGCTGATCAGTGCCTCTCAGTCAGTGACTTACCCGTCTATGGGCTGATTCAGGAAACAGCCCACCTCATGGATTACTGGGCAGAACTGGACTTCTGGAGGGATTGGTTTTGGCTGTTGTTGTGCCATACTGTATCCTACCCTATAAGTCTTTTGTGACCAACTTGCTGACAGTCAGCTGTGACAATCTTGGCTGTGGAACTTTCAGGCTTTTTCCCCTTCCAAGGAGCAATCACTTTTGTCACATTGAAAAGGTCAGTGAAAGGACAGCCTCCATTGTACTTGCGGCATTTTTATTTTCTTAAACAACAGTCTTTTGACTTATTCATTCTGTGGAAAAATGCTTTAATCTGTATTATGTATGATTGTGGTTCCCACCTGCTTTAGATAAATTGATACTAGTTTCCCAGACTAACAATTCAGTTATTCCCACTCTTTTGCATGTATTCATAACTGACGATGAAAGGCCTCCTCCAAAGCTCAAGTTTAATGGATGAGTAACATTTTTGACTTTGCATTAATGATGAGGAGCTAAAGAAGCAGGCCGGTATTGATGGGAAACCACTGATACTGGTTTTCCATCCTTCTGGAAATCAGTACAGCCCAGCTGAGGTGAAAGCAATTGTAACAACCACTTTGGTCTTCTTTTAGACAGAAGCTCAGTTTTAGTTGTCATATTGATGGTATTATTTGATAGGAAATGGAACAAAGCAGAATTATGCATCCATAGTTTTTTCCTTGCTTTTGTACCAGTGTGCTGTCATGTATGGCCATGCTGCAGAATGTCTCCACATTACACAATAGTGTTACTCGAGGAGATTGGACACTTTTGTTAGATCATAATAGATCTGGATGCATTAAGGCTCCAGTTTCACTGATTCTAAAGACTTTTTACACCATTCAGTTTGTATGAAGAGAACTTTAAGTGTCCTTAAATTACACTTACATGCCTTTTAAGATTTCCTTATGCATTGCCAGAATGGTGCAAAGCAGTGATTGGAAACCTCTTCAGACTGTGGGCTAGAATGAACCAGTTCAGGTTAGACATGGGCAGGCGTGAGAACCCAGTTGCTGCTGCCATTTCCCTGTGGCAGCATAGGATAGTGGCTGACGCTGCAGCCCCTTGCTGCAGAAGCCCCATGTCTGCAGGCCAGATTAAATGGGTCTGACTTGCAGGTTGTAGGTTGCCAGCCCCTGGTGTAGATGAGCAGGCCCATTTTTGGTTTGATGACATTGGAGAACAGGACATTCAGGACTCAGAATGTTTAGCCATTGCATTTCAGATGTGAATGAGCAGTTAAAGCTAGGTGAACTTCACATTTCTTCCACTGACTCCCACCTTTATTCTGAAAAATAGCTTGTTCCCAAATGCAGGAAGCTAAATATGGATCCTGTCAAATCCTGACAGCTTAGTACAAACCTTTTTTTTTTTTTTTCAATATTACTCATAAAAGCTTTTCAATTCAGGAGAAATTTGAGATTTATTTTTAAAAACTACTTAAACCGTCAGGTTTTAACACCATTTTGCTAAAGCATGTAAAGCTGGATATTCATTTTAAAGATGTGACATTTCTACTTTACCAGCAAAAACCGTTTGTTTCTTAAGTGCACAGACATTTTTGGCTTCTTTCTGTAAACTCATTAGAGAAAGTCAAGACTGTCTCCTTTTAAATAAAAACAAAATGCACACAATTTTCTGGCCAATTTGGAGAATTGTGTTGTTGACATCTTGTAACAACAGTTCAAAATACTTTTAACATTTTTCTTTTAAAATGAAAACTGAAGGCAGTTCAGATGCTAGATTTTCTGTACTGCTATTCATGGCTATAACTTGATGGTGATCAAATGAGTAGCAAAAGGACATGAATATTATTTTAATGGGAGGAGGCAGAAGACGAAACAAATAATAACTGCAGTGCATTCAGGGAACATACTTATAGTATGCAGTTATTAGCTAGAGAGAGCATGTGTGCAGCAAAATGGGCAGTGGAAATTGGAGTTTAAAAGAAAAATGGTGGTGTTCCCTTATTTAAAACATACCAGTTATATTTATTCCAGTATCCTGAGACCGGCAAAGTAGTGAGAACAATCACAGTGATATGTAGCTTGCTGATTTAATCATTCATGGTTCTTTTTCAAGAATAGAATTTCTACGAAGATATTTGCATTGGGAAAACACCAGTGTGTCAATTATGCTGCAAGGAAAGGGAAGCTTCTTAGTAAAAAGTGTTACAAAAGACGTTCATTTCAGCAACCTCCCCAATAAAACTAGAAGATGTTTTATTTTTTTACAAGGTTTTTCAGAGAAAATTTAGTAAAAATTTTTGTCATTACGAGAAAGTTACAACTGATTATAAAAATGTTTTTCTTTATTGGAATTGTTAAATGTTTAATTATGAAATAGAAATCAGTCTTCTTGTGCCTGCAAGGAAATATACAGTTGTTTTGCTATATCCCTTTTGCACATGTGTATATACCCACACAGACACGCATACAGAAATACTTTGAGACACTTTGTAGCTCTTTAGGGACAAATTAAATTGCCACTAATTCAGTCAACAAAGATGCTTGTGAATTCCAAGATGGCATCACTGACAAGTTGTCTGCATTTATACACTTGAATTGCACGTCCCTTCTCTTTTGGGACAGGACCATATTTAGTCCATTTGAAAGCCATTTTCCCTACCTGTAGAAAATACTATTGAATCCATTGCACTACGTCACCCAGTTAAGCTGACTGAAAATAAGTCCAGGATCTTTAATCTTATGCACTGTCACTATTACCAGGATATTGCTACTTAAAACTGTGTGTTAGGAAAGGTCATGGTAGGTTAAGAAATAAGAGTTGCTTCTTTGTATCACTTCTGTACATGTCCATAAAACACACATACACACACAGCATTGAACTGCATATATTCTCCAGCAGATATAAACTATTTATATATCCTTTCTTTCTTCCTGGAACTGGTTCCTTCCAATGAGGTCTCCCAATAATTTTTTTTTTAAAGATGAATATCCCTGATTGTAGAAGTCACAGTGACATCCTTTTGGCTAGAAGAGTTGGTATGTGATCAACTTCTTGTTAATACTAAATGCTTCTGAACACTGTAGACAGAAGTCAGTTAATCAGAAATACTACATCTTTAAGGTACCTTTCCTTATTAAAATATTTATTTAACTTATTTGATGAACCCAAATACGGTCTTCATGCTTAAGCATAGAAAATTCTGTTTAAAAAATGTAATTGTGCTCTTGTACAAGATGGCCAGTCCCCAAACAGTTCCCAGCTAAACCCTGCCAGTGGTAGAGCTAGCTTGCCCAAAGGAAAGATGCAGCAGTACTTTTGTTAGAAAATCTAAATGGCTGCCATGTCAGTTAACATAGCTGTGTTGCCTGGTATTTTGCATGTTGTTTAATGGGTTGGTGTTTCCTTTTTTTCAGGGAAAAGAGGTTCTGCTTCCAATAGCCCTTCCTATTGATCATATTGACCATGGAAGAACATAAAGACCAGCCTTGAAGCCTTCCAGATTCCACAAGCACAGCTTCAACAGCACTGATTCTGGGGAACACAGACACTGAATAAGCAACATCAGTCCCTGGAGAGTGTGACTCTTAATTTCTTCTTTTTTTTTTTCTTTTGGCATTGAAACAATACAAAATGATGCTAAGATTCAGCGTCTGTTTTCCAGTTGTCACTTGAAGAATGTACTGTATCAAAGCCCTGCAGACTTCTTTTTTTGCTCTCTCTTCCTTCTGATGGTTTTATTTATATATTTTGAAGGTTTTTTTCCCTCTGTACGTCATTGATGCATCCTGTATAAGTGCAAGTGACCAAGCTCTACAGGTATTAATTACTATGGACACCAGGTCAGGTGCCACAACACAGAACCCAGTTCACATGAGCTGCCTGTATATGTTGATGAAGTGACATTTTACACAAAATGTGCCACTGCAGTGATATAAATATATTTTTCCCTAGAATGGATAATGAACTTATCTCTTCTGAATTGTGTGTGTGTGTTCGCGTGTGTGTGTGTTTGCGTGTATGTCACCTTAAGTAGAACTTCCTGTGAAAGTGCCGAAAGCATCCCTGGGACCTTTGGATTCCATTCATTCCTAGCTGAAGAGTTATATGAGAGAGCAGGCCTATAGCTGGTGTCTGCAGTGGTAGTAAGAAATCACAAAAATATTTACATTTCTGTATTTGTAAATGTCTTTTGTAGCTGCCACACTAACCTTTATGACTAGTCCGGCAGCCTGGAACAGGGGCACTTTCACTTTAGTTGTGGAGGGATAAATTATATGATCCATAAGGGCAATTAAAAGATTTCCATCAATATCACTTATTCTTATCAAAGCCTGTTCAAAACCACCAGTTTCTTGATGAGAAGATAAGGAAGCTGATGCCTCTTTCTATCTGTTGGTAACCCTGAACTGAACTCTTAAGTAGCCTTTCTTTTCTGCAAATAGGATTTTAAAGACTTGTTGAATGAGAAAAAATATATGCAATTCTTATCCATTCATAGAATCACATTGTTCATTATACCAGCTGGGAGAAGGTAGTGTCCTGTAGCTGGCAGTGAAACACTTTGTTTTCTCCCAGCATGATCATGGAACAAAAAATGTGAGGGACATTTAAGATTACAGTGATAAGCAAAAGGGTTGGAAAGTTAGTCATGTTCCTCGAATCTGTAACTAAAGACTAGGAGAATTGATGTAGAAGCTAATTGTTATGGCCCAAGAAATAGGCTAACAACCTACCAGTACTACCTAGAAAAAATTATTGAGTTTCAAAAATTCGCTGTAAAATATTCATGAAGTTGAGTTGTATGCTAGGCTCTGGGGAAAGTGCTGCCATTCCACATTTTGAACTGAGCAGCTGATATGCTCAACCCTCCTTCTGGTTGTAAAGAACTGATGATGTCTACTGAGGTGGCAGTACAGCACAGCAAACTATAACAGGACAAATGATCAGTCAAACATACTTGGGGCGTGGGGGGCGGGGGAGATGGATGAGCCACGTTAAAAGAATGTGCAACATTCAGTGGAGCAAACAGTGGTGTCTCCAACTTTTTTCTATTTCCTGCTCCTTTCCTGGCTATTTTTAATTCATTATTAATAAGTGTACTTGGTCTCATGAACAAAAAAATAAAAGTCAATATAGTGGGGAGGGAAGAGTGGGGCAAGTTAATGTAGCCATGCTGAAGGCAGAAACCAGACAGAACTAGTAGGGAGCCAGGAGGCAGGAGCTGTGTTGCAAACCCAGCAGATGCACATTGCTGTCAAGTGGTACAAATGGAGCTTGGGTTAGAATATAAATTACTACAGAGTTTGCTTCCATTTTATCCTCATTACAGAAGATGTCATCAACAGGACTCTGACATGAAAGCCTCTGTTTAAGAAGACATTGTTCTGCTCACCACACCACCGATTGATGTTTGTCCAGGTTTCTTGCTGTACTAACTTTGTGATGGATCTATGTACTAAAAATATATATGTATAGAAAACAAAAGGCTGGTTTTCAACCAGTAAACAGGACTTAAAAAGCAGTATTTTATTTTATGTGACATTTTCATAACCAGAAAAAAAACATTCTGAAATACTAATCAGACAAATAAAAAGAGAGTGCATTTATTTTTTTGTATCACTGCAAGTATGTTGGAATACACAAGGACTGTGGTTAAAATTAGAATGTATGAGGCATATTATAATTTAGTTCATACTGAAAAAAAATTCTAACAGAGCATTTCTTGAGTCATGCATTTGAATGATCTCTGGGTTAGACATATAGATTTTTCTATTTTGTTTTAATTTGTAATTTTTCCCCTCCATGAATTTAGGTACACATAACTTATGTCATTTATTTATGGTCTTTTATACCTAGTTTGTAAAATTGTAAAATAGCAAACAATGCAAAGGTTTGCATTTGAGAACAATAAAGTAGTTGCTGTACAAACCTCAGATATGGTCTTTGTTAATTATTGCTACCATTTATTATTTATTCTCTACTGAGAGTAGTCAGTACCACTATAAAACAGGAAAACTCTTGGTCCCCGTCTCCTGAGTGGCTATATTTCTGTACTGAATTTGACACACATGCACTCACTCCATTCATTTTTTGAGATTGTAATTCCCACATGATTTTCAACATTATTGTAAGGTGTTTCTTAACATTGTAGAAGATGGTGCAGTGGGCAGAAGTGCTGCAGTCATCTTTCTCTTGTTAATATCCCCAATTTTACTGGAGGAGGGTTAGCAATGTGAGTGGGGACTTCTGCCTGAATAAGGAGTGCATATGCATATCTATTATGTATATTGTTGCATAATAGATATGCTCCCTTTTTCCAACTTCTTTCATGGTTGCATCTAGTCATGCTGCTATCTAGTCTTATAGGCAGAAATCCTAGCCCCCGTTTACATCAGTTGGGGCAGAATTTCATCCATAATGTGGGACCAGTATCCAGGCAATTCTCAACTTACTGAGTTACTACCCATTGATGGACACTATTATTAACTCATTTGCTACATTTGTAGGGTAAAAAGTAGATTCTGTGACAAGGACTTGAGAGACATGGACAATAAGAGGAAGAAAGGAAAGGAAAAGGGGGAAAGAGGAAAAAGAAGAAATTAGGAATTGAGGAATGCAGTGCAGAGAAAATGGCAGAGGGTAAGGCTATAGGGGCTGTGAGCCTTTCTGCAATGGAAAGTGTCCAAGCAAAGTTGAGTGCAACTGGAGGATCCTACCGATGGACAAGGAGGTATTCATTTCCATGTGTTAAAACTACGGTTGAAATCTTTGGGAACTAGTTTTGAGTGCTATTGTCTGATTTTTTTTCATCACTTAAGAATAAGTGTATACTGAAAAGAGCTTTGCATTTAACTCTTGGAATTGAGTCAAGTCTCCCACCTTCATTAATACAAACAAACCTTGCCGAAGGGTATAGCTTTATAGTCGTAAGTATCAAGTTTTGAAACGTACAGACTTTCTGGAACCACAATTTACAATCCACTCAGGGTTGACTTAATCATCCTGGGTAGAGAGGTTACAATCTATATGCATTTCATATGTCCCATGGAAAATGAGGTGGTTCTCCTGAAAATTTACTCCTCAATATTTATTTAACGTCTGTCCTCTCCATTTGGAAAACATACTGGGCCAGATTCATTCTGGATAAGACTCTGCTGATGTCAGTGGAATTGCAGCATCCTTTATATGTAGTACAATATTGCATTTTAAGAGGCTGTGCACTGTGAGCATTTGTAATTGATACAGAAAACTGACAACTGGATGCTTTATTATTTATTTATCATTCTCTCTAAAGAGAGACACTGCACTGACTAGAAGACAAGAAGTAAGATTTACAAAATCTATTGAGGTTTTTGGAATTTGTTTTAGTTTTGCATTGTAATCAAAATAAATCCTTCAAGATTTTTAACAAATTGTATTGTGTCAAAAATGTCTGTTTTGGATCAAAATCTCAGCATTTCTCTCTCTCTGCCTCCAGAAAGTCCACTTTGCATCTGAAAAACTATCTGATTAAAGCTTTCAGTAAAATGGAGAAATAGTCATAGTTGATGACTGATGTAGTGGTTTTAATGAAAAAAACTTGTCAAAATGTTTCTGACCAACTTTTTCAGTAGATACTATAGCAAATTCTGTCTGTCTTATGAATTTGAGAGAGCTCAAAGTACACAAGCTGCCAGTAATATATAAGCATGCCTTTGTGCTCTTTACTGACAAACTATATAACTTGCTGCATGTGGATTGTGTGTTGACTAATATATAAAAAAACATGACTTATCTTGAGATGCCAGGGCCATTCTGGTCATATTAAAAAACAAAAAAACAAAATGGATTTTGACAATTACAGAAAATGCACATGATACTCTAAATCAACAATGTGATTAAAACTGGAGCTACATTTGAGGCCTTGACCTCAGTTATTTTACCCTTTCCCTTTTAAGGAAGTACCCTTGGGCCATTGACTGATTCTATATTGAATGGGAAATGGACCTCTGACATATCTTATTTCTGGCAGTGGGCTTGAACATAATTCTTTGTTTATCACAGCCTTGTAGAAACTTATATGAATATGCACAAGTTTTCCTTAAAAATAAAATTAAAACCTAAAGCATTCCATCCCAATCAACTTAGTAAAACATACATTTTACATGCACAGATGGGAAAAGTAACCACAGGAATACTCTGCAGCAACTTGCTTTAATATGTATATAAAGCATGCATTATATACATAATAGATAAGGGTCAATTATCCCCTGTTAAACTGGTGTGGATTACTAGCTTGTAACCAGACTGACATCATGTAATGAGATCCATGTTTTTGTAGTGTTTTGCTACTTATTCATGATTCTGTTCCATAAAACACACTGTATAAAATGGCTCAAAGTGGCTCATGTACTTCAGAGCCAGCATTCAGTGCTGTTCAGCTTTTGAAGATTATTTCATGTCAAACATATTGCACTGATCAACAAAACAAGAACACTCTGAGCCTGAATCTCATTTCACTTCAAGCAAGGCATCAAGGGTCAGATTTTTAAAGGTATTCAGGCACTGTGCAGACATGAGATATTTAGGTCCAGATTTTCAAGAGATATAGGCATTGCTTTGCTGAGTGAAGCAATCAATGCCTAACCACATGTAGACCCATAGGCGATGGAAGGCTGGGACCCCAAACTTAGCCCCCCAAACTAATTTTGTGGTGGCTGGTGGCAGCACCATCGTCCCACAGTGCCCGGCGTCACTCAGCACCATCACCATGCCCTGCCGCTGCAGCACCATGGCCGGTGCCCCCACCACATGCCAGCTCCATGGCAGCCCTCAGCGCCCCAAATAATATTTTCTCCCGCTGCTACCATGTAGGCCTTCTACCTAACTGAATTTACAGCCTTGATTGATATGTCTCCTGGCTGCTTAAGGTTCTTATTGAGTGCCTGGGGACAGTTAAAGTGTCCAAGAAAGGGAATTTCAGAAGCTGGCCATCTGGGAAGGGCACCAGATAAGCTAGCCAGGAGCAAAATGCAGATGAGAGGAGGAGGAAGGGGGTGTTTAAGCACCTTAGTGGCTGACCTAGTATACCTGATTGATAGGCACCTCTCTCTAGCCTTCATCTACTTAACATCTTCAGCCACAAACCTTCTCCTGGAGTTCAGCTTTTACATATCAGACTTTAAGTAGCCCATGTCCTTGCAGCCAAAACCATGTCTCCTCTCTCCTCTCTCTCCTAAATATATTTAGTATCTCTTTATGTTCTCCCCACATTTCTCTGTGCCCCAGCAGTCCTGCATATAAATGATGGATTGCTCTACCAACAGAGGGTAATCTGCATTCAGTTCTTCATGGTCTGGCAAATAACAGGTTTTTGTTGCCCTGTGATCATGCCTGGCTAGTGAGACAGGCATTCTGCATAACTTAAGATTTCTATTTCAGAACCACTAGGACTTCAGCTTTTGGCGTGAGGTTCTTCTTGGTTTGGCATCAAGACTTAAGACTACTTTGCAGTACTAGCTGGGAGAAATGTAGGTGCTTTACTCTTAGTTGGCACCTATATGGCGATTTTTAAAAAGTCTGTGTCCCCACATGGTGTGGGTTCATCTTCCTGTTTAGCCATCCTTTTAAAAACTCATGCCTAGTTAGAGTTTTGGGAATGAGTAGGTACAAAACACCAGTTGAGAGATGTCTTCAGAAGTGCTAATCTGCATACCTTCAGAAGTCAGGTCCTGCAAGCATAGATTAGTGATGAAGATATACGTTGAACAGTCAATGAATGAAACAGAAATATTTAGAAAATAATAGTTTGCAGTATTTACCATATTCTATATCTAGTTCTGGATTTTTAAGTCAATAAATTGATGGTTTTTTCCCTTTAGGCTATGTCTATACCAGTAGGTTCAATTTTAATTTTGTTATCATTCCACTGTAAACCCATATGTTAAATCCCAACCCTAGTAGTTTCTCTACCAAATTCATTTAAGCCAAACCCATCCCAGTGCGTTTAGAACTCATCTACTTGCCTCTGTCCTGAAGTAGAAGTCTCCCAGCACCAATCCCACAATCCCCTGTTTCTGGCTTCTTGCCTTTCCATACTCAATTTCCTTTCTCTGCTACTTGTAAGTAGAAAGCAGTTTATAGATGTCTTCCTAGAAGAGATCTATAAGGTAACTTGGGTTACCTTGTAGTGCTATGCTCAAGGAATGAGAAGCCACAATCTGCATGTGCTACAAGCTATGATATAGATACCTGTGGCTCTCTGTCTTTGACTGAGAAGAAACTCAGGGTTGATGAATAACTTCTGATTTTTGCATACTTAGAATGTTTTGAACAATTATTGCCTTATTACTGTCTCATTATTTTGCTGCACATATATTACAGCCACATATCTCAACTGGAACACTTAAGAAAAGGGCTTCACTTGTTTTGTGAGGTTATAATGAATTATAAGTATTAAACAGCTGTCTCTTTCCAGTTTTGTGTTGGCTGCCCTTCATTTATGTTTTTGTCTCTTCTTCAGGATTAAAATTAATCCATTGTATTGATTCTTTTCCTTCCTAGTTAAAAAGGCTGGTGACTTTCTTTAAGCATAACATCAAACTGTACTCAGCATCTGATGCTGATATAAGAAATTACAGGTAAAGTAATTGAACTGGTCCTTCATGTGATGTATGCTGACTGCAAAGGAGCCATATTGATTTACACCAGCTAAGAACCCGGTTCTTCAGCAATACATTATGCAAAAGCGTATTATCACCTTTATTTCTTTTTAAATGAAAATAGATTAAAAATTTGGAAAAAATATCACAGTAGCAATTGAGTTCTCAAGCTGCCATTCTTCAGTTGTTTGGTGCATTTTATGGGGCCTTTACACAAACTTTAAGTACTCATGCAGTATCTTGGTAGGTTTAAATATATTGGTATCTAACATGTGACAGGTTTTTGAAAGGTCATAGAAATCCTCTCTTTTTCTACCAGATTCACTCTCAGGTTCATCTGGTGACTGCAAATGGATTTTTTTATTTGGCCAACTGGCTAGAATTGCAACTTTTGATCCTTGGAGATGTCATTTCTAAGAACTGTCTTAGAATGTTTTGCTACCATTATTGTGAGGCACCCATGCTTTTCATCAACACTGGATCTCTGCTATATTGCAGAGGGGGAAATTAGCAGAGGTTGCAGGGGTGGGGGGAGATCAGGGTTTTTTTTCTTTCCTTTTCTTTAAATAAACCTTGTATCATTAAATGAGTTTCAAGCTTGGGTAGAAAACCAGGTGTATGTGAACAATTACCTAACAAATGAAACATGTAGCAGACTGTTCAGTTATGCTTGGAGAGCCAAAGTAAATGATTGAGCCATAATACAGGGTCTTTAGTTGATCCACAGACTGTTCACAGAGGACAAGGCAACCTAATAACCCAATGATTGTTTTTCAAAATTATTGGTGCTTGAAGTTTTAGATGATACACCCATGATGCTGCTGTTTCACTTCTTGTGATTCATCCTGCTGATGGATATACATTTCCATCTGCAATGGAAATGTTGGCAGGTGAGCCTATTTTGGTAATGATTTTCAGATATCCAAAGTAAACACTTCCACTCTCCCTGAACCTGAGTGTATCACTAGAATGACCCAGTACATGCTGTAGTACTGCATTCAAGCTTTTTTCTCCCACCTTCTCTTTAATGTAGCTCTCATTTCAGTTTTCATCTAATTTTGTTCTTTATGCTGTGAGTCTTTCTTTTGCTGAGTTAAGTCCCCTTGAAAGCTACTTCAAACTTGCTTTGAGCTGTAGATGCGATTAGTTTTGGAGTTCATTTTTCATCCTGATCTGATTGAACCTTTCACTAGCTTTTTTTTTTTAATTGGTTTGGAAAGTGGGTGGAGTTGAAACAACAACAGAAATCAATTGTTAACTGCTAACTCCAGTTAGCATTGAGTACCTGAATACTTCAGTTGATTGACTGCAGGACTTCTATGGAATAACTGTTTTTATACTAATGAAGTCTTGGAAATTACTTGTAAGTTGCATGGTAAACCTATGTTTGTACTGAACTGAATTACATTAATATTTAAATTGGATAAAGTATGGGTGAACTGGTACTCAGCTGTACCAGATTGGAACTGGCATTTCTTTACTTGTCATAATCAATGCACTTTGAACACTTAAGAACTACTTTTATGGATCCTTTGAGAAGTCTCTATACTTCCTTAGACAGTAAATGTCCTTTAATAATGTTCAGCAGCATCTATCTAGTAAAGCTTTCAGAGAAAGAAAGAGGAAAAAAATCTTCATTTTTCTCCCATATGGGCGCATCTGCATATTGTTTCAGAGATGTGGGTAGGGAGCTGGTGCAATCTTGAGTATTTCATATTTATGGGTCAAGGTAGTGCTGTACTAATTTTTAAAAAGTCTGCCTCAAGGGTAATGAATCAGAAGCCAAAGGGCTAGCTTCTGACTGTAATGACATTGTAGCAGCTACAGATAGGCATGAATGTGAAAGGCAACCTCCTGTTCTTTTCCTGGTGGGGCTCTACCACACAGCTCAATGGGAACAAAGGGTGAAGTATTTTTAAAGGTCTACCTGGTTCTATCATTTTTGCAAGCACTAGCTATGTAGGTACCCTAAACTAGCTACTGCTCTGGATGGTGCTGGTCCCAGTTTCCCTAGGGAGAGAGAAATTGTGGGTGATTAGGGAATAGATAGACAGATCTAAGAGACAGAGGGAGGAGTATGAGCATTTTGGTGTATGTCTTGGCTCCTGGAGATTACTCAGTACAGTGTTAGGCTATTATGCTATAGGCTTGGTTATAAGTACATGCTCATGCAGGTTGGTATGCTTAAGGATGAGAAGATATTGAAAGGTGATGGGCAGGTTAGTATTTTAAAAGCTATGATCTACCCTCAGTTACACGGGAGGAATTCAATAACTTTGGTAGCGTTACATTGTAAATGGGAGCCTTTGGCCCTTATCTACTGTTTCAGTGAAAATAACACAGCAAAATTGTCTTAGTCTAACTTGAACAATCATAAGTTTGTAGTATTTTTAGCTATCATTATGCAAATATGCAAATTTGCAACCTACTAGTTCTAGTATATTGGTTGGTATGAGCACTGAAGGAGGCAAGGCTTCAACTACCTTTGGGTGAATGAATAATTAGCTCAAATTTTGGCTTGATGGGGTTCAGGGGAATTAATCTTTTACAAAGTTCTATTTGAAAAGGGGAACAATTTTGGGAAAGGGACCCATTAAATAAGTCTTGCTTGTTTGGAAATATTCAGACTGAACATATGAGGCCTACTTCTAACCTGCGCTAAACTGGGAATAACAACTAAAGATGACACAGAACTGATTTGAGGAGCAGGATTAAAGAAACAGGTTTGCTGTTTAAGACATTTACCTCAGCCCAAGAACTTACCGATCTACCTCCGCAAGGCCTTTGTGCAAATGCTGGGCTATTTGATGAACTGTAGGGAAGACACATTTTCCTCTTTTGCTGAAGTCATTTGCCAACATTCATAGTCTTACAAGAATGTTTTTGATTGGGTCAGTGGATTGGTGATGAGCTAGTGACCCTTTCAATGGGTGCATCTGCATGTACAGTTGGGGAATCTGGATAAGCTCTGGTGCAGTTCACGCTGGTCAGCTACTTCTAGGCATAGCGTCTTCACATGTACCTGGGACTGCAGCTCTTTGAGCTGGGGCAGAGCAGGCCTGGGCTGGTAGGGTATTCATGGGGGTCAGCCCCAGGTTCTGGGTGTCAGCATCAGGTGGTGGAGGAGCTGGCTGGGACATGAGAGTGCTGAAGTGCAGGGTTGGGCAGCAAACAGCCCCCACACTTTTGCACTCTCATGCCCCAGCCAGCCTCAGCCACTGTCTACAGAAGCATTTTGTTGCAGTTAATCACTATCTTACAGCAGAGCTAATCTACTTTGCCCTAATACCAGTTCTTGTGTAGGCTGACTCTTTACTGCAGAGCTAATTAGTCAGCTCTGTATTAAAGGCACATGTGTAGATACATCCAGTGTAAGCGTTTCCTGCCTCCATACATATAGGCTTCAAACCAATATCCTAGCTGCTATATTTGCAAACAGGAAAGTACCTGAGGCCAGAGGATTTAGCTCTGGCCCATCATGCAGTCTAGTCCTTGGTCAGTAATCTCTGTCATCTGGCTTTACTAAAAGAGAATTGGTAGTTCTTTCTGTTAAGCCTTGAAGAGGACATGCCTGTGGCACGTAGCGGGATCTGTAATTGTTTTTGGAAACAAGACTCCATTGACAGTAGCCATTAACCTGCTGCAGCATAGCAATTTTATTAATAGATACGTTTCTGTCAGCTTCTCTGCAGGCTCTAAGGGTTTGTCTACAGAGCACAATGCAGTGTCACACAGAGGATCTCAACCAAGCTCTGAAGGATCTAATTCAGATATTAGGGGTAGCTTGGGCACATTCACATTAGTGTGGCATTCCACACAGGCTAATGTACTTTGCTTCTCAGCAAGTGTAATTAGTCAGGGCAAAGTAGTGTGCCTACCACTGCTATACTTGAGCTAGTTCAGGCATATCTGCAGAGCACTGCATTGTATCATTGTTATCATAGGCACCATACTGTATTACTAACCTCTACTGGAAATGTGTTAGGAGAAGGTAAGCTCTGAAGAAGACATGATTTGACATTCTGTTTGGTAATTGCTATGTCTGTACCCCAGCTAAAGCTCTGGATTGCCATTTATTTACAAAATAGCAGACAACAAGCAAGTGTGGTTTAAATCAGAAATACTTGCAAAATCATGCAAATGTTATATGCACATGTTTGTGAGTATTAATTGAAAGCAGGGGCAAAGACTTTTACTTACAGTTTTTGTGTTTATGGAAAATAATACAAGATGCATTCACTCGGTTTAATTTTTCTTAAAGTTAATTGTTAGCAAGCATCCAGCTAACTAGTAAAACCTCTGCTTGTTCAAAATCGAAGAAGACAAATTTAAGAGGAGCCATTTTGTATTCCATGTGCGGGCCGGGAGCGGTCCGAGGTTCTCGGGGGTGCGCGGCGGGCTGTGGCCAGCAGCCCTGGCACGCGGGTTGGGGAATGCAGGCCGGCGGACTAGAATTAGGCACGGACGCTTAGCGGTTGATTAAAGATTATTTTACTTACACCGAAGATGGTCGCGGTGCAGGCAGGAAAACTTGCTTGAGTTGCAGTTACAGACAGAAAAGAAGAGAGGCGGACAAGAGTTCCTTCCACGTGAACCTCTAGCCCAATCCGGTTGAAGGCTCTAAACACGCGAGCCCGTCGTGTCAACCGAAGAAAACAACTCAGAGAAGAGCTCTGGATACACTCACACGAAGTTTGCTAGGCTCCGTGGAACTTGCACGCAGGGAAGGGGTTCGTCGAGGGATCGTTCGGTGATGGGGAGAGGCCAGAGGTTGATCAGACCCCTATAGCCTTCTCAAGGTATACGCTGGGTCCAATAGGCTCCGCAGCGCTTAGAGATCTTCACGAGACGTGAAGTTCTCCTCCTCCAGATGGTTGTGGAGTCCTCCAACTTGGGCGGAAACCGCTCAAGCCTCTTATACGGCTAGCAAGCCAATCACTAGCCGCCACGTGGGAATAATTTAGAACTGGCCAATAGTGGGACACAAATTTGCATGCGGGTGGCGGGAACTCCTTTGCACCGTGCATTTCTCTTTGCAACTAAGAAATGCACCCTGCAAAGAAAGCTCTGAGTGGCGGGAAATAATTTAGCAGTGCCGAAGCACACACAAACAAAATCACACCCTTGGGTTGTGACATTCCAGAGGTATATGAGACTAAAGCTGGAACCAAGTGTGCCCAGAGTCATTGTCAATGTGAAGAGGACTTGCATGCATTGGCTTTCAACAGAACAAACAGCAATTCACATTACTTAACATTTTTATGACGCATCCTGTATCTGTACCCGAACACAGTATACCTATTGGTTAATTGCCCTGAATAGTTTCATGATTAGTGCAAACAGTGATGTCTCTTGGGGTTTGCACTGCTTCAGCCATTTATAAAACTAGAGCAAATTCCTGATATAGACACGGCCCCACTCACTCCAATCACAGCCTGTCCAATAAAAGATTTTATTAAATTGTTTTTTTACTGCTTCTCCCTTCCTCCCACTCTAACCTCATAGTAATTTTCCTTTTTCCAGGAAATAGGTAATTTTCCTGTGTCACATTTATGGTTGGTTTCTTTGGATTCCATCACTAAATTCCTCTCATCCTTCACTCTGAAATTGCCACTGGGCTAGGAGCTTCCATTTTCACAGATCCTGAATATATCACGCTTTATTTGCAAATGTGCACTGGATATACGGCTAGAAGTTCACATTTATCATGTGGCTGCTTACAAATGTGAGGGGGTGGGGAGAAGCAGTGCTTTATTTTCAGCTTGGTACACTCCTGTGCCAAATGCAGCACATGCTCAGCAGAAGCATCACATCAGTTTGACCTGGCTCACCCAACGTCTGTATAGATCACGTGCTTCAGCAGGCCTTTTTTGTGCTTTTATCTAACATTTTCATCAGCTGTTAGATAAAAGCACCAAAAAGCCCCCCAGAAGCACATGATCTATACAGACATTGGGCGAGCCATGTCAAACTGACATGATGCCTCTTACAGTAAAATGCTTGCCCCACCCCCAACTCCTGTCAGCAGTCTGTGTTTCTTTTCTTGCTCTCTCTCTGAGGGGGAGAGAGAGATTAAGAATCTGTATGTAATGCAAAAAGAAACTTACTTAATAAACATGTTTCAATTACTAGATAAAGTAAAAAGAACAGGAAGCAAAGAAGACACATTGCACTCGGATGTATTGGAATGCATCCTCAGGCTTTGGAAACAGAAAACACTTGTTGAACATAGCGTGATCACGAACAGTACCATTTCTGTGCTCCATGCGCTGTTTCAATATTATGTTTAGCCGTGTGTGTGCATGCACCTAATGGCACATGATATGCTGTGCTAGTTTGTAATGAGAGCTTGGATCTTAGCTCTGAAGGATGCCAGAGGTGGATAGTAGCAGCTCCAATGCTATGGTGGTGGGCGTGGATAGATAGATCAGAATTTTAAATATCCAAGCAGTGTTTTTATCTTTCCTTACAGCTAATTCCAGAGTTAGAACAGGGTTTTTGGAATGTATATAATACTTTCAGGTTTTAAACCAATCTCTGGCAGTTTAGGATTAAATCTAAAGTTGGATGGAGATGGCATGTCATCTCTTGCCAGGGCTCTCGTACCTTTCCTCTGGCATAGTAGTTACTGGGCCCCATAACAGATGGCATACTAGACTGATGTGGATCCTGTGTCTGATCCAGCATGTCATTTTGGATATGGGACCAGATATGGCTTTGATACAATATAGCAGCTCTCAAGGGACCAGTTTCACATTCTGGCTTTTAGGGAAAAGTGAAATAGCCTGCGTTTGCTATGTACCAATGTTTTTGCTTTAAGCTGCCATTATGTTGTGATGTAATAAATTGCATCATCTTTAGGACAGTACATGTTCAATGCACACTGATTTTAATGGAGTAACAGCAGTGATAAATCTGGCCCATTGTGTGAAATATAGGAAAAAACCCATATGTGGTAGTGTTCAGAGATGTGCTTTTTATGAGACCTAGGTTACATTTTATTGCTCTAGTCAAATCACACCAGTGTTCATGTCCCCAAGGTGACTAATCAAATTATGAGGTGAGATTTTTGTTATGCTGAATTGCTCCTAGTTGAAATATTACCATTGTATTGATTAATTCAGTTTGCCTCTCATTTATTTAAGTTTTATTTATTGAGGCTCAAATTTATGTCAGTACAAATAATGAAATTCTTTCTGCTTCTGTTAACAAGGGTTTTGCATGGATTTATAGATTTACATTTTGAATCACAGCTACATATTAGTTTCTCTCATAATCTATAGTAATCTTATTTACAGCAGAAAGGGTATGTGAAAATTCATAGCCAAAAAACTAGAAGTCCGAGTCAGGAGTGATTTGTATCCATGTGAAGTTCAATTTCATATAAATTTTGTGGAAAGATTATCCAATATTCTTGTTCCCTAAATAATACCCATGATCAGTAGTCATCTGTGAGATTTATTTCTTACGTAGTGGAGCACAGGACTGGTGGGGGGATTACAGCTATGACCATAGAAAATTCACATGGTTTTTGAAAGCATTTTTTTGTTATTAGTTTGTGTGGGTTTTTAAGCATCCTGTGCTGTGCTCTGAGGCTTGAGTACTAGTGAAATCAAATTAAAATAGCTGAATTTCAGTTGCTTGTATATTTGCAAATTTATATTCATTGAAAAGATAACCTTTTTTCTGCTTTTAAATCATTTGTAATTCAAACCAGATTACTACAAATGTATTTCTGAAGTCTTCCTGAACAGTTTTTGCCCTTTTTATGAACAGCGTGCTTTGATTTTTCACTATTTGTTGTTCGGTGTGTGTGACTATGCAACTGAGTTTTATACAGTATTTTTTTCAACTGTCTGATTGGGTGACTGAAATTACTATGAACAGTCCAGTTCTTTTTCTAAGAGCCAGACTTTTGCCCCAGTTGGCTGCCTGTTGTCACTGGAAGTGAAAAGTAGAGTTAAAGCTGGCTTAAGCTGTCACTAGAAGATTTCTTGGCATAGACTGGCGTACAGCTGATGCAGCTTGTCTTGCACTACATCATTACAGGCCTGAAGAGGGAGTGAGTGCTAGGGAGCCACTGCAAGGTGATTTTAGAAATTAGAGCAGCCTTGAGCTATCTTTATACAAATATATCTTTATTTCTTTATAAAAGATGCTTAGCTTGCCACTTTCTCCACACTTTAGGCTCTGGGTTGGGCAAAGTTTGTCTAGATTTATGACTGGTGCCCCCGAGTTGAACTATATGAAGTTAGTAGTAAAAGCAAGATTGAGGAAGAGGGAAATTTAATTCAAAGTGATTGATTATGAAATGCAGAAATTTTAAGGAACAGTGAATTTTAAAGGTTTTTTTCTTGACATTGTGAAAAGGATAAATTGTATAAGGATAAATCACAAATTAATAATGCTCAATCTCTATCCTATCTGAAAAATTAAAAACACACCACTAATTATCATTAAAAAATATCTAAGAATGAGAAATCTGTTGCTCATTAAGAGTCCACCATGTGAACAATTTATGTGATACAGTTTTGAGATCAGAACAAAGATGAAGTGCGGATGTTTGTAATACATTACATACGTCCTCCCATGCACATTTGATTTTTGTGTCGGCAATCTGTACTGTTGTTTCATTTGATTTCTATAAAAAAGCCTCAAATCCTTCCTTATTGAAGATGAGGAGATTAATTAGAAAAAATATAAAAACAGACAATAGTAAAACGTGTTCCTGACAGAAGAACAAATGTATGGATTTTGCTTTGTTATTTTTTAGTAAGCATATATCTTGAAGGCTTCGGTCAGTTCTACAGTTATAGAGTGGCAGGAGCTGAGAGTTGGGGGAGAGCAAGAAGGACATAGAATTTGTTTGGTGGGGAAGAATAATTTTGGATACTGCTTTTTGAAGAGAAGAAAAGGGCTATGTTCTCAGATATTGTTAACCAGTATTCAAAACTCAACCGAACTATGCTGATTGACATCAGCATAGACTCAGCAGGGAAATCCTGGCCACAATGTAAGTTTTGTCATTGTCATCCAAGTGGACGTGATTTTATACACACACAATTTTTATGACACACCTGGTGTGCTATCAGTTGTCTCTTATGTCCAAAGAACCAATCATAGCTCCCGCTTCCTTATGGGGCATCTGGCTTCAGTTTTCTTTATGAACGAGATAGAAAGGCAGAATTGGTTTGCTGAAGCAGGGGACTAGAGGGAGGTGGTGGGGTGGACTTTACAAAAATGTAATTCTCAGCAATGTATAATTTTCCATTGAATTTCTTGCAAAACTAGTGAGTCTGCAGGTTTTCAAATTAAGAACAGGTAAAATTGTGGTTTTGTTTTTTTGGTGAAACCTCCACACATGAAGAATGTGAATTCCTGTAAGACAAAATTGAAGAGTTTTTATCAGCCCTTTTTGTGATGTCCAGTAATGGTCTATCTTTCCCCCCACAGGGGTAAAAATGAGCAGTAGAGCAAATGTGTCCCAGTTAGAGTCCAGTGAAGTCAACATAGTGACACCAGAAATAATAGGGCCAACTGATCCTCTAGATTATCAGGATTTACTGACTGGAGAGAGAGTGTGTGATCTGTGCCAAATTTATGCCTGATATGGTGTATGTGGGATAGGCCTCCTCTAAACCATCTGTATGCAACTCCTGGTCCTGGTTTGGCTAGAGAGCAGAATAGATCATAGATGCTATTTAGAGCAATCCCAGATAAAACAGGCCCATTTGATCAACGATGAAATTAAAGCTCTGGGTAAAAAACTCTACTAAACTTGAATATTTTTTCTTGTTATTTCTACCTGTAGTACTGAAAGTATCAGAAAGAAGTATATGGTCAGTAACCATTGTTGTTTTGATTCTGGCAAAACCACAACCATAGTTTGGTTTTTCCATAACCAAGCCCATCCCCACACTTTGTCATCTTTTGTTTGTTTTTATAGGTTCATGAGTTCTATATATGATAATTACACTTTCCTTCTACTTCATCGGAGAGAGGGTTAAAATAAACTTATTTCCTTTTGTAAATAATTCTCCCCTTGCTCCTCATACAATAGGTGGGATAGCATAAGGAACATCAAGGCTCCTTGCCACCATCCAGATGGATACACAACTAGGGAAAACTCTCTATAGAGCGCTGCAAAAGTACAGATATTGGCAGGAAGGAATTACTCATTATCTTAGCTTAAAAAGTTGAAGGAACTTGAGGTCCCAAAATGAGGACACTTGTAATTCTGGTCCAGTTTACAACATACGTTTTCTAATAGGCACCACTCTGTTATGAAAAGAAGTGGTTGAAAAAATGGGGAGTGGGGGAAGGGGGGGAAACGTTCACAGAAATGTCATTGTCCTGTCTTTGCTCTGAAAAAGTTCACCTATCCATACCTGGGAATTTTGTGAAGTTTCTGATGGGGATAGCACAGGCCCTGCAAATGGGCTTAGTCTGTGGTAGGGAGAACGTACAGCAGAGACAGCGCTTCCTTGTACTGTTTCCCCCCTACTTAATGCACCTGCCCCAGGACTAGCCTTTGTCGAGCTGTATGTATGACTGTATTATCACCTCTTATGGACATATTGTGATCTAATCTAAAACAGCTCTGTTGTCCCTGGGGGCTGTAAACACAGCTAACCTTAGACATTTTAATAGAAAGCAACACACAGTTCAAGCTGCCAAAATGCTTAAGAGGAGTGGAGTCCACTCAATACCCAATTGTCGTGGAATTTAATAAGAACTAGCAAACAGCCAGAGTCAAGAGGCTGTCGTGGAGGGCAGCTGGGTATGTTGATATTTCTCATGGTTCTCTTACTTATCTGGCTCCAGAGAAATGGCTCACCAAATGCTTCAAGGATTGGTACAGCTATCAATTCTAGTAAATAGTTGAAGTCAACTTAATTTTGGCCAGTTTAGGGGAGTTAAAGAATACCATCACATCACTTCACAGCGTCTTCATTGCTCTGCGCATACAGACGCTTCATAAATCCATGCTGTTCTCTCTCCCTCTTATCTGAATTGCAATGCAGTTATTAAACAAATTGTGAGTCTATTTCTATCCTTTTTAATACTTTGAAAACTGCACAATATAAGGCTTAATAAAAGCTCAATGCTCCAAAACTGCTCTTAGAACTGAAAATATGACTACATCAAAAGTCTTTACAAGGGCAGGATTTTAATGGCTGAATAATACGCTGGAACGAAGCAGTAATTTCTTCTCAAATACTGGGATGAATTATTTATGCTTTGACAACATTATGTGTCTCTAAAGCAGCTTTTAGTTATTCGCCTATTCGAGGCTACAGCTGATCTTGCTGCCCACTCTTGTAATTACATTAACCTCTTGACATTACATGACAAGCTTTTCCTGTGAACTGCGATCAATAGCCCATAACTGCTACCTATTTAATAGGGCCATGGTTACATTTCAGTTCAGATATAATTAGCTCTTTTCCCCCTTCATTTTTTAACAGATTGTGGGGGGTGGGGGAATGATGTTGTTTAAATTTTTAAAGAAACAATATAAAGGTTGTTAAGGGAAAGGATAAAAGCATTCAAATCACAATATAAGCGAGTAATATGTTCCCTGGGTTTCTGTTCAAAATACACAGCCCTTCCATTAGTCCGCATCTGCATTTAAATGGAACTGGAAACCATGGCATATGAGGACTTGTAGGAATCAATTACAGGGGCTTTGGCACAGGTGGGCAAGGCTGTGACTTGATACAGTTGAAGCGCACATGTATAATGGAATAAACTAAGTTCATTTTCTCTCTCTCTCTTTTTCCACCCCCCCACCCACGGTTCTAATACAGACACTTTCTGATGGGTGGCTTTATTTAGCTAACTAAGTCAGGGTTTAGAAGTTAATGAGTATTACTAATTGAGCTTTCTCAAATGAATAATTTTATTGTATCTATCCTCATTTTCCTTGTGTGTTGGCCTGACTGAAGTGTTCCTTTACTAGACGTTTTTGGGTACATATGTGATAGGTAAAATCTGAGCTCTTTATCTTTGTTTTAAGGGAAATTACCTTTCTAGTGGCCTAGGAATAACTCTCATCCTGTGATCTAGGAGGATTTCCTTGCTCCATCACTGTGCCTGAGTCATTCTGGGGGAAACATCATTTAAACACTTACTCCATTAGGTCTTGCTTATGAACTTTCACGTACCACTTTGCAAAATGGCTCTTGGGAACCAAAGGTGTTTCTGAGCACTCTATACTGGTGTTTGTTTTAATAAGAGAGGATGATTATTTGTCATGGAGTTTAATAATACTATCTAGGCCAGATGGCAGAAGACTTGCATAGATAATGAAAGGACGATGAACATATAGGCTAAGTACAGACATTCAAAAAGCCCAAGCCCGAATTGAATACATCTTTGCAGGTTAGACTAACCTGCATAGATTGAACCAATTTGCAAGTGAACAGACATTTACTTTTGATTCCAGAAATGCAGGCACATGCCTGCAGGGGCTCAGGCCAGAAGCCAGGGGGGGCTCTGGAGTGACCCCTACCTTTTCTCTATCATAGTGGTCAAGGGAAGCTGAGCTGAGTTGGGGAGGGGAGGTAGGCCAGGCCCCAGCAAGCCAAGTATGATTGGGGAGGGGTTTAAACTCCCACTCTGGCCTGGGGGGACCCCACCCTGGGTGTGTGGAGGGGGAGGGGAGGGGAAACAGCTTTTGCTAGGCTTTTCAGATGGGCAGTGCAGAGGAGCATGGCCAGACCATGGCCCCTGGCTTGCATCAAGTGGCAAGAGCAGGGGCATGGCCAGACCCTGCCCCCCCACCCCCAGCCCTGTGGCAGGAGAGAAGGAAGAGGGGGAGAGCCCTGCCTGCTGCAGTGGCTCCCTGACAGCCCAGCATGGGGCCTGGGCACAGGGAACTGGGAGCAAATTGGGCGCACAGCTTCTGTGGCCCTAGCCTGAGCACCACCTCTGGCTGGAAAGGCTATACCCCCAGAGCCTGGCCTGGCCTGATTTGCTCCCGGCTCTCAGGACCCAGACCAGGTCTGGCTGTCATGAAGCTGCAGCCAGCTGGGAAGGGTCCTGTCCCTGAGGTTCAGCGTGGCCCGAGCTGACCTCTGTGCCTTCCCTCAGCAGTACCTGCAGCTAGCTCTGCTCAGCCCTGGGTGAGGCAGATGGATGGCGGGGTTGGCCAGGGCAGGGCCCTTCCCAACCAGTTGCAGCTTCATGACAGCCTGGCCTGGCACACACAGGAGGTGTCTGGCCAGGCAGCAGAGTGGAGGCGACACCACCAAAGCTGTGGGCAGGCACTTTGCCAGTCAGACTGGCCACACAGGATGAGTTCATTATGCCTGCAGCTACCTGGGCTGGCTTGGAGGTGCCGGCAGGCCCGGCACCTGGCAGCCACTTGCTGCAGGGCCTCGCGTGCCCACAGGCATTGCAATGCCCCCTGCACAGTGCTTGCTTGTCTTTCCATAGCTGCCACATGAGATGGATGAGCAGGCACCATGCACAAGTCACACCAGTGGTGGTAGCTACAGGCACATGAGCCCCTGCAGTAGAAGGCTGCTGGGCTCCGGGTCTGCCGACACCTCCAAGCCAGCCCAGGCAGCCACAGGCATGATGAACTCATCCCATGCAGCCAGTCCAGCTGCCAAAGTGCCTACCCACAGCTGCAGTGGCATCGCCTCCACACCGCTGCCCAGCATCACCATCAGTGAGCACTGGCCAGGCTGTCAGGGAGCTGCAGCTGGCTGGGAAAGGCCCTGCTCCCATGGCAGGGGTCTGGGACAAAAGTTTCATAAACCGGTTTGACCCAAATCAGTTAAGTCTGATACTACAGACAACCAGGTTTATCTTAAACCAGTTTCTGCCATTTTGAAACTGGTTTATGTGTAACTTCTGTCCCTAGCCATAATGAAGTCCTTAAGAGACTCTTTGCATTGTATTTAATGGAAAAGAATAGTGACTATCAAGAAAATGTGTGAAGCCCTATTCAAAGCATTATTAACAAGGGCAATACAGGAATCTGAATTGTTTGTGTGAAATCCTTCACTTCATTAATCTGTGAGAAGTCTAAACCCTGAAATATATAAATGATTTCCCACTGAAACCATTTGGCATTAGGAGCCACATACCTTTCGGATCTGGATGCTATTCCTTACTTTGGCTTCTACTGTACTTAGCAGAAACATTTCCATTGATTTCAGTGGCAGAGTATTAGGCCTTTTGGTTGAATATAGTTCATTGCATTTGATTTTGCCAGTGGAATAAACACAGAATATTACAATTGCCTTTCATTCGTCTCTAGGAAATTGTTTTGTGCAGAAGATAAGCCCACTTCAGTAAAGCTACTAGGGTCTCTCTTACTTATTATTGTAGATCTTGTTTCTCTTAAAGGGGGACTTTAAAGGGGACTTAGCAAGGCTTTCTTTGAGTGATTTTTTTTTTTTTTGGACTATAGTTAATGGGGAGTTATTTTTGGGGCACAAAATACCCTTAGGGATACTGTGAGGCAAGGATGTTTTTAGGGTGATATATTTTTATTAAACTAGCTACATAGTTGGAATAGAGTTAGACAAGCTTTCAGGTCTGTGCAGTGAAAGCCAGCACAGCATAGTTTAAAAAAAAGTTGGAAGCAGAGGGAGAAATATTCCGAGAGGTAGCACATAAACAATTAGCAGTTGAAAAGTTGATTTTTGTGAGATCAAGAGAAAAAAGGCTCTTTTTCACCTTTTCAGGTGGGAAGAATTCCGGAATAGGGTAAGTTATAATATGCCATAAAGCCAATATCAATGCTAGGTCCTTGGTTCTTAGTGTCTACTCTTATGAATTATTGTTCCCAGATTTACTTTTTAAAGGTGTTAGGTAGATTTTCCTTGTGCATGAGGATAGTGAGGTCAGAGATGGAGTGTCTGTTCTGTAAGAAATGTGGTGTGTGTGTGTTCTTGTCCTTTATATGGGTATTTTTTCTGTGAGAGTTCATTCTAGTGCAAAGTTGCTGTTTCATGTCACCCATGTAGTTGCCATGAGGGCATTTGTCACATTTTGGGAAAGGTGTGTGTAGGAGCCATGAATTGTGATGGTTTTGTTGTGAGAGGTGTTGATTGTACTAGCAATGAAGATGTGTTGACAGGTTATAGGCAGACAGGGTTCTTTGGGTAAATCCGATTTTCTATTTTATTAGACCAACTCAAATAATATCAATATCAAATAGTATCTTTTATTATACTAACCTGTTGACAGGTTAAGCATTTCTTGTGAAGGCAAGTCTGTGTCCCACTTGATATCTTTTTGTCAGTATGAAGTTTGGTTCTGATTACGAGCTGGATGAGGTTGGGGGATTATTTGAAAGGCAGGAGCAGAGGGGCTGGAAATTTTTGTCTCAAGGTCTGACCTTGGTTAAATAGTTGTTCGATTCTTCTGATTGGTTCCAGTATGGGCTGGTAGATGACCAGCAGGGTTATGCAGTCACAGAAGCATTTCTTTCTGTATTGCAGCAGGTTACTGTCGGGTATTTAGATAGCTCTTTCAAATATATGGTCTATTTCTCAAACAGAGTGTCCTTAAGGTCTAAAAGAAGATTTTAGGCTGGCCAGATGCATATTGTGAGTGTTCTCTTCAGAGCGTATGTGGCTATATCTGAGGGCCTGATGGTAGATTACAGCTTTTTGTTGTGGATTATGGATATTAGACATTTCTAGAGTTCTTGCATAATTTGCCTGATTAAATCTTATCTATTTTGAAGTTTTGTAACTCTGTAGAAAGAGAGCTGAATTGTAAGGTCTTCCCTCATCTAGCACATATTTAAAGTATAGGTGGAATCTGATTCTTAATCTTATGTATTTCTATGGATATAATGCTTTGGTGTTGCTTGGTAAAGTATTTTCTTCAACCTTTCTATGCTAAAGAAATGCAGTTGATCTATTCTGCTATCAGAAATCCAGAGGTGAATAACACAGAGAACATGATGCTAAACAGGAAAAAACATATATACTGAAATTTAGCATCAGAAATTAAGTTTTTATATTTTATATTTTGTATAGGGTGAGGACAGGCTGCCTGCTGCAGACTCAGGGCCAGGGGCTGCGCCAGCCTCTTCCTGGCAGGGGGTCTGGGCCAAGGCAGCACTTGGGGCAGGCAGGGGTTGGGCAGGCAGCAGTGGTACTGGGAGTAGGGGGGCTACAAAGTGGCTATGGTGAATTTTGGGGTGGCTACAGCCCCGCCACCATAGCCCCTTCTCCCAGTGTCACCACCTGCCCCACTCTGCCCCCACTCACCCTGAATGCAGCCTTGGCCCAGCCCCTCTGCCGGGGAGGGCCTGGCACAGCCCCTAGCCCCAAGCCTGCAGCAGGCAGCCTGCTCTTGCCCTGTGCCCAAATCTGGGGGCACATGCCGTCTCCTGGGGGGGTGCCTAACTGTGGGATCTGCTCTTCCCTCCCCACCCCCTGCAATCCCTGGACTCTGTTCCGCCTAGGCTGAACAGCTCCTGCTCCAGCTCCACTCCCTCCCTTGCTGTGGGGGCCCCAATTTGTGCCCCCCATGCTCCCTGCTAACAGACTCATCAGCTGAACGCTGCTCTCTGAGCTGCTGGGCTGCTTATCGGCTTCGGATTGGTATCAGCTGGTATGGCTGGTTAATAACGTCCATCAATATGGGCCAAAAAAATCTTTATTGGTGCACCCCTAGTTCCCACTGATGGGACAGAAAGACACACAAATTTAGAATGAGCAAGTCTAGAATTTTATAATGGGTAAGTGCTAAACAACTGCTTTAATTGAGGTATCCTTGAATACTGCAGACTCCCAATCCTGAAATGAAAGGGAAGAACAATGATAATTTTCTCATTGTTTTTGTCTATTAATAGCAGGAGGACAGATCAAAAGGCCACAGACAAAACTGGGAGTTGCATTGTACAAGGTCCTGTTTAAACACACAGTAGTTATTTCTGCTTGAAAGAGCTAAGAGTCGGAGTCAAGAGTGGGTGGTGTGTTATCCCACACTTTACAAAGTGGGAACTGAAGCAGACAGAGTAAGTGATTTACTTAAGGACATACAGGAGGCCTGTGACAAAGGCAGGAATTGAATCCAGATCTTCTGGATCATAGGATAGTGCCTTAATCACAAGGGCATTTCTACTACCTGATTTTTGTTTGTTGAACTGAGCTGAAAACCCTTCTTAAATGTGGATTTGTTTAACACCATTGCGGCATTGCAAGTATTTAACAATAGTCATCTGGCCAGATTTTCTCTAACAAGTCAAATCACTCTGTATTTATTTAATATGAGATAACCTTTTCCTTTTCTGCCAGCAAATATTTTATTTTAAAGATACTGAGCTGACTAAACTTACAACTTGTTTGAGTGATATGGAAGCTAAAGTTAAACAGCAGGCTGTTTGTTATATTTATAACTGATAGCAACATTGAATTTCAGTTCATAATTAAAAATATAAAATCAAGAGCTTGTCATCATTAAAGTGAAGGAAATCTGCACTGGGAAAAGCATGTTATAGTTCTGGAATTTATGCGCTGACTTATTCTTGTCCAGAGCCACATACGTATTCCATGTGCTTTCAAGTAAGCTTCTGAGAATGGGTTTTCCTTAACTTAGAGGTTTTCAAACTTTTTTAGTCTAAGAACTGCCGGTGGCTGAGGGGGTGGGGACGACCATTAGCGCGCAGCCAGACACAGAGCAGGGAGGCGGAGGGGTGGGAGGGAAGCTCACTGGGCTGGGGTGGGGGCACTGGCACCACTCTGCGGAGCGGGAAAGCTCACCGGGCTGGTGTGTGGTGTTCGCAGCTGCCGCATGCGAACTTCCCCTCCCTGCAGAGGGGTGCTGTTGCCTTTGCCTTGCCCCAGCCCTGCTCCTGGGAGGCGGTGGTGCTCCGTCCCCCACCTGCCCATGCGTACCCCCTAGGGCCAGTCCAAGTACCCCCAGGGGTATGCATACCCCTAGTTGACAACCCACGCCTTAGCTTACTGTGATACTAAGCAAATGCAGGTCCTGAAAGATGTTCTTAGCTTTTCTGTTTGTGTTTTGTTTTGTTTCCTGTTTTGTGATCATCTACACTTGCTTCCAGATGTGAGGCCTTTCTTCTTGATGCATCCTTTATAAAGTTAGTGATAATCCTGCCTTGTGACAGGGTATAGTGGCCCTTTTTGGTGATGGGCGTGTCGGGGAGGAATGTGGGTTGAGTACAGGAAGTGGAGAGAAAGTAGTTAGGAAGCCCTCAGTGGAAAGGACAACAATGGGAATAAAAATCAGACTTGGGCTTACTGCAGAGCACTCTCACTAAATCAGTAAGTCAGGGAAAAATGGTGGGTCAGATCTTCAGCTGGTGCTAATTGGCATAACTTCAGGGAAGTCAATATTATAGCATATCAGTTTCTACCTCAACCTTTTAAAAAAGCAGCCTGGTGGCTTGTGGCACTTAAACACCGTTCTGAAAACATCAAGTTAGCATCTCTAGCATCTCTAAACTGTTTTGAAATTTCACTGAAGGTAAAACGTTTAAAACCATAAACAAGTATTTTTTCTGTTCTGTATTATAAACTTCTCATATGACTAGAAATCATTTGGTAATGGTCACTTAAGAAGAGCCTGAAAGTGATATCCTGCGTGCCCCTTTGAGATGATATTGTGTTAGTATTCGATTACAGTGTATACTACCCATAATGGACTGATAGATGCATACTAAATATCCAATGTCCATTTTTAATGAGGGAGGTGAACAATGGTAATATGAGCCTGCTACTCGTATAGAAAGGGTATATAGAGTTAGTTTGATTTCTTTGAAGGAAAAGCCTGTCCCAAAATTCTACTGAATAACCTGCTTTCTTGTTACTTTTCCTATTCCATCACTACAAATTCACTTTGCTTCCCAAGAAGGAAATTTTCAGAGCACTTGTCAATAAGTCATAATCCCATTGGCTTGCCAAGGCAGGGAGGCCATGAAGGTTGCAATAAATATGTTAAATTGATTTTTTTAAAGAGTATAAGACAGGTGTCTTGATGAGAGAAACCTTTGAAATTTGGACCTTGATTCTGGATGTACAGCAGGAGTTTTGTTAACTTGGTAGTATTTTTCTCTGACCCAGGAAGATGATCACTCTTGTTACAGCTCCTGAGTTACCTTCCCCCTGCAACAAGTGAATGATGTGCGGTCAAGAGAATTTGGCTACTGCAATGGCCTGTGAGGCATTTGGCTGCTGTGCACATTAGAACAGGCTTTGGAGACTATCCCCAGGATCTGGGGAGAGTAATGAACTTTTGCACCTTTCTTCTCAGTGATATTGAGTATTCCTTTGCTACAGCTGAGAATATAGCCTACCTCCATGACTCGCCTTGTGTTTGCCTGATTATATGAAACCCAGTTTTTCTCCCTGTTTCTTCCTCTCCTCTCCTTTTCCAATCCAGCCAATTCCATGCTCCCTCCCCAGCTTCCTCCATTCTTTCCTCTACATTCTCCTTACATGATGGTTTATCTCTGTCTCTTCCGGAATAGCCCTGTTTGAATCATGGTTATTTATAGGATAGAACAAGTAACTTGGGCTAATTTAGTCATGAATTTCTCTTCTTTTTTTCTGGCTTGCATAATGTCTGGAAGAAGGCCATGATTTTTTGTTGTTGTTGTTTGGCCATTATTTAAAATGAATTGATTAATATTGTATGAATTTGCTTGCCCTTATGTCTGCCATTGAATACTCAACAATCAATGCTGTATTGTATTTACTCATCTTGCACTGGATCCTGTGACTGAGTGTCTTGACCTTAAATAAGGTTCTGCATAGATTCACTGATCAGATCTAAACACAAGCTGTACGATTTTATTTTTACATCCTGACTGGATGAGCATGAATTTCATAATCGGATTTCTGGTGTGAATAGTGATGCAGAGCAAATGTAAGTTTTGCTTTTCTCAGGCACTTGTACGAAATCTAATAAAATTCAATTTTGAGAATGTGTGTGGAAAATGAATGTAACAGGGATGCTAATGTGACTGGAGCACCTTTAGTATGTAAATTTAAATGAGTATCATTGGGGGTTTTTTTTGCATTATTTTACTATTCCCTTTGTTTTTGGACTAATACTGATTTGCCTAATGAAAATTATTAATTTAAATGAACAGATTAGGAAAAAAAGCAGAAAATAATGAAATCCATCTTAGAAAAATAAAAGGTACTATATCTGGAGCACAGATACTGCACAGGAGGGAGATATCTGGAAAAGTTATGCCAAAAAAGGCATGGACTGGTGCCTGGGAAACTATCCATGAAACTGTAGTGAGAGAGATGAGCAAGAAAGGCCCACATAGTTTTGGGTAGCATGAAGCAGGTAAACTCAGTACTTGATTTTAAACCCACTGGCATGGGGGCTTCACTGTTAGCTGTCATAGCAAGCTTCACTCCTCAACAGTGTCATGCCAGGTTCTTAATATCTTGCCAATCTCAGGAGTGCCATTTTTCTACTGTAGTTCCTTTGTCCCTGGACATCTTAGAGCAGGGGCAGGCAAAACATGGCCCACCGGCCGGATCCGGCCCACCAAGCACTTTCATTTGGCCTGTGGGGCTCCCCAACAAATTGTGCCTCACACAGCCCTTCTGCCCATGAGAGTGGGAGCGAGGTGCCCATGTGTACACGCAGCCTCAAAAATGTACCCTCTTGCCTCGCTCCCACCCTTGTGGGCAGAAGGGCCGGGCGGGTCAGTGTGCAGCTTCCCTGCCGGGCTGCGCAGCACCAGAGAGCAGCTTCAGTCTCTGGAGCGAGCTGCCTTCCCCGCCCCCCATGGGAAAGGCGCTCGGGACTTCCCACCTCTGCAGCGCGGCTCCTGCGGGGACGGCAGCTCGCTCCAGCACCTGAAGCTTCTGTCCTGTGCTGCGCAGCCCGGCAGGGAAGGCACCCAGCTTCAGCACATGGCGCTTCCCTCCTCACTGTGCACGAGGGGCTGGGGGCTTCTCCCCTTGCTGAGAGGTGCAGCACTGGCCAGATGCCTGCGCTCTGAGCACTCTGCCTGCTGCTGTGCCATTGGGGAGAGTGTCCCCCCACACCTCCCAACCTCCCTCACACCCACACCCTGCCCCCACAACACCCCACATGTACACAGCCCTCCAACATACTTACGCCCCCTTACACATCCACACTCCCTCACGCACCTCCCCACATCCTACCATACACCCACACCCCACTATGCACACCCACACATAACACCCCCCCAATATACAAAACTAAGGATTTTGTTAGTTATTATGCAATCACCTCTATATATAATACACAAGGAGAAATCATGACAAAAATATATTTTGTAATAAAATTAAAATGTTATAGTAGGTGTTTGACTTTTAGTGGATGATTTGATTTTTGTTTGATTCTAAGATGGCAACCCCCCTCCCAAAAGGAGTATTTCTAGGGGGCAAGGGGAAGGACTTCTGGTGGCAAAGATCAGGGATTAGGGGGTGGAACTTCTGGTCCCAAGATGGTGACAAGGTGGAGGGGCAACTGTCAAGGAGTAGGGATAGCCATGGGGCCCTCAACAGCTCACCAAAACTCATTAAGCAGCCCTCCATCTGAAATAATTGCCCACCCCTACCTTAGTGTAATTGTACTTAGGGTATTGCATTTATGTCCTGGTACCAGATGAGTAGAAAGATATTAGCAAATTGGAAGTAATTACTATGTGATAAATAAGTTTTCAGAGGTTGGATGGGCTGATGTGTAGAGTTGCATGGAAAGAGTTCAGGTAAATATCAAATGATGGCGACTGAAGAGATTATGAAAACTGTGTTATGTATTTGAAGGACAAAAAAATCCTCCAAAAATTCAAGGAATGAGACCAATTATAAAATCTATAGTATAACTAGAAATAATGAGATGGAATCAAAAAAGAGGAATTGTACACTGAATACTATAATAATCTTTCTGACTGATCTATTAGGTTATAGACAACCTGCAGTAAAATCTTCCAAGATAATTAAGCTAGTTCACTGCTTATAACTTCAAATTTGGCAGTAATAAATATACAGTAGGGAGCAATCTTATCCAAGTTGGAGGCATTTGCTTATATGATCTGCTTAGTCTTTTCCATCTCTGGTATCTATGGTTTATACATAGAAAGGGCTGCAGAGGAAAAAGAACTGGAATATTAGTATCTTTACCATCTGCACAGCTTCACTGCTCCCAGCCCTTCAGAGGCCAAATGGGAAAAAGGAACGGGAAAAACAGAGAACACCCATGCAGCACTCCTGTAATGAAGGTAAAGACAACATGGAGATGAGACAAGGTGAAGGGCAGAGATAGAGGAGAAAGCCTAATGAGACAAAGGGAAGACAGAAACCTCCCTGCAACAAAGACCTGAGACGAAAGAAACAGGCAAGAATGAGCTCTACCTGCTTCAAGCACTTTGAAGTCCCTTTGTAAGTAGTGTGGAGGATGGTAGTGAGAAACTCCATTAGAAGTTAATGAGTCAGGCAAATGCCATCTTTGTGTAAGATACCAGTGAATGTCTTGCTCTGGAGCTGGTGTCTCTGTCAGGGCTCAAAGGTGCCAGCCAAAACCACAGATGTTTGGCTGGTGTGTAAGTCCTTTGGCTAAGTACAGACAATCAAAAAACCCGAGGCTGAATCAATTGTCTTTGCAAGTTAGTCTAAAATACAGAGATTAAACTGAGAAACAACTTGAAACACCTTTACTTTTGATTTGGGAAATGCAGCCCCATGCCTGCAGTAACTCAGACCAGAAGTAGGGGGAGGGGGGTGCTAGAACACACCTCTCTGGCAGGTAGCCAGCATGGGCTGTGTTTGCTTCCTCCTCCTGCTGTCCCCAAGGTCTCTGGGATTTGCAGTCCAGAATCACAGGAGCAGGACTCTCCAGGGTTGCTCATCACTCCCTCTTCCTGCTTCCAGGTGCCTCTGAGATTTGTAGTCCATAGTTGCAGCCAGCAGTAAGTTTCAGTAAGTTTAGCAGCCGGACAGCTCTGTACTTAGGGGAAGATGGGTTTAACCTCCCTCCCTGGCTTCCGACCCCAGCTGGGTTTGCATGGGGAGGAGAGGCAGAGCCAACCTGAGCAGAGTGCAGGGCCTGAGCAGAGTGCAGGGCCCCTGCGGGCTCCTCCCCCGCCCCGCTTCTGCTCTGATCCCATGGGCCCTGGACCCGGGTTGGGGGTGGATAGCAAGCAACTGGACATGGATCTGCTGCTCTGCCCAGCTCTGCAGGGCCCCCCAAAATGCGGGGCCCAGGGTGTTCACCCTGATTCACCCCCAGCCCCATAAACTGGCTTGACCCAAATAGGTTAAGTGATACTACATTCAACCAAGTTTATCTTAAACTAGTTTCAGCCATTTGGAAATTGGTTTATGTGCACTGAACTTCCATTCTGTTACAGGTTTAAATTAGTTTGTGATCACTTAAATGGGTTGATGTGTAACTTCTGTCCCTAGCCTTTATGCTCAGAGCAAATTGCTAAGCAAGATTTAAAGGAGGTGTCATATCTGAGCTGTGCTGACTATTGCATATGGATAGCTTATGTACAGGCAACTGCACCAGTGAAGGATCAATGAACTGCTTGTTGTCTTTGCAAGATGGAGACCTGTCGAGCTCCCTGGAGGCTGTGGATGAGAAGCACAGATGCACAAGGAGGAGGAAAGCAGTGGATACTGAAAGTACGTTAGGTGCATGGATGAGCCCCCAGATCCTAACCCTAAATCGGATTACCCTCCCCACCCCCAATCCCCTAGATTTGGTTGCTCACTATATACTTTACTGAAACTACATGTTTTGCTGATGAATTAGAGTGAATTCAGGGGAAAGAACCAAAACATGATTATGAAACCAGTTTTAACACAGTGAAAAATAAGCCTGATTGTCATTTAGCTAACTATATATATGTCACCTGTAACTACTGGCTGCCAAATAGTTCCTCACATTGACTTTTCAATTAAAAAATTGAAATTTTCTAAACCGTTCAGATAAAACCTTTTAACTGAAAATCTCCTCATTGGCTCATGAGAACTGTATGCTGAGTTTGTCATGTCTGACTCTCCTATACGGGCACCAGGAATATATTCCATCTTCCATGATGTACGGTAGTTTGCCATCCTGCTGAGCCTTTGTGATGTTACTACGAGCCCTTTAACTTCAGTGTATTCTAGAAGAAAGTTTTGCCTGGGAAATCCAGTCCATAGGGGAGAATGGAGTTGGAGGCACCGTGGTAAAATTTCCAATTTAAAGTATTTTCTGTTTTTAACTGATAGCCAAAAATTGTGGTAAAAAATATATTTTTTAAGAAGTCAATTTTTATGGCAAGATAAAAAAGAACTTTTACCAAACAGTTTTGACTGAACATTTCCAAACTAGTGCTAGACACCTCGGAAAGGGATATGGTTTGTACAAAATAGTCTTTTCAGATTAAGTACATTGTTGCAGAAACCAGGTTCCAATAAATAGTGAGTATTTTGGAGTTGGAGCTGGTGCTAGACACATTGAACCATTTCTTTTGAAAGGTTATATTGAGATAATGTACAACTTGGGGAAAACAACCCATTTAAAATGGGAAACAAATGCTTGCCTTTCAGGTGCTTATTTAAATGTATTGATTTCAAGGAGATTGAGGCATATTGGGAAGTTAATTGAATCAGGATTTACATGCTTAATACTTAGTGAACTTTCCACTGTAGGGTTGTTCTTTTTACAGGGATAGTATTTCCCAGCATGCCTTTCTGGGGCTTGCTATTTAAATTTGGCAGTCAAGCTGAAATGCCCTCAGAGGGTGCATCCAGATGGGTGTGGACATTTGTTTCCCTGGGGACAACCCAAAGCTGCACACTTTATGTCACTGCTACTTGTCTCCAGGGAACACCCGTGCCACGCGCAGTATGGAGCATGGCAGGTTACCCTGGGTGGGGTAGGGGAGGCTGGAGCCAGCACAGTTGCTGGCTCCAGCAGCCTTACCTGAAGTCCAGGAAGCCTCCTGGGGCTGTAGCCACAGCAGGAAGCCTGGCTAGCAGCCAGCGTGGCTTCAGCTAGCTAGGTTCTAGTTGTGGCCAGTGTGCACTGCTGCTGTGTGCCATCCTGCTTTTTTCGGCATTGTTTTTTTTTGACCCTGGGATCTCTTGGGGTCAATCCCCTTCCCCCCGCCCCCGCAAGGTAGCACCACAGGGAACACCTGAATGTGTGGTGTGTGGCACTGCAGTGGGGTCTGTGGTGCCACACACAGCATGTCTGCGCTCACCTGGACATGGCTAGAGTGTCTATTTTACAGCTGCCTGCTGCATGTTTCTCTCATCAGACTAGTATTTATTAACTTATTTTATGTTCTCCCCTCAGTTTAGAAAGCACAACACTGAAAGAATGTACCTAGCTGCATGATTTTGTAAGCTGGAAGCCAGTAAATGATCCTTGAAGGGGTGTAGCTAATGTCTACCTTGCAAGGGCAGTTCCCTGGGTAGTTCAAGATAAAGGTGGTTAAGTTTATAGCATTAAATCCAACGTTTTCCTAAAAGTTTTATGTTGGATGACGTCAATAGTTAAAGTAGTCAGCATAACAGCTGCTGGTTAATATGCATCTTAGATTTCATGGTTACAGTTGTTTGCTTCATATTTCTTATGCTCTTGATTAGCTGCTTTCATTGCAAAGGTGCATGTTTGTATAATGAGATGCTGTATACAATAGCTAACACTTACAGTGACCCTAAGTCTTATTTATATATCACATGTTCATTTGTGTATTGTAGCACAGTAAGAATAGACCTCAA